>NC_088399.1:63854179-64180609 GCF_034236695.1 Oncorhynchus nerka | reverse complement strand
GTGCTTTGAAGATGTCGTTCCCATAACAACAATTAACACATTCTCAAACCTGAAACCGTGGATTGATGGCAGCATTCGCGTGAAACTGAAAGCGCGAACCACTGCTTTTAACCAGGGCAAGGTGACCGGAAACATGACCGAATACAAACAGTGTAGCTATTCCCTCCGCAAGGCAATCAAACAAGCTAAGCGTCAGGATAGAGACGAAGTAGAGTCGCAATTCAATGGCTCAGACACAAGAGGTATGTGGCAGGGTCTACAGTCAATCACGGATTACAAAAAGAAAACCAGCCCCATCACGGACCAGGATGTCTTGCTCCCAGGCAGACTAAATAACTTTTTTGTCCGCTTTGAGGACAATACAGTGGCACTGACACGGCCCGCAACCAAAACATGCGGACTCTCCTTCACTGCAACGTGAGTAACATTTAAACGTGTTAACCCTCGCAAGGCTGCAGGCCCAGACGGCATCCCCAGCCGCGTCCTCAGAGCATGCGCAGACTAGCTGGCTGGTGTGTTTACGGACATATTCAATCAATCCTTATCCCAGTCTGCTGTTCCCACATGCTTCAAGAGGGCCACCATTGTCCCTGTTCCCAAGAAAGCTAAGGTAACTGAGCTAAACAACTGCCCCGTAGCACTCACTTCCGTCATCATGAAGTGCTTTGAGAGACTAGTCAAGGACCATATCACCTCCACCCTACCTGACACCTTAGACCCACTCCAATTTGCTTACCGCCCAAATAGGTCCACAGACGATGCAATCTCAACCACACTGCCCTAACCCATCTGGACAAGAGGAAGACCTATGTGAGAATGCTGTTCATCGACTACAGCTCAGCATTTAACACCATAGTACCCTCCAAACTCGTCATCAAGCTCGAGACCCTGGGTCTCGACCCCGCCCTGTGCAACTGGGTACTGGACTTCCTGACGGGCCGCCCCAGGTGGTGAGGGTAGGTAACAACATCTCCACCCCGCAGATCCTCAACACTGGGGCCCCACAAGGGTGCATTCTGAGCCCTCTCCTGTACTCCCTGTTCACCCACAACTGCGTGGCCATGCACGCCTCCAACTCAATCATCAAGTTTGTGGACGACACTACAGTGGTAGGCTTGATTACCAACAACGACGAGACGGCCTACAGGGAGGAGGTGAGGGCCCTCGGAGTGTGGTGTCAGGAAAATAACCTCACACTCAACGTCAACAACTTCAGGAAACAGCAGAGGGAGCACCCCCCTATCCACATCGATGGGACAGTAGTGGAGAGGGTAGTAAGTTTTAAGTTCCTCGGCATACACATCACAGACAAACGGAATTGGTCCACCCACACAGACAGCGTTGTGAAGAAGGCGCAGCAGCGCCTCTTCAACCTCAGGAGGCTGAAGAAATTTGGCTTGTCACAAACTTCTACAGATGCACAATCGAGAGCATCCTGTCGGGCTGTATCACCTCCTGGTACGGCAACTGCTCCGCCCACAACCGTAAGGCTCTCCAGAGGGTAGTGAGGTCTGCACAACGCATCACCGGGGGCAAACTACCTGCCTTCCAGGACACCTACACCACCCGATGTCACAGGAAGGCCATAAAGATCATCAAGGACAACAACCACCCGAGCCACTGCCTGTTCACCCCGATATCATCCAGAAGGCGAGGTCAGTACAGGTGCATCAAAGCAGGGACCGAGAGACTGAAAAACAGCTTCTATCTCAAGGCCATCAGTCTGTTAAACAGCCACCACTAACATTGAGTGGCTGCTGCCAACACACTGACTCAACTCCAGCCTCTTTAATAATGGGAATTGATATAAAATATATCACTAGCCACTTTAAACAATGCTACTTAATATAATGTTTACATACCCTACATTACTCATCTCATATGTATTTGTATATACTGTACTCTATATCATCTACTGCATATTTATGTAATACATGTATCACTAGCCACTTTAAACTATGCCACTTTGTTTACATACCCTACATTACTCATCTGATATGTATATACTGTACTCGATACCATCTACTGCATCTTGCCTATGCCGTTCTGTACAATCACTCATTCATATATCTTTATGTACATATTCTTTATCCCTTTACACTTGTGTGTATAAGGTAGTAGTTTTGGAATTGTTAGGTTAGATTACTCGTTGGTTATTACTGCATTGTCGGAACTAGAAGCACAAGCATTTCGCTACACTCGCATTAACATCTGCTAACCATGTGTATGTGACAAATACATTTGATTTGAATTTAAGCGTCGCACTTCTCCTCCAAAAAAAGTAATACTAGACTACCATAAATTGTATTGTATGTGTGAGGCACGTTCTCAATAAGCACGTTATAGGACTGAATCATTTGAATATGTTTGGTGGAGTGAGTCTTTGGTAACCAGACAATAGGCGCGTTTTGGAAATGGGGACGGATACAAGCCGAAAGGAGTTTGCACTGCAGGTAGGCCTATGTGAGTTGTGAATAATGCAAAAGCCTCACGAGTAGACAATTATTTTAGAAATCTTTTATGGATAGGCTCCTTGGCTAATGCATGAAATACACCCAAAGCATTGCTGTTGAAACAGCTAGTAGTATAGTTGGACTAGGGTAAGGGTAGCCTACTGACGGCTTGTTTAGGGGAAGAAAAAAAAATAGCATAGCACTGGGCTCAAACTCACAAGGCTCAGAGCATGCTACTTATATCACTGCCCCTCGGCAGTTCACAATTCTCTAGCAAGCAGGGAGAGTACTTGATGATACTTAATGGATTGTTTTTAATTATTTTGTTTTAAGCCTTCCCCAAACCATAGCCGTAACCTTAACCACTTTAAATGAATACCTAAACTTAATAACCCTTTACGTTGTTGTTGTTTTAACCCTGTAACGATGCAGAATTAATCGGTAAAAAAAACTGCCAATCTGCAGTCAAGAACCAGAGTTCATCTCAGCCTATGCTGCACTTCAGTCCTTTGACTTTTTGGCCCTGACGGGGACATGGATTACCCCAGAGAACACTGCTACTTCAACTGCTCTTTCTTCATCTGACTATGTTTTCTCTCATAGTCCAAGAGCATCTGGTTGTCGCGGTGGTGGCACAGGTCTACTCATGTGGAGATTTTCTCTTTTCTCACTCTCACCTGTCCATCTCATTTGAATTCCATGCCACACTGTCACTTGTCCACTCAAGCTTAACATTATTGTAATCTATCACCCACCAGGTGCCCTTGGAGAATTCCTCAATAAGCTTGACACCTTGATAAGCTCATTTCCTGACGATGGCTCACTGCTCTTCGTACTTGGCAACTTCAACCTCCCGACATCTGCCTTCAATGTATTTCTTTCCAACTCTCTCTTTCTCCTCCTTGCCTCTTTTGACCTCACCCTTTCCCAATCCCCTCCAAATCACCAGGCAGGCAATACGCTTAACCTCATCTTTACTAGAGGCTGCTCGCCTACTAATCTCACTGCGACCCCCCCCCCCCCTCCAGGTCTCTGATTTTCCTTTTCTGTCTCCCTTTCCTCCAACCCTAACCACTCAGCCCCTACCCAGGTGGTCATGCAATTTTTCACTCTCTCTCCAACTACTCTCTCATCTTCTATCCTATCATCTCTCCCTTCTGCTAAATCTTTCTCCCTCCTGTCTCCGGATTCTGCCTCTTCAACCCAACTCTCCTCCCTTTCCACATCCTATGACTCACACTGTCCCCATTTCTCCTGGCCGGCTCGGCCCTCCCCTCCTGCTCCGCGGCTGAGTGACTCATTGCGAGCTTACAGAACAGGGCTAAACTTCGGAGGACCTATCATCCTTTCACTTCCTCCTCTCTACCTTCTCTTTATCTGTATCTGCTGCTAAAGCCACTTTCTACCACTCTAATTCTCTGCCTATAGCTTCTGCCTATAACCCTGGGAAACTCTTCCACCTTCCCCTTAATCCTAAACCCCCCACCCCTGCGGACGACTTTGTCATCCACTTTGAAAAAAAGTTTGACGACATCGATTACTCATTCACTCAGCCTATTGAGTCCACTGGTCTCACTCACACAGAACTACCCTACGCCTTGACCTCTTTCTCCAGATTAAATCCTACAAGTAGTGAGGTCTGGCCGCCCGACAACCTGCCCGCTCAACCCCATCCTTTCCTCCCTTCTCCAGACCATCTCTGGAGATCTTCTTAGATTCGTTCCCTCTGACTTCAAAATGGCTCGAGTTTGTTCCCCTCCTCATGAAACCAACACTCGCCAACACTCGACTCATCTGACATCAAAAACTATAGACCTGTATCCCTTCTTTATTTTCTTTCCAAAACACTTGATCGTGCTGTCTCTGATCAACTTTTTCGTTATCTCTCTCAGAATGATCTTCTTGACCCCAGCCAGTCAGGCCTCAAGACGTGTCATTCAAATGAGACTGTTCTTCTCTGTGTCACGAAGGCTCTCCGCTCCTACCAGGGGATGTGAAGAGGATCTGTGTCTGCACCACGTACTCTCCCTACTGGTGTCCCCCAGGGCTCGGTTCTAAGCCCTCTCCTCTTCTCTTTATACACCAAGTCACTCGGCTCCGTCATATCCTCACATGGTCTCTCCTATCATTGCTATGCCGATGACACTCAACTACTTTTCTCCTTCCCCCCTTCTGACACCAAGGTGGCGACACGCATCTCTGTGTGCCTGGCAGATATATCAACTTGGATGTCGGTCCACCACCTCAAGCTCAAACTCAACAAGACGGAACTGCTCTTCCTCTCCATCACGGTTGACCACTCCACCATCTCCCCCCTCCCAATGTGCAAAGAACCTTGGTGTGACCCTGGACAACACCCTGTCATTCTCTGCAAACATCAAAGCAGTGACCCGGTCCTGCAGGTTCATGTTCTACAACATCCGTAGAGTACGACCCTACCTCACACAGGAAGCGTGTCCTCTCCCATCTGGGCTCCTGCAACTCGCTGTTGACTGGGCTCCCTGCTGTGCCATAAAACCCCTGCAACTTATCCAGAACGCAGCAGCCCGCCTGGTTTTCAACCTTCCCAAGTTCTCTCATGTCACCCGCTCCTCCGCACACTTCAACTGAAGCTCGCATCCACCACAAGACCATGGTGTTTACCTACGGAACAGCAAAAGGAACTGCCCCTCCCTACCTTCAGGCTATGCTCAAACCCAACACCCCAACCCGAGCATTCCGTTCTGCCACATCAGGTCTCTTGGCCCTCCCACCCATACGGGAGGGCAGCTCCCGCTCAGCACAGTCCAAGCTCTTCTCTGTCCTGGCACCCCAATGGTAGAACCAGCTTCCCCCTGAAGTTAGGACAGCAGATTCCCTTCCCATCTTCCGAAAACTTCTGAAACCCTACCTCTTCAAACAGTATCTTAAATAATCCTCCTCACCTTCTATTTGACTATTTCGAGAATGCATTGGGCAGGACATAAAAACAGCCTTCACCCCCCCCCCCCCTCACTAGCTCTGACTCTACTGATAGCTACGTTATTGAGGAAAATGTACATTTTTATGCCTGTGATATGTGGTTGTCCCACCTAGCTATCTTAAGATAAATGCACTAACTGTAAGTCGCTCTGGATAAGAGCATCTGCAAAATGACTCAAATATAAATATATACAGAGTGTGCTGTATCAACACAGACATTTTGCTGAAAAAGACAATATCAGTGCTTTTCAAGTATTCTCCGGTACATTCGGAAGTATTGGTCAAGATTGTTTGAGTCATTCAAAGGGGTGCGTCCTAAGGTCCAATTGTGTCAGATGAGGCCTCATAATACCTGTAAATGACCTATGATTGGCGCATCATCTTTAAGCAAGACCTGACAGGACTTGACACCCCCATTTCTACAACATGCCTACACACCTCCATTTGCAACATGTTGCCTTCGGGCCATGCTTAGCAGCTATATCAAAATAGTAACAAAGGAGGAATTGTACGTGACAGTGAACGCAGTTAAAGACGAGTGTTAAATGTCAGGATAATTGTAATTCCGTAGTTCTGTTCTGATATGCAAAACATGAAGGATGAAACCTAAGGTCAATGCATAAATAGTACATTTTAGCCACATTCCCTTAAGTGCTTCAATGGTCTGCCAGGCTCGATTTATATGAATTGATTTAGAATCAGTAGGCTACACGGGGAGTGCGTTCTCCCCTGTTTTCACACAGCCCTGTTAAGTTGTTTTTGAAGAGAGAGACAGTGGAGTGAGTCCAACTGAGTGTCTCCATGTACTGTGCATACTGTTTCTTGAAGTAATTCAGGTGTGTTGGAACAGGCCTCACTTTACTTCTCCTGCAGCAGCCGCTGAGCCACTGCCTAGTTCATTTACTGCCGTATCCAGTGGTATCCTTCATTGCAACATCAAATGTCATTCCTGACATTCCACCTGAAAAGGAGATTTCAAAATAGTCAAAATATCCCAAAAAGTATATTTTTATTATGGTAAACTAATTTTCAATAGAATGTATTTAATAAACAATCAGAACACAAGTGAAAACAATTTCATTCATATTTACAAAGATTGGTCTTGTTTGTTACTTTCTCCCAATTCCAGATGCAGAGGAGACTGAACTAGAGGTGACAAAGAAGGAAGCCAAAGTGATCATAGACTTTGACCCCAGACAGTTATACACAGTCAAGGTCACTGCTGTGAAAGGTGCTCAGGAGAGCAAGCCCCTTCTAGGAACATTTGAGGGTGAGAAGAGCCTTCGACCTTTTACAACCTATTCTATGATTACATGAACTTGTTCAATCAAAAGGTAATAGCTGGTCTGTGTGATTGCCATTGTTCCAACACATTTGACAAAATGTATTCTACGGTATGTGTCAATGGAACTGTGTTTGGTTTGTTTCAGCCCAACTTTCAGAGCCTGACGTTAAGAACGTACAGCCCCAGAATGTACGCCCCAAAAACCAGAAAGACACCAGTGTCACAGAGGAGAACAATGAGATATCTGAAGGTAAGTATGGGATGTATGAGTGACCAACCTGAAATCTGGAAATTGCCATGGCTCAGTCTTCAAATCAACCAAGAAATCAACATGGAGAAGATTAGCTTGAAGACACACAGGTAAGTTGAAGCTCCAAAGGGCTCTTGGTTGGTGCTGAGGCTATACCTGGTGGTGGAGTGGACAGCTGTACATTTTTCATTGGGAGTGGATGCGAGAATTAGAAAACATTGCCCGTGTGATGTTTTTGTTCAAACTTTTCTGAAGAAGAAAGGCCTTGAATGGGATCCTCATTCCCACTCACTCATTGGAGCAACAACTGCAATGTGCTTCATTTCATGTGGACTTTGAAGGAAATTCCAGGGCTGGAAATTGCCACAAAGTAAGTCTGCATTGGATCCCAGTAAACAAAACTTGTAATCGGACTCCAAGACACCAGAGGTACCACAGACACTGTCTTGTGGTCCTGAAACAGACAGAGCCGGAGAGGATCTGATTAAACCAAAAGCACTGGATATTGAAGCATTTTGGACCAATGATCTACTTGTGATTTCTGTGTTCCGTAAAACCAAGGTAAGCCTGAAACTGTTTTCCTTTTAAAATGAGCATGAAGTTGTTATAAATCTGTTATGGTAAACGATCGGCCAGGATCTAAAATCTGGAATGACAAAGTTTAAAACCAGTCATCATGACACTGATACAAAGCTGTAATGTTATAGGAGTCTACAGTTATGTCTCAGGGCTAATACTGTATAGGAGGATTCAGCCCCAACTGAAATAACATCTGTCAGGGTAAAGGTTATGTATGCAATAGTTGCAGAGGTATTTTAACACACCCTTACAGTTGAGTTCAAACAGATAAAAGAGACCTGGGGACTAAATATTGATTATTTACAAAGGATTGATCTCAAAGTGTCTGCCACAGTATTGCTCCTTGTCTGTAACCAGTGTCAATATTTTTTAAATTAAAAAAACAAAAAAAACTGTGATAGTAAAAGCTGTTGGTAGGCTGAAACAGGCTATTAGTGGTAGATTTAGGAGTTTGTTTTCAGACAAAGATAGTAACAGTGTTTATGAAACTCCTGTGGAGTCTGTGTTTCATGGTGACTTGGATCGTCTGTGCTTCTGGCATAAAGAGCTATGATTTGGCTGAGGTGTCAAAAAGTGTTTTGCAGTTATGGAGTGTGGTGTAAGGATCCCTGTGGTGCTTTGAGGTCTGCGATGGATCACCTGCCGTCTCTTAAAATGCTCAAATTGCCTATGAGTAAAAGACAGAAGGGGAAAATAACTTGGATATAATGATGCTGCTTTTCTTTCTCCAAACTCTCTCTTTCCCTGTCAAGCTCTAATTTCTTCCTCCTCACTGTTTCTCTCCTTTTCCCCTTCCTCCTTCTCTCTCGCCCTCTTGCTCTCCACTCTCCCTCTCTCTCTCCATTGCATGTAGACAGTTGACACAGACAGCTATCTCCTTGCCCACACTTGCAGAATACCTTTGCTATGTTATCACGGGGCCCATACTTGGACGGCTCCAGGCTTGCTAAGTAAACCCCCTGTAGCTCCCTGCCTGCCTGGGTGTGCAGATATACCAGAGGGCATAAAGGTGTGCCCAAGGCCTGGCAGATGCCTCAGTCCCACACAACCTAGCACTTACCTCCACGCCTACCCTCTCTGAACTGGGCCCAGGAAGGATATTAGGCCCCTATATTTATGCCCTAATTGAAGTTGCTGGGGCCGTGCTCGGCAGAGTCGGCGCTTCCGGAGGTGGTGGTGGTGTCATAAGGGACACATATAGGTAATTAAGGCCGGATGACTCATGCATCACCATGGCAGCGCTTATGTTGTGCAGTGGCCGGGGTTTGGGATCCGAGGCTCAGGGTTGATTGACACATTTTTGAGCGAAAAGTCATTGGTGTCAGTCGGTGAAGGGATAAAATGGCATAGTTTATGTATGACACGTTGATTTTTAGCCCCTTTTGGCTCTAGATGAGTATATGGGTATGTGCCATGTGGTATATTACACTGCCATAACATTATCATAGGCATTTACTTAACGTCTTTTCATTTCTTTCCAGTTTATGTTTGCCCTTCCAGCTTTTAGGTATATTCTATATGCAGCGGCATACGCAGTTACCAGTACATCTGAACCAATAACCACAACCAGTACCAGACCATATCCTTTACCTTTCAGCTAGACTGCTTTCAGTTCCCGCTGGCTACACTGCTACCTGTGCAAGTTAGCGCAGATAGCATTAGCTTATCATCCGCCCTGTCGCTTGGGGGTCAAGGAGGATATTACGCTTCCTCAATGTCCCTTAACTAGCAGGTGGTTGGGGAGGTGGTGCTGCCAGACAGTATTACGCTGCGATGACATGACCCATTTGTTTAACTTTAATTACACGGTCATTTGTTCACACGGAGGTAATTGGACTGTATCCGGAGAGGCCGGCGAGATAATGAAATCACAGCTTGCTCCTGATTCCCCCCACTCTTCAGAGGACCCTAACGCGCTGTAGTGTCGCCCCCAGGAACCACAGGTTATATTTTAAGCATAGAAGACATTTAGTGGTCTGTAGTAGCCTACGGGCAGGGCTGCTTAGAGGACAGAGAGGTTCTCTCTAGGCTCATGAATAACAGCTAAGAGATGGGGACAGAAGATGTTATGGTAGTGGTGTCTTTTGAGGCTGTTTAGTGAAGGAAGAGGTTGTTATTTAACTTTTTTGTTGATTAAGATGCGATTAAATATCTGTGCAGTAGTGAATGAAAATGTGACAATTTGCCTTGTAAAACAGCACAAATTCAGCAATAACAGGTGCAAACTAGTGTTTTGAAGCATGGCTAACTTTCCTAATCCTCTTGGATGTCTGGAAAACACAGTATTTTCACAAGACATAAGAGCAACCTGAGGTACAGTGAGGGAAAAGAGTATTTGATCCCCTGCTGATTTTGTATGTTTGCCCACTGACAAAGAAATGATCCATCTAGAATTTTAATGGTAGGTTTATTTGAACAGTGAGAGACAGAATAACAACAAAAAAATCCAGAAAAACGCATGTCAAATGCTATAATGTTATAAATTGATTTGCATTTTAATGAGGGAAATAAGTATTTGACCCCCTCTCAATCAGAAAGATTTCTGGCTCCCAGGTGTCTTTTATACAGGTAACGAGCTGAGATTAGGAGCACACTCTTAAAGGGAGTGCTCTTAATCTCAGTTTGTTACCTGTATAAAAGACACCTGTCCACAGAAGATTCCAAACTCTCCAGCATGGCAAAGGCAAAGAACTCTCCAAGGATGTCAGGGACAAGATTGTAGACCTACACAAGACTAGAATGGGCTACAAGACCATCGCCAAGCAGCTGGGTGAGAAGGTGACAACAGTTGGTGCGATTATTCGCAAATGGAAGAAACACAAAAGAACTGTCAATCTTCCCCTGCCTGGGGTTCCATGCAAGATCTCACCTCGTGGAGTTGCAATGATCATGAGAACGGTGAGGAATCAGCCCAGAACTACATGGGAGGATCTTGTCAATGATCTCAAGGCAGCTGGGAACATAGTCACCAAGAAAACAATTGGTAACACACTACGCCGTGAAGGACTGAAATCCTGCAGCGCCCGCAAGGTCCCCCTGCTCAAGAAAGCACATATACATGCCCGTCTGAAGTTTGCCAATGAACATCTGAATGATTCAGAGGACAACTGGGTGAAAGTGTTGTGGTCAGATGAGACCAAAATGGAGCTCTTTGGCATCAACTCAACTTGCCGTGTTTGGAGGAGGAGGAATGCTCCATATGACCCCAAGAACACCATCCCCACCTTCAAACATTATGCTTTGGGGCTGTAAGGGGACAGGACATCATCACCACATCAAAGGGACGATGGACGGGGCAATGTACCGTCAAATCTTGGGTGAGAACCTCCTTCCCTCAGCCAGGGCATTGAAAATGGGTCGTGGATGGGTATTCCAGCATGACAATGACCCAAAACACACGACCAAGGCAACAAAGGAGTTGCTCAAGAAGAAGCACATTAAGGTCCTTTAGTGGCCTAGCCAGTCTCCAGACCTTAATCCCATAGAACATATGTGGAGGGAGCTGAAGGTTTGAGTTGCCAAACGTCAGCCTCGAAACCTTAATGACTTGGAGAAGATCTGCAAAGAGGAGTGGGACAAAATCCCTCCTGAGATGTGTGCAAACCTGGTGGCCAACTACAAGAAACGTCTGACCTCTGTGATTGCCAACAAGGGTTTTCACCAAGTACTAAGTCATGTTTTGCAGAGTTTTTCTGGATTATTTTGTTGTTATTCTGTCTCTCACTGTTGAAATAAACCTACCATTAAAATTATAGACTAATTATTTCGTTGTCAGTGGGCAAACGTACAAAATCAGCAGGGTATCAAATACTTTTTTCCCTCACTGTATTTCTGTAACCATGGACACAGGCATGTTTTATTTTTAAGGCTGAAGTCATGTAACTGTTGGAATTCTCTGTTCAGTGTCAAAGACACCAAACTAATTAATTACAGGGAATTGTGTAACAGACTGTATAGTACTTTTGATCTTCAGCCGTAGTGCTGTTCATGTAAGACACGCAGGAAACACTGTTATGAAATGGAAATAATTTGATGGACAAATGGAGCATTGCAACTTTTATGCTGGACTCTTGGGATACTGCTTCCTATTGAGTGACAGGTATTATGTCATTCACTTGTTGGTATTATAACAGGTTTTATAACAGTTTCATTGCAAAAGAAATTCACCTGGCTGGCTCGGTCTGTCAGCTTGTGGTGAAAGGAACCCATTTACTATACATGGCTCAGGGATGGACAACTTTGATGGGGGTGGAGGCCACAGCAAATCGGACTCATCATGAGGGGCTGCGTACCCACATCCATACCCACACATGCAGTCAGAGTCGGCCCTAGCCTTTTGGGGGCCCGTGTTAACTAATTTCATGCAATTCTACTCATTTTGCCGAGAGGTGGAGAGATAAATTCGCAATTTTACAGCTAATTTCCTGCAATTCTTCACTTTTTGTCAAAGGGTAGAGACAAATGTTTCCCTTTTTTAACATGATATCTGATGATCAATGGTGGCCCTCAGGTCGATAATTCGACCATGATTTAGATAGCTGGTCGCTAGACTAACATTCCAATAAAAATAATGTTAGCTGACATGGGCTAATTGAGTGACTGTCATTGACGGACATAACAAGAGAAACTGCTGATGCACAACCAAATTTCGAAATTGCACCTTGTGTATTCTACCATTGATCTGCAGGCCTACAAAAAAAGTGGTCCGCGGTCCATCAGTTGCCCATCCCTGCTTTAGCTGATGCATATACAGACCACAGCGAACTTACCGGATACATTATGTACAAAATGAGCAATCAACAAACAACTCAACGCAATGTCATTTCCCCATGCTACAAATCACGATGAACGATGAATCAACAGAGCATGCCTCATCGCAGACGGATGAATCAACAGAGCATGCCTCATCGCAGACGGATCCACTGTTGATAAAGGCAAATTGAAAGTGAGCAAAATAGTGCTGTGGCCTAGACTGAGAGAGAGTCTGTTATTCCATTAATGCAAGTGCAGGCTTTACTGAGTTATGAAGCGTGGAGAAAAAGCTTCATTAATGGAACTTGACATTCAGACAGAGTCATTTGGAGTCCCAAGTAGAAATAGAAGGGTTAGGAATGTGACAGGTGACGGATGCTCTCAGGCAGTTAGGCGGGCACACGTTTTAAAGTCACCTAGTCAACCCCATCCAGAGAAAAGATGCCACGTGATCACGTCCATATTGCCCGAGGGAATGGGCCTCTGTTGACCAGCATCATTCATTAGGTGGACGTGTTTAGCCTCTGAGGCTTGAACTTTTGATGACAGTTTTCTTATGAAAAAATGTTGATGTTTCCTTTGTTGTTATTGGTTTTGGTTTTGGGTGAGTGAGGGAGTGTACACTTTCTGAGATGTCACACAAACACCTGCCAGGATGTTGTGTGAGTCAGTGTGGCTGTCACATCACCCAACTCCTCCAGTCTGTGGTTAATTGTTTCTAGCGACAGAAGTGCATTTGAATATTCGCAGGACAAGTTTGACTTACAGTAATTTCCCCCGGGTTCCCACGACAACGTCTGAACGTTGTCACATTGTCTGCTCATTGTTCGGTTCTCTACCGTATGGGGCTGACAGATAAACGAGTAACATCCTCGCTTGGTTGACAGCGCGGCCCTTTCTTCGTATGCTGCATCGCCTCACAGTCACAAAGCCAATGCCCAGAGGTGAGGCTTTACCTGTTCCACTCTGCCCCAGTCGCTGTAGTCCCATCACTCACTGGGAGTGGGGCCGTGTGGCCTCTTAGCTTAAACATCTTCATAAGCTTCATAAGCTTATGGTATGAGAAAGTACTGTGGAAAATATGCAGACAGATGGCCATACATTCTGTAGACACATTTAGGATTTTATTGGAGAATAGGGAGATTCTTCTGTCATAACATCCTTCATAAGGCCGAGGATTTTAAGTCGATTCTTTTCAAGTTACCCATCGAAAAACATTAGCCTATACCTGCGTTGTTTTCAGATAAATGCATGAGGAAAAATCAACCTGGATCCCCTAGAGAATTATGAATGCCAGAGACCAATCATAATCTGATATCAATGGACCAGTAAGAACCGTACAGATGAACCATACACCATTTGATCACTATTAATAAGGCACTGCTCATATCTAATCCCTTACATATTTCAGCCACATATTCCAAATACTACAATAACATTAAGAGAAAACTAGCATTGCTATATTGAGGCTTGTATTATTGGTTCTACTGTAGTCTGTGAGATGCCTGTGGGAGGAAAGCATGGAGATTCCTCCTTATGTACTGAACAAAAATATAAATGCAACATGCAACAATTTCAAAGATTGTACAGAGTTACAGTTCATATAAGGAAATCAGTCAATTAATTAGGCCCTAATCTATGGATTTCACATGACTGGGAATACAGATATGCATCTGTTGGTCACAGATACCTTTAAAAGAAAGGTATGGACGTGGATCAGAAAACCAGTCAGTATCTAGTGTGACCACCATTTGCCTCATGCAGCGCAACACATCTCCTTCACATAGAGTTGATCAGCCTGTTGATTGTGGCTTGTAGAATGTTGTCCTTCTCCTCTTCAATGACTGTGCGAAGTTGATGGATATTGGCGGGAACTGGAACACACTGTTGTACACGTCGCTCCAGAGCATCCCACACATGCTCAATGGGTGACGTGTCTGGTGAATATGCAGGCCAAGAACTGAAATAACTGGGACATTTTCAGCTTCCAGGAATTGTGTACAAATCCTTGTGACATGTGGCCGTGCATTATCATGCTGAAACATGAGGTGATGGCGGCGGATGAATGGCACGACAATGGGACTCAGGATCTTGTCATGGTATCTCTGTGCATTGAAATTACAATCAATAAAATGCAATTCGTGGTCGATGTCCATAGCTTATGCCTGCCCATACCATAACCCTACTGCCACCATGAGGTACTCTGTTCACAACGTTGACGTCGGCAAACTGCTCACCCACACAACGCCATACACGTACTCTGCGATTGTCAGGCCGGTTGGACATACTGCCAAATTCTCTAAAAGACGTTGGACGCAGCTTATGGTAGATAAATAAACATTTGATTCTCTGGCAACAGCTTTGGTGGACATTCCTGCAGTCAGCATGCCAATTGAACGCTCCCTCAAAATTTGAGATGTAAAACTGCACGTTTTAGAGTGGCCTTTTATTGTCCCCAGCACAAGGTGCACATGTGTAATGATCATGCTGTTTAATCAGCTTCTTGCTATTCCACACCTGTCACGTTGATAGATTATCTTGGCAATGGAGAAATGCTCACTAACAGGAATGTAAACAAATTTGTGCACAACATTTGAGAGAAATAAGCTTCTTGTGTGTTTTGAAAAATGTCTGGGATCTTTTGCTTCAGCTCATGAAACATGGGACCTACATTTTAAACGTTGCATTTATATTTTTGTTTAGTGTAGTTTATTCTGCATTATTTCATTATTCTACTGTATGGTAGAGCTCCTCGGAGACAGCTCCTGTGAATAATGTCAACCCTATGAGATTATTAGGCTTAGATTTGCCACTCGGGTTGGAGGGCTGGTGTGGAGCTCCACTGGCTAATCACATGTATTATTGTCAGAGGGACCACTGGCTAATCACATGTATTATTGTCAGAGGGACCACTGGCTGATCACATTTATTATTGTCAGAGGGAGCTAGTTTGTTTGGAGTAGTTGCATAAATTCATGGTATATGTGACCAGATTTTATATTCTTCTTACCTGCTTATTTACACTGAGTGTCCAGAACATTAAGAATACCTTCCTAATATCTAGTTGCACCCACTTTTGCCCTTAGAACAGCCTCAATTCGTTGGGGCATGGACCACTTTTTATTTTCCATTTGTTTTGTTCTTGGTTTTCCATCGCCGCTCCACTTTTTATTTTCCATTTGTTTTGTCTTGGTTTTCCACACACCTGGTTCACATTCCCTCATCTGACTAAATGTATTTTACCCTCTGTTCCCCCCATGTCTGTGTGTGGAATTGTTTGTTACATGTGGTTCGCATCAGGCTGGTTTGCGCCGGGTATGTGTTTGACTCGTGTGTTTTGTTTATTGTACCGTTTGTGTACTTTGGGCGTTATCGCTGTTTTCCTTGGGCATGAATAAAGTGCGCCTGTTATCACCCATCTCTGCTCTCCTGCACCTGACTTACCTTCAACATTGTGACAGCTGGCCCATGTTGACTTCAATGCTTCCCACAGTTGTGTCAAGTTGGCTGGATGTCCTTTGGGTGGTGGACAATCCTTTATACACACGGGAAACTGTCGACAGCAGCGTTGCAGTTCTTGGCACAATCAAATAGGTGTGTCTGGCACCTACTACCATACCCCGTTCAAAGGCACTTCAACCTTTTGTCTTGCATTCACCCATTCAATTGTCTTAAGGCTTAAAAGTCCTTCTTTAACCTGTCTCCTCCCCATCATCTACTCTGATTTAAGTGGAATTAACAAGGTGACCATTTGAATCCAGTTGAAAGCTATGTCATGGAAAGGTCAGGTGTTCCTAATGGTTTGTACACTGAGTGTATAGGAATAAGTGAGTATGTGTGTGTATATACAGTACCAGTCAAATGTTTGGACACACCTACTCATTTTTTAAATTTAACCTTTATTTAACTAGGCAAGTCAGTTAAGAACAAATTCTTATTTACAGTGACGGCCTACCCCTGCCAAACGCGGACGAAGCTGGGCCAATTGTGCGCTGCCCTATGGGACTCCCTATTTTCAACATTGTAGAATAATAGTGAAGACATCAAAACTATGAAATAGCACATATGGAATCGTATAGTAACCAAAAAAAGTGTTAAACAAATCCAGAATATATTTTATATTTGAGATTCTTCAAAGTTGCTACCCTTTGTCTTGATGACAGCTTTGCACACTCTTGGCATTCTCTCAAGCAGCTTCACAAGGGATGCTTTTTCAACAGTCTTGAAGGAGTTCCCACGTATGCTGAGCACTTGTTGGCTGCTTTTTCTTCACTCTGCGCAACAACTCATCCCAACCCATCTCAATTGGGAGGAGGTCTGTTGATTGTGGAGGTCAGGTCATCTGATGCGGCACTCCATCACTCTCCTTCTTGGTCAAATAGCCCTTACACAGCCTGGAGGTGTGTTGGGTCATTGTCCTATTGAAAAACAAATGATAGTCCCACTAAGCGCAAACCAGATGTAATGGCGTATTGCTTCAGAATGCTGTGGTAGCCATATTGGTTAAGTGTGCCTTGAATTCTAAATAAATTACAGACAGTGTCACCAGCAAAGCACCCCACACCATCACACCTCCTCCTCCATGCTTCACGGTGGGAACCACACATGCGGAGATCATCCGTTCACCTACTCTGCGTCTCACAAAGACACAGAGATTGGAACCAAAAATAGCTAATTTAGACTCATCAGACAAAAGGACATATTTCTACCAGTCTAATGTACATTGCTCATGTTTCTTGGCCCAAGCAAGTCTCTTCTTCTTATTGGTGTCCTTTAGTAGGGGTTTCTTTGCAGCAATTCGACCATGAAGGCCTGATTCACGCAGTCTCTTCTGAACAGTTGATGTTGAGATGTGTCTGTTACTTGTGAAGCATTTATTTGTGAAGCATCTGTGAAGCATTTTGGGCTGCATGAGAGCCAGTTTCATCATAGCGCTTGATGGTTTTTGTGACTGCACTTGAAGAAGAAACTTCCAAAGTTCTTGAAATGTTCCAGATTGACTGACCTTCATGTCTTAAAGTAATGATGGACTGTAATTTCTCTTTGCTTATTTGAGCTGTTCTTGCCATAATATGGACTTGGTCTTTTACCAAATAGTGCTATCTTCTGTATACCACCCCTACCTTGTTACAACACAACTGATTGGCTCAAACGCATTAAGAAGAAAATAAATTCCACAAATTCACTTTTAACAAGTCACACCTGTTACTTGAAATGCATTCCAGGTGACTACTGTCATCTAGGCAAAGGGTAGCTACTTTTTTGTTAACTACATGATTCCATATGTGTGATTTCATAGTTTTGATGTCTTCACTATTATTCTACAAAAATTCCTGGAATGAGTAAGTGTGTCCAAACTTTTGACTGGTACTGTGCATACGTGTCACTTTTGTCACGTGTAGCTTTCACTAATCGATCACTTTAACCCTGCCATGTTCATACTGTAGATTAATGAGCTGACCTTTGAGATTATCTGCCTAGTGGACATACATGTTTGGAATCTGCTACTAGCCGATGCACACAACTACTTTGCCCTTTCATGTTTTTGGAGAGGAATGTTAGGCCCTTATCTTGAGGCGATGGTGACTTCTCTCCTCTGTGTTTGTAAATTGCACACATTATAAATCTGGATGCGGATGAGAGAGCGGTGCATGGATCTGCTTTGACATGGAGGAATGGGAACTCTTGGCTCCCTCTCCCTCTAGGCATTACCGCAGTCGCCTTAACCCTGACCCCGGCTTGGCCTTGACTGTTGACCCTGTGACCCATCAGATCCACAAGCGCCTGAGGTCCTCCACTAATAGCTATGTTCTAAAATAATCTCTCTCTCCCTCTTTCAACCCTCTCCCTTTCTCCATTCTTACTATCCCCTCTGCTTGTCAGTGTCCTTCTCCTATCCGCCTGTCTGTATAGTGTCTACCACTCTCTCCACCCTCTGTCCTCCTATACCTCTCTTGGAAAAGTGGCATCCTATGATGGTGCCACGTTGAAAGTCACTGAGCTCTTCAGTAAGGCCATTCTACTGTCTGTCTATGGAGAACGCATGGCTGAGTGCTCGATTTTATACACATGTCAGGAACGGGTGTGGCTGAAATAGCCGAATCTGCTCATTTGAAAGGGTGTCCAAATACTTTCTTATATATAGTGTATTCAGGAAAACTGGTCTGAATGTGAAGCCACCTGTTGTGACACCTACTCAGTGTAGTGATATGTCATCTAGAGATGTCTTGTTCTACTCTCACTCCCCATCTTCCCACCGTCTATCCACCTGGCTATGTTTGCTGCCCTGCTATTAAAGGCACTCAGACAATGCTCTTTCATTCACTCCAAAATGGTGCCCTGCCCTTCAATTAAATGTTCAGGAAACAGGAGGTTATTTTATGAGGTTGACACACATAAAACACTTTTTTTGTTTGACTTCCTTTACCAAGGTCTATTATGCTGAGATATTGATTGGTTTGGAAACAGAAATTCCAGGAAGGTATAGACTTGTAGGAAGTGATAGACCACTCTGT
Organism: Oncorhynchus nerka; assembly: GCF_034236695.1. Classification (NCBI taxonomy): domain Eukaryota; kingdom Metazoa; phylum Chordata; class Actinopteri; order Salmoniformes; family Salmonidae; genus Oncorhynchus; species Oncorhynchus nerka. Next base: position 64,161,814 of record NC_088399.1, on the reverse strand, counting down.
TTCTGTCAATGGCAAATTAAACAACTCTTAAAAAATGCAGTTCTACCCTAGATTGCATAAAATGTTCCAGCCTGATAAGTATTTGTTCGACATCTGGGGGATATGATGGTTATTGAATGATATATTCTGTCTTTTCCAACCAACAGAGTAATGTACAGTATGTTTATCTTTTGCATGGATTTGAACCCAACCACACCTTTTTGATTGAAATATTGTTTAAGTGATGCTCTCTACATTGATGTTATATACTGTATATCCTCTCTCCCCAGAGGTAGAGCAAAACATCCAGAAGATATCGGTCCTCTCAGCTCAGACGGAATTTGTGTGCCACTGCAGCTGTGTGCATTGAACGCTCGATGGGAAAAGTGGCACATACCACCTACAGCTCATTTACAATCTGAAATCAATCATTGCAATCCACCATAAAGACTGATGGAATGCTGGATTACTTTTACAGTATTTTGCTTTTAAACAATAAACTGCTGCCCTATTCTAGTTGTCTGTGTCTTTGCTGGTCACCCAATTTCACAATTCTCACACACAACAATTGGCATAGGAGAAATATACTGTCAACAAAAAAAAATCTTGATTCTGGGTATATTATTTCCTATAAGACTCTGAAAGTCTGACAGTTTTCTGAACCGTGAAAGTCAGAGTTTCTTTCCTGAATTTTTTCCTGAACTTAAGATACATACAGTATTCAATGCAGATTTGTGCATATCCTGCAGAAACCTTCTGAATCCACACAGAGAGAGTTCTGGCTCAATGGCTTTCACTCACTCTATCTGAGTATGTCGGATCAGGATAATATCCAGCACATTCCTGTCATCATGTCTGTTTATGGTCTAATGACAGGCCTCTCTACTTTAATAGATCGGCACAGATTGTGAGAGGAGGCATAATGAGATGTTATTATGTGAAACGCTATGTAGCATAGAGTGTCTAAATAAAATGTCACCTAATCAAGGCCTATTTTCTCTTCATTGACTGGGTGTATTCATGAGCACTAGCATTATTTTTGCATGAATTATACACTAAATTGCCCTTCAGGGAATTTCGTGGGAGGATGTATTAAACTGAATAAACAAATGCTTTGGACCTAAGCTGCACTTCAAAGAATTACAAATGCTTTTTTGTTGTTTGATTCAGTTATTTATTATTTATTGTTTGATTCAGTTTACCATTATTTGATAAGTTACTCTCTTCAGTGACCTTACTTTCCCCTTTACGCTCAGTAGTGGTATGTTGTATATTCTTGTGTTTTATCTAGGCTATTGTTTGAATGCTTTGTCATTAATATGTTGGTTTAAACATAATCTAGTCTGTGTATCTTTCCCTTACAGAGCAGTTCATGTGTAAGACCCCGGCCATAGCGGATATTGTGATCCTGGTGGACGGATCATGGAGTATCGGACGGATAAACTTCCGTCTGGTCCGCATGTTCCTGGAGAATCTGGTTAGCGCCTTCCATGTGGAGTTTGACAAGACACGGATAGGCGAGTCATTTCACTGGTTTCTTTATCATCATCATTGGTGACGTTGTTTCCCTATCATTGTCATCATCATTATAATTATAAGCATGAGAAAGCAGCGTTGCTAAAGAGCTCATGATTAGATGATTAGCCTTTCTATCCCACCCACTCAAGTCACGGGTACTGTAGTTTCTGTGTCGTTGTGCTGCTGCATTTCATCTGGGTAATAAATGATTAGATGCTCGTCAGTACAGTAACAGCGTGTGTTTGTGCGTTGAGAGAAGCTACCCTGAGTGTTGATTCCCTTTGCACAGGTCTGGCCCAGTATAGTGGTGATCCCAGGATTGAGTGGCACCTGAACACTTTCACCACCAAAGAAGCAGTCATCGACGCTGTGAAGAACCTTCCTTACAAAGGAGGGAACACACTGACGGGTACTGGAAAGGAATCCTTTCTTCCTCTGTACTCTGTAATACTACTGAACTCCACATAATACACATTACCCACCCGGCAGCAAATTACGCTCATGATGTTATTCTACCACATTTTATTACATGTCCAGATAACCTGATTGACAATCTGTTTTCCATTACATTTTGACCATATCTTAGAGATTTAGCCAGGGATCCCATTAACCCAACAAAGACGCTAATACTGTATGTGACAGTCCTCAAGAACCCCGGTGTATGCAAGAGTTAGACAGTATGCTGATCTTCTCTACTGTAGGTCTTGCATTGACGTACATCCTTGAGAACAGTTACAAACCCGAGTCCGGATCCAGGGCCGGCGTTCCCAAAATTGGAATCCTGATCACAGATGGGAAGTCTCAAGACGATGTCCAACCCCCGGCACGGAGTCTGAGAGAGGCGGGAATAGAGCTGTTTGCCATTGGTATGAGACAAAGCCTCATCTTAGTTTTCTCTACATGCTCATATACTACTGTAGTTAAACAGATTGAATGCAGATGCAATTTTCTTGACGGATGGAGGGCATTCTTTCACCTTTCACATTTATACAGTATTTGGGAAATCTGGTTTGAATGTGAAGCCACCTGTTCTGACACCTGCCCAGTGTAGTGATATGTAATCTAGAGATGTCTCAATCTACTCATCTCTCTCTCTCAATTCAAAGGGCTTTATTGGCATGGGAAACATCTCTCTTTCTCTCTCCCCCTCTATAAAAGGTGTGAAGAACGCCGATGAGAAAGAGCTGAAGGCCATTGGCTCTCCTCCAGAGGAGACGCACGTCTACAACGTGGCTGACTTCAGCGTCATGAGCTCCATCGTGGAGGGTCTGACCAGGACCGTCTGCGACCGGGTCGAACAGCTTGACAAGGCCATCAAAGGTGAGCCAGATTCAAGTAGAGTTGTAGATTCAGAAAAGAGAATTGAGAATGTCACATCCAGACCTAGGTTCAAATACATGTGTATTTGAGTATCTGGTATTTAAAATTGTTTTCTGTGTATTTTTGTATTTTCAACTACACAGCCCAAAACAAGTACAGTACTTTTATTTGAGTATTTGAATGGTTATTTGTAAAAACCAAATAGCTTCCAATACCTGGGATTATATAGACATTTAGTCACATTGTATACCTTTGTACAAGCAGACATTGTTTAAATAGTGACACTTCAGTGATTTTGGACAGATCCACCGGAAAGCAAACACATCCATCCCCTCATCAAATCAAATCAAAATCAAATCAAATTTATTTATATAGCCCTTCGTACATCAGCTGATATCTCAAAGTGCTGTACAGAAACCCAGCCTAAAACCCCAAACAGCAAACAATGCAGGTGTAAAAGCACGGTGGCTAGGAAAAACTCCCTAGAAAGGCCAAAACCTAGGAAGAAACCTAGAGAGGAACCAGGCTATGTGGGGTGGCCAGTCCTCTTCTGGCTGTGCCGGGTAGAGATTATAACAGAACATGACCAAGATGTTCAAATGTTCATAAATGACCAGCATGGTCAAATAATAATAAGGCAGAACAGTTGAAACTGGAGCAGCAGCACAGTCAGGTGGACTGGGGACAGCGAGGAGTCATCATGTCAGGTAGTCCTGGGGCACGGTCCTAGGGCTCAGGTCCTCCGAGAGAGAGAGAAAGAAAGAGAGAATTAGAGAGAGCATATGTGGGGTGGCCAGTCCTCTTCTGGCTGTGCCGGGTGGAGATTATAACAGAACGTGGCCAAGATGTTCAAATGTTCATAAATGACCAGCATGGTTGAATAATAGTAAGGCAGAACAGTTGAAACTGGAGCAGCAGCATGGCCAGGTGGACTGGGGACAGCAAGGAGTCATCATGTCAGGTAGTCCTGGGGCATGGTCCTAGGGCTCAGGTCCTCCGAGAGAGAGAGAAAGAAAGAGAGAAGGAGAGAATTAGAGAACGCACACTTAGATTCACACAGGACACCGAATAGGACAGGAGAAGTACTCCAGATATAACAAACTGACCCTAGCCCCCCGACACATAAACTAATGCAGCATAAATACTGGAGGCTGAGACAGGAGGGGTCAGGAGACACTGTGGCCCCATCCGAGGACACCCCCGGACAGGGCCAAACATCCTCCCATCCTTTCTATGTCCTCTGCCCCCCTACATCTTCTAACCCTTTCTATATCCTCTGTCATCCTACATCTTCTAACCCTTTCTATTTCCTCTGCCACCCTACATCTTCTAACCCTTTCTATTTCCTCTGCCGCCCTACATCTTCTAACCCTTTCTATTTCCTCTGCCACCCTACATCTTCTAACCCTTTCTATTTCCTCTGCCGCCCTACATCTTCTAACCCTTTCTATTTCCTCTGCCACCCTACATCTTCTAAACCTTTCTATTTCCTCTGCCACCCTACATCTTCTAACCCTTTCTATTTCCTCTGCCACCCTACACCTTCTAACTCTTTCTATTTCCTCTGCCGCCCTACATCTTCTAACCCTTTCTATTTCCTCTGCCACCCTAAATCTTTTAACACTTTCTATTTCCTCTGCCATTCTACATCCTCCCTTCCTTTCTCTCATTCTTCTCCCACTCTACAATCTCTCAGGCGACACAGGCCCAGAAGTCACCATGGCCGCTCCCAGAGACCTGGTGACCTCGGAAGTGACGGCCAGGAGTTTCCGGGTGTCGTGGACCCACGCCCCTGGCACAGTGGAGAAGTACCGGGTGGTGTTCTACCCTGCCAGCGGGGGCCAGCCCGAGGAGAAGGTGGTGCAGGGCACAGTGGACACGGTAGTGCTCAACTACCTCCTCTCCCTGACTGAGTACCAGGTGGCTGTGTTCGCCATCTACGCCAGCTCAGCTAGCGAGGCCCTCCGAGGCAGCACTACCACATGTAAGTCTAGTTACAAAACTGAATCTCATCTAATTTAGTGGTGGCTAGAAGTTGATGAATGGCAATGAAATCCCCCCATGGATATCTGTGAATACTAAGTACACAATTGACCTTGTCTCAAAGTTAATGGGGATGGTGAGTAACCTACCGCTGTCAAGACTGACATACAGATGGAGGAGGAAGTAAGACAATTTACGACATCCAGTAAATCTGTAAAGGCTCTCACTTTTTGGCGCTTAAGTAGCCCGTATTGCGTTTAGGCCCACCATTTATGTATTTCTATAGACAGGTTAAGGGAGGGGCTATGGCCACTCTTGGTCAAACAGGTTAACAGGAATGGAGATTGCTTTGCTGTGTGAATTGTGAATTATGCCAAATTGTTTACAATTTTATCTTTGCTTTTCCTCTTAGTATGTTACGAAACTGAAAAGGGTTCTTCGTGGAACCCAAAAGGGTTATACCTGGAACCCCCAAAATATTTTTCAAAGGGTTCTCCTATGAGGATTGCTGATGAACCATTTTAGGTTCTAGATAGCACCTTTTTTTCTAAGAATGTATATAAACTCAATCAAGGGAAGCTAGGACATGCTAACGAGTCTGTAACCTTGAGGTAAGCGAGCATTGTGTTGTATGTCTTTGTCCCTAGTGGAGACAGTATAGCCTACTCACCAAGGTCCAGGGAGAGCTCAGTTGGGACTCCGTAGTCGGCCAGCACAAGCAAGCTATTAGGTTAAAATGGGGACAAAGATAATAGTCTACAAAAGGAAAAACAAAAAGGCATGCCAACCTAAGGAAAAAGGATTCAGACACAAATGTGAAAACCCTGCCAGGTCAGGAGGCTACTTCCAATCAGCTTCTCAGCTAGGTAATCTATCCCACCTGTGAGCAATCACTCCCTACTGGCACTCTGAGCACCTGGCCCTGCTGCTGCTGGGATATGAATAATGGACTGCTAGTGAAATGGACTGATAGTGTAACTGTGTCCTAACCCACTTCCTACTGCTAACCCCTGATCAGCTGCACATCAGTACCTTAATTAGAGTACAATCAGCTGTCTTAGACAGAGCAGGGCTGGAGCAAAAACCTGCAATGCAGTAGGTAATCATTTCACTCTTAGTCTGCACCTGTTTTTTACAAAGCATGTGACAAATAACATTTGATTTGATTTTAGCTCTCCATAAGGAGGGTTTTGCTAGTCAGGACCTTGTCTCAACCCTGTGTGAGCTGTGTGTGACCCAAATAAATAAAATGACTAGAACGGGCAAAGCCCCTCTGACCAATTTGACTGCACCCTCATTGGTACACTCAATATGACTAATATAGAATTGTGATCCTGAATGTTGACTTGAATGTTGTTGGCTGTTGTAGTAATTCTATGGCGTGACCCCTGTATAACCCTTGTGTGTTACAGTGGCCCTACCCATGGTGAACAACCTGGAGCTGTTTGACATCACCCACAATAGCATGAGAGCCCGCTGGAGGGTCGCAGAGGGGGCTTCTGGCTACATGATCCTCTATGCTCCACTGACCGAGGGAGACGCCGCCGACGAGAAGGAGGTGAGAGAAAAAAGAGAGCAAAGGGAGGACGGAGAGGATAGAGAAAGGAGGATGAGAGGAATGAGCGAGAAGAGGAATGAGATGGTAAAATAAAGAAGGGGAAAATAGAGAAGGGGAAAAGACTGTCAGAAAGAAAAGGAAAGAAGAAGTATAATCCAAAGCACAGATGGAGAGGGAAAGAGAGAGAAGAGGATTTAAGAAATGGAGTGGCTAAATTTAAATACAGAGGAAAATAAAGAAGCAAGGGAGGGAATTTAGACTCAAAGCAAGGAAATGTTTAGAATACATTGTAACTAGTACAGTGAAAGGGGGAGAGGGAGAGAGAAAATGAGGGCAAAGTCCTCTACCGCTCAAATTCCACCCATCCTGTTAGTGCTCATTAAAAAAGAACACTCCCTCCAGGCACAGTAATCAGTTCAGGTTCACAGTTTCACTTGCTCAGCCTGTTGGGGCACAACATGGCTTCCAGGGCTTTTTTCTCTTTTTCTCAAAGTGATGCTTGAAGTTTTTTGTGCTAAATGTTACATCGACTGTTGTCGATTGATCCAGACAGGTTTGACGTGCATATCTGGGTTGTTTAGTTACAATCTGCAGCCTCTATATAGAATAGCCTAAAACAAATGCAATCTTGGGGTAATATGGTTCATTCTGTAAAATGCAGGAAAAGGCACTTTTTTTTTTCACACCCTCGTGTATCACGTCTGGCTGGCTGGCTGCCACTTTATCTGGCGGTGTGACTGCCTTGCCCTTGTCTGTTTGATGGTTGATATTCTGTCTCTATCAACCCCCTGTATATATCTTGCTCCTTGCCAACCTCTCTGCGTACCTGTCTGTCACCCTGTCTAAGGTCTCTGATGACTGTTTGTGCAGGTGAAAGTGGCTGAGACTGTGAACGAAGTGGAACTGGAGAACCTGACTCCAGACACAGAGTACACAGTGACCGTGTACGCCATGTACGGAGAGGAGGCCAGTGACCCTATGACCAGTCAGGAGACCACGCGTGAGTAACCACCTCATACACTCGTACGCATGCACGTGTACACACAGATTCATATACATTATGAATAAGCAGACACACATATACAGTACCAGTCAAAAGTTTGGACACAGGTACTCATTCCAGGGGTTTTCTTTATTTGTACTATTTTCTACATTGTAGGCTAGTAGTGAAGACATCACAACTATGAAATAACACATATGGAATCACATAGTAACCAAAAAAGTGTTAAACAAATCAAAATATATTTTATATTTGAGATTCTTCAAATAGCCACCCTTTGGCTTGATGACAGGTTTGCACACTCTTTGGCATTCTCTCAACAAGCTTCATGAGGTAGTCACCTGGAATGTATTAAAAATGAATATGTTAACTTTCTTTCCTTAATGTGTTTAAGCCAATCAGTTGTGTTTTGACAAGGTAGGGGTGGTATACAGAAGATAGCCCTATGTGGTCCATATTATGGGAAGAACAGCTCAAATAAGCAAAGAGAAAAGACAGTCCATCATTACTTTAAGACATGAAGGTCAGTCAATCCGGAACATTTCAAGAACTTTGAAAGTTTCTTCAACTGCAGTCGCAAAAACCATCAAGCGCTATGATGAAACTGGCTCTCATGAGGACCACCACAGGAATGGAAGACACAAGACTTACGTCTGCTGCAGTGGATAAGAAATTGCAGTCCAAATAAATGCTTCACAGAGTTCAAGTAACAGACATATCTCAACATCGATTGTTCAGAGTAGACTGTGTGAATCAGGCCTTCAGGTCGAATTTCTGCAAAGAAACCATTACTAAAGGACACCAATAAGAAGAAGAGACTTGCTTGGGCCAAGAAACACGAGCAATGGACATTAGACTGGTGGAAATCTGTCCTTTGGTCTGATGAGTCCAAGTTTGAGAGTAGGTGAACGGATTATCTCTGCTTGTGTAGTTCCCACCGTGAAGCATGGAGGAGGACGTGTGATGGTGTGGGGGTGCTTTGCTGGTGACCCTGATGGTGATTTATTTAGAATTCAAGGCACACTTAACCAACATGTCTACCACAGCTTTCTGCAGCCATACGCCATCCCATCTGGTTTGCTTTTAGTGGGACTGTCATTTGTTTTTCAACAGGACAATGACCCAACACACCTCCAGGCTGTGTAAGGGCTATTTGACCAAGAAGGAGAGTGATGGAGTGCTGCATGAGATGACCTGTCCTCCACAATCACCCAACCTCAACCCAATTGAGATGGTTTGGGATGAGTTGGACCGCAGAGTGAAGGAAAAGCAGCCAAAAAGTGCTCGGCGTATGTGGCAACTACTTCAAGACTGTTGGAAAAGCATTCCAGATTAAGCTGGTTGAGAGAATGCCAAGAGTGTGCAAAGCTGTCATCAAGGCAAAGGGTGGCTACTTTGAAGAATCTCAAATATAACACTTTTTTGGTTACTACACAATTCCATGTGTGTTATTTCATAGATTTGATGTTTTCACTATTCTACAATGTATATATTTTTTAAATACTTTAAAACCCTGGAATGAGAAAGTGTGTCCATACTTTAATTTTAATTTAATTTTTTACTTACTGTAGGTATTTAGATGTTTTGTTAGCCATCAGGCCTAGTGAATTTGCATACTTCTGCCTGCATCTTGATGTCAAGCCCTGGCAAGCTTTAGAGCAAGACGTAACAAACAGGCTGACAAAACGGTGCTTGTGCTAATTTTGTGTTTCAGAGCTATTACGGTTGCATCAATTTAGTGTTGACGTTGACCAACTGTCAGTCACCACCTTGCTAGTTAATGTGTTATTGTCCTTCTTTGAGCACTTCTAAGGGCGGTGTCACGACATGTGTTGTAGATATACAGAGGCTTGAAAACAGTTCAGAAAGTAGTTGTCCTTAGACGTTCTGTCTGTTTTAAGGGAACAGGACAGTGCCTTAAAAAGGAACAGTTCACTCCTGAATTAAACTTTTCTGGATGTGGTGTAGATCCAGCCTATTTATCTCCACCCCAAAAGAATGGGAAAGATAAACACTGTCTACAAATGCTGCTAGTATGTCCAGTTCATTTGGAATGGAGGTATGTAACATGATCTAAATAACAGATTGTGTGTTCTCAACTCATCTCAACATTAGACCACTTAGGACATCTGTAAACATTTGACAAACTGATGTTTTGGAGTGATCTGTCACATTTAATAAATGACAGCATTGAAGTATAGTAGGAATAGATCCTTGCCAAACTTTAATACCCTCCTCTCCAACTTTTAAAAATGTACAATTCCTTCATGAACCCAGTCCACCTTCACTGCATCCTTTTCATGCTCCCTGCGTCTAAAGCTAAACGCTGACCCTCATTTAAATTGAAGAGAATGATCCGCAGCAAGAAAGAACAGGAGTAATTTTAAGCAGGACTTCTAGCCCTACCTAAAGGTCCTTGTTAAATTCTAACTCTGCCAGAGAATGTACTTTGTCCGCAAAAGGCCATTCTCCTGCCCTTTTATTTTCCTCGGAGAGGAACTCTCAATCAAAAAGAGTCACTCGCGTCATGCACCTGCGGGAGGGTGACTCAGGTTATTGTGTTTAATTACAACTATATTAGGGTTGACCCGTGTTCCTGTTCTCTACCCCCCCACCCTTCATCTCCCAGTACCCCTGACTCCGGCGCGGAACCTGCGCTTCTCCGACGTCGACCACAGCTCGGCCAGGCTCACCTGGGAGGCGACGTCCAAGAAGGCCAACGGCTATCGCATCATGTACGTCAAGACAAACGGAGTGCAGACCAATGAGGTGAGAGCTCACGGCACTTGGCCAATAACGTAGCTGGACTTTAAACCCATGAATAGATTGTATTAATGTTAATGTTGCGGACTTTCCCCCTAAAGAAATAACTTTTCTTGCACATATGTAAACCCGATAGAATGTCATATATAATCTGGTGCTGACTGATTTATAGAAAAGTAGGCATCACTGGAATGGATACCAAATTTATAAGATAAGTTAAATAAAATATATATACTGTTTTATTGTCACATAGAGGGACTCACACTGACCGTTAACCCTGACCTCTCTCTTCCGTGGCTATAGATGGATGTTGGCCGCATCACCACCCTGTTGCTAAGGAACCTGACGTCATTGACAGAGTACACGGTGGCCATCTTTGCTATCTATGACGAGGGCCAGGCGGAGCCCCTTACTGACAGCTTCACCACTAGTAAGACTGTCTCTACCCATATAAGCAATGCTATTGGCAGCTCTTGGCTTTCAACAACAGCCTTTATAATACACCAAAAAAAGGCTTTAAATGCTGTGGCTTGTAGAAAGTGCCATAGAAATATAATTATTGGGAACGGACATTCCCATTCAATTCAACATTCCGTGATGGGTGGGCATTCTATTTCTATGGAAAGTGCTAACAAATTATCCAGCTGTATTTGAAAATGAAACACTGATGTAAGTGAACAGTTTCTTACATGTGATAAAGTGTATCTAAAAGTGAGTTCAGACTGTGAATATGACCACTCATATGCAAAGTGAAGTGGAGCTCTCCTTCCATTATTTTGAGGCATCTTTACCCTTTGTGTGTAATCCAGAGACAGTCCCAGAGCCTCTGAACCTAAAGACCAGTGAAGTCTCCACAGAGAGCTTCAGGGTCACCTGGGAACACTCAGCCCAAGACGTGGTCCTCTACAGACTCACCTGGACCCCAACCAGAGGAGAAGACACTAAAGAGGTCTGTGTCTGATGGCTGTTGGTTAGTTGAATGGATGGATAGTTCTCTGTCTGTGTTTCTGTCTATCTGTGTAACGGCCGTTGGTGGAAGAAGGTGAGGACCCAGATGCAGCGTGGTACGTGTTAATATTTATTAAATAGAACTGAATACAAAGTAACAAATGAGAACAACCGAAACAGCTCCGTCAGGTGCAAACCACACGAAACAGAAAACAACTACCCACAACACAGGTGGGAACAGGCTACCTAAGTATGGTTCCAAATCAGAGACAACGATAGACAGCTGCTTCTTATTGGGAACCTGCTCGGCATACTTTCTATCACACCCCTGAGCGTTTAAACACCTCACACACATGGTTACGGGCTTACAAAAAGAAGACACCTGCACCATGTCAGATATAGATTATAAAAAAATAATATTTATTAACTTTGAAATTATGAAAATGATTAATAACATTCCACCCATGTGGCCACAGACGGCGCTTTTGGTCATTGACCGCAGGAATGGGCTACAGTGTTATTTTCAAGCCCTTTTGATGACTGTAGAATTCCAGTCCATTCGGTAGCAGCAGAAATATCTGACATTTTTGACGCAACTTCTCACTACATCCCCCCCTTCCCTCCATCCCTCCCCCTCTCTAGATGCTAGTGAATGGTAACAGGAACAGCCACCTGCTGACTGGACTGAGGCCCATCACTGAGTACGAAGTCTCTCTGATTGCTGTCTTTAGAAACGAGGAGGAAAGTGACGCCGTGACCCTCACAGAGTCAACAGGTAATTAAGGGAAACTCCACTCCAATCAGGGTTAATTAAACATTGGGGATTGTATTGATTATTGTATTGATTTAATGTTGCCACTGTGCTACTGCTTGCTCTTTGTTAAAATCGTGCTTGTCCACAACACAGCTTTTTTACCCATGTGTTGTATGTTTGCTACAGGGCATTGTTCATTGAGACTGGTCTTGAGAAACACCTTTGTGCTGAAACATTGACATTAAAGTCAAAACTACACTACATGACCAAAAGTATATGGACACCTGCTCGTCGAACATCTCATTCCAATATCATGGGCATTAATATGGAGTAGGTCCCCCCCTTTGCTGCTATAACAGCCTCGACTCTTCTGGGAAGGCTTTCCACTAGATGTTGGAACATTGCTGCGGGGACTTGCTTCCATTCAGCGACAAGCGCATTAGTGAGGTCGGGCACTGATGTTAGGCGATTAGGCCTGGCTCGCACTCGGCGTTCCAATTCATCCCAAAGGTGTTCGATGGGGTTGAGGTCAGGGCTCTGTGCAGGCCAGTCAAGTTCGGGGAGCATTGTCATGCTGAAACAGGAAAGGGCCTTCCCCAAACTATTGCCACAAAGTTTTAGGTACAGAATCGTCAAGAAGGTCATTGAAACCCATTTCACGAAGCTCCCAACGAAGACTTCTTGTGCTGACGTTGCTTCCAGAGGCAGTTTGGAACTCGGTAGTGAGTGTTGCAACCGAGGACAGACAATTTTTGCAATGCACTTCTGTGAGCTTGTGTGGCCTACCACTTCACAGTTGTTGCTTCTAGATGTTTCCACTTCACAATAACAGCACTTACAGTTGACTGGAGCAGCTCTAGCAGGGCAACCATTTGAAGAACTGACTTGTTGGAAAGGTAGCATCCTATGACGGTGCCACGTTGAAAGTCACTGAGCTCTTTAGTAAGGCTATTCTACTGCCAATGTTTATCTATGGAGATTGTACGGCTGTGTAATTTTATACACCTGTCAGCAACAGATGTGGATGAAATAGCCAAATCCACTCATTTGAAGGGGTGTTCACATACTTTTGTATATATAGTGTATATCTCCTCTAATTCTTCTTCTGAAATGCTCACTATACAAATCAAAATGTATTCATTAATTGATTGATTTATTGGTTGACCCGACCAATGTATCTGTTTTTCAGTGGCAAGAACAACGACTACCACAAAAGCTACTACAACCACAACTACCACACGAGCTACCACCACAGCAGGTAAACTAGATCTTTTTTCGGTCATGTACTGTATCGATTTTTATAAAGTTAGTTTTGTGAGAGCTTTTAATAGTAATTTCCTCAACTTGTCCTGTTGTTTATAATAGTGATAGTAATGTATAATTGTGATAATGGATTGCATTTATATAGTGCTTTTCACTTGGTTTGAAATTGCAATTCACCTCATCCATCATCAATGGAAAGAGTTTACTTCCAAAACGCAAAAATCTTAATTTGTGTTTTTTCATCAGAAATTATTGCTTATGGGTACCTTCATGTGTCGGTAAAATATACATTTTCTCAGATTTTTTTATTCATAGATTTGAGAAAATGTGTTGTTTTGCAAGACGCTGTACATCCATTGATAGGCTGGTATGGAACGTACGGATCCTGTATATTTGACTGATATGTGATTGTCTCACCTAGATCTGACTAAAATGTTTTTTTATGACTGTATATTTGACTGCATTTTTTTTAAAAAAAAAATTTAAAAAAAAACATGATTATTTGTATCTGAAATTAAACCATGAAGTAATAGATTTTAAACACATCTGTCATTGAACAACCCCATGCCATGATTAGATAGGGAAAAAATATACCAATCTCTTTAATAATTTATTTAAACAATAAAAGCAACTTTACCAACATTTGTGAAAATGGATATGTAGAGTTTTGGATTGAAACTCTTCATCTTGTATGTAGCTATGATCTCATCAGGATCCCTGTGTTTGTGTGCCCTCTCTTTCTGCACAGTTGCATCATTAGTCTATTAATATTGTGTTTATTCAAATGTATGCATGCAACCACACAGTCTGCATAGTAAAGCCACCTGGTGTCTCTATCCTATCTCCATTTTCCACCTCCCTTTCTCAACTCATCCTCGCTTCCCTTTTTCCCCCTCCCTCCACCCTCACTACCCTCTTTTTCTACCTTCCTCCAACCTCCTGTATCCTCGCTCCCTCCTTTCCTCCATGCCGCCTTCCCTCTACCCATCTCCCTCTCTCTCCCAGTTGTGCATCTGGGTGCGAGGAACCTCCTGCTTAGTGATCACACCACCTTCAGCATGGAGGTGTCCTGGGAGCTGCAGGACCGCAATGTGCGTCAGTACCGCGTCGCCTATGTCACCGCCAGGGGCGATCGTGCCGAGGAGACGGTAAGATGCAGACAGAGGAGACTTTGTTGTCTGTTAGTACCCCCCCACCCCACACACACACACACACACACACACACACAAACACTTCCATAAACACTTCCTAGAGATTGGGGTTGTATGGTAGTCTTTAAGCGTTTATGCCAGATGCCTAGTGATATAGTGTTTAATCAGATTCCTTATCTATTGATATCAGAATGTTGAAGTCCGGTGAGAATGTAGTCGATAAGTATTACTTATCTGTTGGATGAACCTTGCTGATTTTGTGATGCGGTGTCCCAAGCCAATGTTACAGCCTCATTGAGAGATAATAATGGAAAACAATACAATGAAATTGTGTCTTCAAATAGGATTTCAATGACAAAACAACAATTCATTCCTAGTCCAATGCTATAGTACAGGAAAACTCGGAAAAGTCGCTGAAGCCTTGCATTTGGTTTCTCAAATCACCGGCAACTTCCAACACCACATAGCCTGAACAACTCCTATCCAATCACAGTTCACTAAAGGCCAGCCCAGCAATAGAAGCAGTAGAGTGGAACCCACAGCTCTACTCTGTAGCAAAGTCAATGTGATTGATAGTTTGCATTCTTCACAGATACTTCATTCCAAACTAGATTGAACCGCCCAAATTATAAATAGTTTATGAGGGAGCGGCCGCATAATAAAAATAATCTAATTTGGCAACTGCGGTGGCATTGGGACTCGGCCATTCGGGTCGCACTCCGTCCTGCGGTCCCCCCCTTCGAAAAAGCTAACTGCTATTTTCATCACGTTTGCCTGAAATTGATTTGTCAAGCTCGCCGCTCGCCGCTTGTCATGGCTGTGAAACTTTTTGGGACGGAGGCAAGGCTAGACCGCACACGCTCGGAATGCAAACAGGAATGAGAGGAGGAATGGAGAGTGGATGAGAGAGAGACAGAGAAAAAGAAGATGCCTGGGAGAGAGAGAGAGAGAGGGAAGAGGAAGAGAAAAAGAAGATGCCTGGGAGAGAGAGAGAGAGAGAGAGAGAGAAGAGGAGGAGTGGCTTTAGTCCAGAAATGACAAACATTCTAGGTGATTCTGAAATTAGACAGCCTGCATTACGAATTCACAGTGTTCACATGTCGAGTTATGCACTGTGCAATACTCAATTAACTTCTATAGCCTAACTCCTGAAAGTTTAAAAGTATATTTTTAAAACTATTTCCCAATTAAATTTACTGATATCAGTGTCTAGGTAGTCTATACCTTCATTTCAAATTCAATGTCTATTTATTATTAAAATTGTACATAAATTGGGGGCAAAGTACCCCAAAAAACATACTTGTTTTCTTTTGTAGGAAGGCAAGCTTAGCATTATTTGTGATTTCTAACTTCATGTACATTTCTATGTCTGTTAGTACCCCCTATATGACTTTGCAATGAATTGCTGTTTAAATCTATATTCCTGTCAGCTATTAGATGTGGATATGAATTAATAATAGTTTAATTCATGTTTATTATGTACATACAAAGATTCATACGCAACCAGAGCCAGTATGATTCAAATTCTAGTTTTCTGCTCAAGTGTAGACCTGACATGTTCTTAACTATTTGGGGGAGGTATTCTTTCTTGTCATTCACTGATTGCCTAAAAGTCCTAGACTAGAGTTTCTCCTAGATACAGTATTAACTTAATCTCGTGTCTGCTCAATTTTGTATCATGGCCTTAATAATTCAATTCAATCAGTCATTTGCTGAATGGTTTTCTCCAATACAGCATGTTCATTCACTCACTATCACACGTTATTGCACATGACGTAAGGACATGAAGATGCGAAAACAGAAATCAGATCAGTTGATCTTTCTGTTATCACTAAAAACAAAGCCATCACAGTGCTCCTATTAGCTCGCCTGGTCCCAGACTTCACCTCTACATGTCATGCCAAACAATGACCATAGTTTGGGAGTTGGAAAGACAGCACAGACATGTCTGGTGCAAGGCTACCTACTAGCTTCATCTGTTCCTCTGATACAACTCCAGTACATTTAATCACCAGTCACATCGACCCAGCATGTCCCTTAACCGGCCTCCACTCCAGACAATACCAGAAGCTCGTCCTAGTATCGTGATTTGCAGTTGTGTGTGTATCTGTGTTCTAGAAAATGGTCCCCGGTGGTCAGAACAGCCTGCTGCTGCAGCCACTGCTGTCTGACACGGAGTACAAGGTGACGGTCACCCCGGTCTACACCGACGGAGATGGCCCCGGTGTCAGCCGCATGGGACGCACCTGTAAGTCTGTCTGCATGACCTTCTCTCCGTGGTGACATTTTAGTGACAGGCTCGGACTCTGAGATATGTGTTCTGTTCTCTTCGGCACAATGGAAGCCTCTGTGCTTCTGTATTCTTCTTTCATGTGGAATATGGAACTTTAAAGACCCAGCAGGTAAAACAACCAGTGTTGCACATGGGGATTGAGTTAGTTAGGTAGTTCATGAACCCTCACCATGCTCTGTATATCATTGACACATACTGAATAATCCAATGGAAGCTCTTCACCTCTACATCAGGGAGCTCTCGTAGGCTTAAATAAACTGTTGATTTGACAGGAGATGGTAATTCCTCCTGTGGAGGTTTTCAGAAGCTTAGCAAAATCATTTTTATGGATTTCACATTTACATTCTTCCTCAAATGCAAACATGAGTAGTTGCTTTTTATTTTCCCTGCTCTGAAAATGACAGTCCCCTTTAAGAATGAAAAATTAGGCTAATCCCTCAAACGACGTGTCACATTGGTTGTGTGTGTGTGTGTGTATATGATTTGTATTGTATGGAACAGGTCTGGACAAGTTCTGCTAACACTACTGAATCCAGTTGTAATTCAGTCCAACGCTGTGAGGCTGTGACTCAAAGTTAGTCATCTAAAAGCCCATCAGATGTGTATCAGGTTTAGAACTGCCAACGTGCTTCTCTTTTTAGGACAGGAGACTGAGTGACTCATATGTACACAGAGTTTCTCATCTACAATTCATTACTGTACTTGATGAAAATGTACCTTTTCTCTGAGTGTGTTCTGTTCTCTCTTTCTGTCCATCGCTCACTCGCACTATGCCTTTATCTCTCTCTATCCCTCTCTGTCTCTCTTTCTTTTTTCCTCTGATTCCTTCTCTATATCTATCTGTCTCATGTCTCCATACGTTCCCCCCCTCTATCCATCTCTAATTTCATTCTCTCTTTCCCTTGCTCTTTCATTCATCCTGCAGTGCCACTGTCTGCTCCTAGGAACCTGAGAGTGTCGGAGGAATGGTACAACCGCTTCCGTATCACCTGGGACACACCCCCATCCCCAACTATGGGCTACAGGGTTGTCTACAAACCCATCTCTGGTACACACACACACACACACACACACACACACACACACACACACACACAGTACTGCTTATTTCAAATGATAGCCCATCTAACCCACAAAAACCCTACAACACACATCAATGCTGCATATAAAACAGATATATCATACTACTACTACTACTACTACTACTACTCTTACAACTACTACTACTACCACTACTACTACTACTACTCTTACAACTAAAGGTACAGCTACTACTACAAATACTACTCTTACAACTACTACTCTTACAACTACTATTACAACTACTACTCTTACAGCTACTACTGCTACTACTACTACTACTACTACTAATTACAATTACTACTAGTACTGCTACTAATACTAATACAACCATTACTATTGCTGATATTAATACCGATACTAATACTACTACTACTCCCACTACTACTACTAATGCCAATACTACTAATACTACTACTACTACACACAAACACATGTTGTGAAAGTGCATGAACCCTCATTCAATATATTGTGTTAACTACAAATGATGATATTCTGGGCCACCTCCTACGCTTGTGATCCCACTCATATGTGATCTGGTCAGTTCATCACCTTCTAAGCACGAAATGTTTAGTAAAAGAGAAATTCCTACCACCCTATTTATATATCTGCTAGATGGAAAAATCGCCTTGACACAAAACATGTTTAAAACATTCCACACAATGATGTCTAAAGCTTTTTTCTGACTGACAACCCACTACTCAAACTCCAATTCACACTTAATACAATGTGGTATTCATGAAATTCTAGCAATCACAGTCAGCTGCAAAAAATCAATAACGTCTTAAATGCTCCTTAGGCGAGAGTAGCCTTTGAATTCTGCAAGCAGTGTGCTGTAGTATGTGTGGTGGTGAATGTGAGCTCTTTCTCTCTCACACACACACACACACACACACACCAAACCCTCTCTTTTTCACAGCTCCGGGACCTGCTCTGGAGACCTTTGTGGGCGAGGACGTGAACACCATGCTGATCCTGAACCTGATGAGCGGTACAGAGTACGGCGTCAGGGTCATCGCCTCCTACACCACCGGCTCCAGCGAGGCCCTCACTGGCAAGGCCAGGACACGTGAGTAGACTATCAGCAGCCCCAGGTAGAATGGGACTCGAGAATGGATATATGTTAATTAATCGATTATTCAACACAACACCTCCAAGTAGAGCAGGATTCCAGAATGGATACTGTGTATACTGTGACTGCATAATTACTTACTTATCCCCTTTGTGCATAACAAACTTAATTAATTTATTAAACACTTTCTGGTCACATTGATCACTGTCAAGGTGATTGGGGCACAATGTTTGTCAAATACACTTCCGTTATTCATCATCCTCTTTCCAGGTTGGCCCCTCTACATTTTCCAGACGCTCTTATCCATAGCGACTTACTTAGGAGTTCAGTGCCTTGCTCAAGGGAACATCAACAGATTTTTCATCTAGTCGGCTCGGGGATTCAAACTAACAACTTTCCTTGCGTTGCTGGCCCAACGCTGTTAACCACTAGGCTACCTGCCTCCCTCTCTAATTTGAATCCCCAACTTTCCCAGCAAGCATCGTTTGGATCACATCTAGGTCAACTGGTGCTGTCTGAGATTGAATCAGTGCGAATTATTGAGTATCACAGCTTCACTCCATCGGAGACTGCAGCCGCCACAATGATATCAAGTGGCCAGGCAGGCGTGCCTAATGTAGTACCAGTGTCAGCAACCCAGCACTGTAACGGAGATCATTGTCTTATTAGGGCTGGCAGCTCCCAGATAATCAGATTGGAAGGGGGAGTGGAAACTAGAGACTCGCATTCGTTTGCACATAACTACGATCTCACCTTGTGCATGATAATTAAGTAAAGCACGCTTGGGTAGTGCGTGATTTGAAGGGCATAGATAGAGATATAGCAATCAGGATAGGGGTGTCTCTTGGGTGGAGTTTGATGCCTGACTGACACAGAGTGAGCATGTTAATGAACCCTGCACTACAGTAAGAAACAATGGGGATAGCTCAATGTCATGTTCAAGATCTCCTTGTTTTACAGTCATTTATGTGTATAGTTACGTTGTGAAAGTCAATGAATTGTTGTATTGTATGTTAAGAATTATGTAACAGTCTACTTGTGTAAACGTTAATTAATTTATTCATATGCATTGGGAAATATGCATGGTCCAAGATATGCCGATTAGATTATTTACCGAACAGTTGTGAGTAAATTAGTTTCTGTGACTGAATACAAAATATGGACATAATTTACTCCAAGCTCCCCAAATTAAATGGAGTTTATTTACAAAACGCTATATCCACCAATTTTTCACGTTTGTGTTTTTTAATTAGAAATGATTGCTTATGGATACTTTCATGCGTGGGTAAAATATTACTGTTCTCAGATTTTTTATTGATATATTTTAGATGTGTTAGATGTGTGTAGCAAAATGCTATATAGCCATTGTTTAGCTGGAATGGAATATCCATATCATGTATATTTGACTGTGATACTGTATGTGGTTGTCTTACCTAGCTATCTTAAGATGAATGCACTTACTGTATGTCTGGATAAGAGCATCTGCTAAATGACTAAAATGTCAAATGTAAATGTTTTACATACAGATCTCATAATACTTTATTGAATTTATTTAAAAAATATACGGTATATATATTAAGTTCACAAATGTATAATTTGTACATTTCTCTGTTACATTTAGCTGTTTGTTACATTTGACTCACTGAAACTTAGCAGTATCCCACAAACACAGGTGGGAAAAATAGCTACTTAAATATGATCCCCAATTAGAGACAACGATTACCAGCTGCCTCTAATTGGGAATCATACAAAACACCAACATAGAAAAATAAACTAGAACACAACATAGAAATAATAAACTAGACTACCCCCTAGTCACACCCTGACCTACTACACCATAGAGAAACAATGGCTGTCTATGGTCAGGGCGTGACCAGTACTACTTATTTCTCTGAGATTGAGGCAAATATTTTGCAAAAAAACATGATTATTTGTCTCTCTGAAATGAAACCATCAAGTGACAGATGTTAAACAAATACATGTCTGTCATTGAAAACCCCTTGATTAGATAGTGAAAAAAACACATCAATATGTTTCATCATTTCTTTAAAAAATGAATTTACCAACATTTCTGAAAATGTATATATTGCATTTTGGAATGAAACTGCAAATGTATGTCCCACTGAAATATTCAAATCGATAGCAGCATGCAAGAATGAGATTAAGAAATGCATGCAACATTTGCATAAATGGATTTGTACTGCTGATCATTAGGAGTAAGATACCGGCACCATATTTCAACTCCCCAAATAACTATGTTTAGAGTCCAACCCAAATGGAGACATATGCTGTGTGGCGATAGATGCACTGCCTGACGATAGATGTCTGCTCATTATCGTTAAGGATATGTTTATATTGCAGGGCTTTATCATTTAGTCACTTCTGCAGATATCACTGGTGTATTTACCATCACTGCTCTGGTTAAAGTCAAGTCACGATGACATGATTATATTCCACTATGTTGCAGTATAGCACAACAATCTACTGAATACTGATCCATAAACATTCTTTTCAGTCTTAGGCCTGTTGTGAAATGGCTTCCAGTATGATGGGTCTGCTAACACTATTTAAAACATTTTTTTTTTATGTCTGTCTCTCTGTCACAGTATACCTGGGAGTGACCAATCTGAACACCTACCAGGTGAGGATGAACAGCATGTGTGCCCAGTGGAGTTCCCACCGCCACGCCACTCTGTACCGTGTGGTCATCGAGTCGCTGCTCAGTGAGTGCCCAGCACCACACAACCACATACACACATAAATTTGCCCTGTTCCAATAACTTTTTTTTTTTACAGTATTGAGCTTACTATAAGCAAGTCATTTGTCATGGCAGCACAATATCCACACCCTCTCCTTGACAGTATGCCCTTACTTCTGTGTGTAGACGTACACTGTACAGTACACTATATGCAACCAAATCCACATTGGTATTCCCCACACACTGACACAGCCACTCTAGTGGAAGGAGGTGATTACCATGCGGCCACACGTCTCCATGTGGATAAGGCTGTCAGCTCCCCCCTAGAATCCACATGTGATCCCGGTCAGGAATTATGCTCCTGGCAGGGAATCTCGGTTGGGACACGGAAACCTGCAGGGAGGAAGATTCACTTGTAATACCGACAGGGATTTCACACTTCCCCAGCAGAACTGTATAAGGAACTGGGGGATTGTCATTTGTATATCATAGCATTTGAACAATATTAAAATGCTATGATATACCATGTTAAATTATGCTATATTATAAACAGTATAAAGCATAAGATATAACATCAATAGGACAGACTCTGGGGGCTATATTTTGGGTTTCAGTTTCGAATAATATACATTAGGCCTACATGGCTTTTTAACAGGCGAGCTTAGTTGACGTTTACATATCCTATGGTTAAATAAGTGAACGTTGGCTAGCCAAGATATACTTGTTATGCAGATGACCGTAATTGCACCTCATTGCAACTTTTTGAAAAAATGTAACAATTGGGTTTCTGGTTCAATGTGCTCTGACAGGGGAAGTTCCAGATACTTCTGTTTCAGCTTGTAGTTAACTAGATACTGTATTTGCCGCAAAGCAGAACATTATGAGGCAAAAAATTATATTCAGGAAAATATTGTAAGCGCCTTTTATCTTCTAAGTCATAATTATCACCTCACAGACGTGAGACTTCCAACCAACTGTCAGTGTGCAGGTGCACTGAACTGGCAAATCTGGTGCAGTCCATGAGGAGGAGATGCACTGCAGTACTGATTGCAGCTGGTGGCCACACCAGATACTGACTTACTTTTGATTTTGACCCCCCCTTTGTTCAGGGATACATTATTCCATTTCTGTTAGTCACATGTCTGTGGAACTTGTTCAGTTTATGTCTCAGTTGTGGAATCTTGTTATGTTCATACAAATATTTACACATGTTAAGTTTGCTGAAAATAAATGCAGTTGACAGTGAGAGGACGTTTCTTTTTTTGCTGAGTTTAGTATTCCAGTCCATATGATAAAACAAAACACATCCTGAATTAATGAAAGAACCTGGCATTAATCTAATTCTAGACAATTCATGACATTCAATGATCAATTTATCCTAATATACAGTTAGCATATAGTGGGATTTATGCAACAGATGGCATGGAATATTTCAGCAATGAAACATTTAAAATGTCAATGTCTTATCAATGCTGTGTTGATCCCAATATGAGTATCATCTGCCAAATAGGAAAATAATGCGAGCAATTCATCAAGTTTAACACTGAGACCCAAACATCATTATTATCGTGTAGCGTTTCGCACATTGCAATTTCGCAGCATTACCGTTGGGAGCTCCTGAAATATTAGATCTATCAGCCGGTATTAAGCCCAAATTAGGATTTATGATGGCTAGATAAATATATAATTACCCAAAGAAAATACCACCTCGGTGTATGAGTGAAATTGGCTTAAATTGAGGCCTTAAGGGGAAGGTTCCGAAATTAAAATTCTGGGGTGAGAAATGAACCCACCACTTCCACAGGAGACCTCATAATGAGATTCTACTCATGGAAAGGCCACTGCTCGGGTTGCCAGATATTTGAATAACCCCGAACAGTTTGTGTAAGAGGCACCGGTCTTAATACATGGTTTGTGTGAAGAACTGCAATGCTGCTGGGTTTTTCATGCTCAACAGTTTCCTGTTTCGTACACTCAGTGCATATTGTGACGGTTATTCTGTCATCATTTTAGATGGACATAAACAGGAGGCAAGGCTGGGAGGAGGAGCCACCCGGCACTGCTTCAATGACCTGACGGCTAACACGCAGTACAAAATCAGTGTGTACGCCCAACTCCAGGACACAGAGGGGCCTGCAGTCACCACCACAGAGAGAACCTGTAGGTGTCCCCATCAACTGCTGCTTAGTATACACTCTACAACAGCCCTACAACCGTCTTGCTACTATTCTCAGGAAGGATTCTTACAATGTTGTGACGACATAAGTTCCAACATCACCTCAACAGTCTAGCTCAAGGGTCGGCAACCGGCAGCACGCCGGCCAAAACCAGCCCCGAAGTGATTTATTTTGGCGCCCCAAAGTTTTTAGTTAAAACATAAACAAAAAAAGTATTCCCTCTAGACTGTAGCAACGTCGTTACAACATTATCCACACCAAACATACAGTACATCAACATGTCTTACAGACAATCACAACATATACAATATTTTCAAGACATTATTAGCCTCCTGGGAGGCACTTGAATGCCTCTCCCAGGAATGAATCACGATTCGGTCTGTAGCCAACCACAACAGTAATCAAGGCACTCTCTCTAACCCACCAGGCATTTGTTTGCATTGAATTGCTTTACTCTAAGTGTAGACACTGATTTATAGCTTTGTTTTGATGCAGATTAGAGCTAAAGGCCTTTTTTAAATTACCCTGCGATTCCCCAGGCGGCCTTGCAGGCTGCTATCAAAAGTAATTCCCAGTTTCATGTAGCTGAATAACTACGGCGGTAAAGTATATGCGAGTTTCAGCAGGGTTCCAGAGCTAGATAAAAATGTTTAAATTCATTTCAATTTGACTGCCGCTGTTGGTAGTGATCAAGCTTGCAAATTACTGTATATGGGTAACTTAATCATCAACTCGGCATGCTGCTAAGCATAAGCTACCATCTCGGATTTATTCTCTGAATTCCTTCTGATTCTTCTATCATGTGATAGATGTGGTATCATGTGGTATCTTCTGTCTGTAGCCATTTTTATTTTTTACTGTAAATGAAAGCCTCACCAAGCATGTGGTTAGGTGAGGTGACATACTAATGACAAACTAATGAGGATGTCATAATGATTTGTGTGTGTCTTATGTCATTGCTTTCATACAGTCCCTGTTCCCACCCCGGCACCCACCAGGCCGCCCACTACCACCCCTCCTCCCACAATACCCTCAACCAAGGAAGGTAAGACAAAAAGCGTGTTGTAAACACATACCTGTTGGTCCGAGTGTGGTCCATTCCATTCCTATCTGGTAGACCAGTACCGATGTCATCAGTGTTTCCCCTAGTTAACACTGATGCTTGGTTGGGCTGCTGGAGAGAAAAACTTTAGGTCTGTATTGCGTTTAGTAAGCTATAGTGCTTTTGGCTTGGCCTCAAAGCCCTTCGTGTTCCTTTATGGGGTAAGGGGAACTAATACTGTCCATTGTGAACATCTACCTGGGTGATGTAGCGCAGCAATTTTGCACTAAAATGCTCACAAGTCCCCACCCATCGGCAAATAGATAGTGTAGAGATATCCCCTATGGTAGATTATCTATGTATTTTTGTTCAACTCACTTAGTGGCATGAACCTTAATTAACATACAGGGTCTACAGAAAGTATTCACATCCCTTGACTTTTTTTCACATTTTGTTGTGTTACGAAGTGGGATTAAAATGGAATTAATTGTAATGTTTTGTCAATAATCTACACAGAATACTCTAATGTCAAAGTGGAAGAACATTTCTAACATTGAAAAAAACGATTGAAAAATAAACACTAATATATCTTGATTACATAAGTATTCAACCCCCAGAGTCAAGACATGTTATAATCACATTTGGCAGTGATTACAGCTGTGAGTCTTTCTGGGTAAGTCTCTAAGAGCTTTCCACACCTGGATTGTGCAACATTTGCCCATTTATTATTTTCAAAATACTTCAAACTCTGTCAAATTGGTTGTTGATCGGTCTCCCGAGTGGCGCAGCGGTCTCAGGAACGTTCACTGTCTTCTTGGTAAGTAGCTCCAGTGTAGATATGGCCTTTTGTTTTAGGTTAATGTCCAGCTGAAAGGTGAATTCATCTCCCAGTGTCTGGTGGAAAGCAGACTGAACCTCTAGGATTTTGCCTGTGCTTAGCGCCATTCCGTCTCTTTTTTTATCCTGAAAACTCCCCAGTCCTTAATGATTACAAGCATACCCATAACATGATGCAGCCACCACTATGCTTGAAAATATGGAGAGTGGTTCTCAGTATTGTGTTGTATTGGATTTGCCACAAACCTAACACTTTGTATTCAGGACAAAAAGTTTGCTTTGACAGATTTTTTGCATTATTACTTTAACGCCTTGTTGCAAACAGAATGCATGTTTTGGAATATGTTTATTCTGTACAGGCTTCCTTCTTTTCACTCAATTAGGTTAGCATTGTGGAGTAACTACAATGTTGTTGATTCATCCTCAGTTTTCTCCTATCACAGCCATTAAACTCTGTAACTGTTTTAAAGTCAGCATTGGCTTCATGGTGAAATCCCTGAGTGATTTCCTTGCTCTCTTAGCAGCTGAGTTAGGAAGGACGCATGTCTCTTTGACTGGGTGTATTGATACACCATCCAAAGTGTAATTAATAACTTCAACATGCTCAAATGGATATTTCATGTCTGCTTCTTTCTTTCTTTTTTTACCCATCTACCAATAGATGCATTGGAAAACCTCCCTGGTCTTTGTGGTTGAATCTGTGTTTGAAATTCACTGCTCAACTGAGGAACCTTACAGATAATTGCATGTGTGGGGTACAGAGATGAGGTAGTCATTCAAAAATCATGTTAAACACTAATATTGCACATCGAGTGGAGTCCATGGAACTTGTAACGTGACTTGTTAAGCAGATGTTTACTCTTGAACATATTTAGGCTTGCCGTAACAAAGGGGTTGAATACTTATTGACTCAAGACCTTTCCGCTATTCATGTGTAATTCATTTGTAAAAAATGTCAACAACAACAAAGAAATGACACTTTGACATTATGGGGTATTGTGTGATTGTGTGTAGGCCAGTGACAAAACAATCTCAATTGAATCCATTTTAAATTCACGCTGTAACACAAGGAAATGTGGAAAAACTTAAGGGGCGTGAATACTTTCTGAAGGCACTGTAATTTTGTTTGGTGAAAGGTTTGAGTAAATTAAAGAGCCCTCAGAACAGGCAGTTACCATGGAAATCACTCTGTCAGGTTGCTTGGTTAATTTTAAACCGGTCCCTGACTGACATTCAAACCTCAAATGATTCCTGACACAAATATGTGAATCTAATACAAGTTCATGTAATGCAGTGTCTATTGCACGGTCATGACTACAGACATCTGAAATGATAGTAAATCTGTTTAATGTGCTTTTAGAATAATCACAAATCTATTCAGACTTTCAAAAACGATCACATATGAGATAATACCATAAGCTGGAACTTGTGTGACCTTGTGTCTTGAGTTTCAAGTCAGAATATCTCACAGAATATTTACAATACTCCAACAAACACATGCATGTATGTATTATTATACTTGTAGAAAAACTTGTAGAAAATGTGTAAAAGTTTAACTTTATTTGCTGTTTTAGAGAACGATAATCTTAGCAGTTTTCTTTTTTCCTACACAGCTTTCCCGGGATGAGTCTTGTAAAAGTTAACTGAGAACTCAGTCCCCTCTGTTGGAACTTCCAAGCCTGTAATTGTTATTGTTTTATTATTGTCATTGTATGCCTAGGAAACATCAACAAACGCTACTTTTAGTTCACTTTGCTTCCCACGTACTAGCAACTTGGTTATTATTTTTGGTTCTTTTGAAAATGACAGAGCAGAACAGTAAACAACAGGAAATGAGGTATTCTACTGGTCAATCTGTCCCTGGCTGGCGCTGATATGCGAGAGGGAAGTTGTTGAGATAATTGCCAATCATCGCAGCTCCTCTCTCGTAACCTGTGGAGAATGAGAAAGCTCTCTCTATTCTCCATTGTGATTCTTCCACTGCTGCCTTTTGAGGCTAGAGTGTGTGTGTGTGTGTGTGTGTGTGTGTGTGTGTGTGTGTGTATTGTTCTCTTTCTTTGTCAGTTTGTATTATATATGCTGTCTATTGTAGGAACTCTTATTGTGGGCACTGAATTTAAATTGCTCTTGATAAGAGCATGTTCTAATTGCCTTGTAAATGTAAATGTCCTGTTCAGTCTCCCTCTCTCTTTCTCTGTTTATATATTCTTTTCTCTCACTCTTCCACTCTCTCCCCTCTTTTCCTCTCCTTTTCTCACTCCTCATCCCTCTCCCCTCTTTCCTCATTTCTCCTCATCCCTTTATCCCTCTTCCTCCTCCCTCCACCTACTTTTCTCTACTTCTATCACTCTCTCCTCTCTCGCTCCTTTCTCTCATTCCTTCTCTCATGTCAGTTTGCAAGGCAGCCAAGGCAGACCTGGCGTTCCTAGTGGATGGCTCCTGGAGCATCGGGGATGAAAGCTTCCTGAAAATCATCCGCTTCCTGTACAGCACCACAGGAGCCCTTGACACCATTGGACCAGATGGCACTCAGGTAAATATTGACACCTAGATCAACCAATGGGTGAGGTCCTGAAGCTAGCATTTACAGTACTGTAGTGATATACTCAAATAAATTGTAATTAATGGTCTTAAAATGTATGAAGGTACATTTATGTTTGACTCTTGTGTCACCTGTGCTTTTATGAACAATGCCCCAGTTTTCATTAAACTCATAGTATCTTTCTCCTGCCAGGTGGCCATTGTCCAGTTTAGTGACGATGCTAGAACCGAGTTCAAACTCAACTCCTACGACAACAAGGAGAGGCTACTAGAGGCCATTAACCGCATCTCCTACAAGGGAGGGAACACCAAGACAGGCAAGTAGACTTTATTAAAGTCAAACCTTATTCACTCCCTACCAATGAGGAGTTTTCATATAACTACTCTGCATACATTAAGTCCCCATTGATTTTTCTTAGAATTTCTAAAGGGACTCCCATAACAGTTAATTAACAGGATAACTGAATCCCATTGAGACAGCTGTAGCCGCCAGATGAACAGAAGTACCCCTTATTGACTTTCCTTTTGTAACCTGCCAAAAAAGAATCCGTCATTGTAATCAGACAGGCCAGAGTTGTCAAGCATGGCTTCCGGAGAACAGTGAGACACTGTCACTAATCAGTGTTTCTAAGTACCAAACCCAGGAACCCCAAGGGGAGCGATAATGCATTCTCCAAGTCATCCAGCAATGTTTTCTTTTTTCCAAACGGGTGCAACAAAGAAGTCCGCTTGGTAATGATAATTGTTGCATTGTGTTCTCCTTTGATTCTGCTGTATTTGTGTGTAATGTGTATAATTGCAGGTGGGGTGGGAATAATAACTACATTGTATATTTTTTTGCTGAATCATTTGCAGTGATAGTGGTAACCCAAAACCATGATCCTCTACCAAGTAACCTGGCTAAATCCTGCTGTCAATCTCACTTTGAGTGCAACTCCTCTCTTCATCTTCCCCTCCTCCCTCTCTCTCTCTCTCTCTCTCTCTCTCCCTCCACCCCTCCCTTCATCCCTCCTGCTAATTCCCTTACTCTAGGGCTAGCCATCCGGCATGTGAAAGACACCATCTTCACGGTGGGGGGAGGCATCCGGAGGGGCATCCCCAAAGTAGTGGTGGTGTTGACTGACGGGCGCTCTCAGGACGATGTCAACAAGGTCTCCAAAGAGATGCAGATGGAAGGTAATGCACATGATGCGAGAATTCAATTGAATAGAAGGTGGTACAAAAAAAGTATCTGTATATGTTAGTCCACCAAAATGTTCTATATTTGCATGCACATTACACACAATAGGCAATAATGTGTGCTTGCCTTCTTCACAGGGTACATTGTCTTTGCCATTGGTTTTGCGGATGCGGACTACGGGGAGCTGGTGAGCATCGCCAGCAAGCCCAGCGAGAGACACGTTTTCTTTGTGGACGATTTAGACGCCTTCCAGAAAATTGAGGAAAAGCTGGTCACCTTTGTTTGTGAGGCTGCCACTGCCAGTGAGTCCTACATCCATGTTATTTGGAAACAGGGAAGGGGCATATTGTTGTGTCTATTTTTATCCATGGAGTGACATAAATGTTTTGTCTTTCAGCTTGTCCTTCGGTGGCGATGAGTGGCAGTACCTTGCCAGGTTAGAGACTGGAGCATGCTTACTTATAGAACCTCTTCATGCCTCCTAGCATATAGGGCACAGTCAAGACCTCTACTCTCTGACCCGTTGACTAGTTCCGACCCCAGTATAACTGTTATGCACAACATCACTGTAAACTGGACAGGGACAGTACAGTTGACACAGATAATTTCAAACACTGGACTCTGAAGTGTCAACCCGTACCATTAACACTGCGTAAAATGGCCTGTTTCCGAGTGTGTACTAGTAAGTCAGAATATCTTTAATGATAAGAAGTAGAAGCCCAGTATTGAGAAGTCATGATAAAACAGATTATTTTTACTTATCAGTAGACAACTGTGTATGGATAAATCTGCTTTTACACCGACTCACGGTTGTTTATGTTGTGGCTGCAGGTTTCAGGATGATGGAGATGTTTGGCCTGGTGGAGGGTCTGTATGGACGTGTATCAGGAGTGTCCATGGAGCCTGGCACCTTCAACAGCTTCCCCTGCTTTCGACTGCACAACAACTCCCTCCACGCCCAGCCCACCAAGTATGGAAACTAGCATCTTAACTAAAAGGCATTACAGTGCATTATCTTCCATCAATCATGTAGAATTTAGTAGATGCTCTTGTCCAAAGTGACAAAATGTCAGGAACTACAATGGTACAGGTTGCATAACACAAGTACATGACACTTCATATATATTATAACTTTATGACAATGTATTTAAGTATTGGCAACACTTACCCAATGATAACAAAAACATCACCTTATAGCATACAACTAACCCTACTCCCCTGAATTTAATTCTCTTTTCCTGTCATGTGGCCTAACAATGCTGTTATTACAATGAAGAGGTGGTGATAATGACAGACAGCTGGCCTTGCCTGGTCTATTTCCTCTCCTTTATCTGCAACAATCCCCACACCACATCACACAAAGCATAGTCATTTTGTGTTCCATTCTCAAATTATAATGCAGCAAATGTGGTCCAAATACAGTAGGGAGAAACAATAGCTTCCTGCTCCTAACCTCTCTTTCGAATTGAAAGACACTATTGAAAGAATTTAACTGGCAAGTTGAAACAGCATTTGAAAATGTGTTTAACAACAGTTGAACTCGGTGAAGGTGCTACAGTACAACAAAACCTG
The DNA here is from genome assembly GCF_034236695.1 of Oncorhynchus nerka. Classification (NCBI taxonomy): domain Eukaryota; kingdom Metazoa; phylum Chordata; class Actinopteri; order Salmoniformes; family Salmonidae; genus Oncorhynchus; species Oncorhynchus nerka. The sequence continues at coordinate 64,131,084 of NC_088399.1, read as the reverse complement.
CAGTACGTTCAGACTAGAGCCTATTGTTCTGTGAACTTTCCACTCCAGGTTTATCCACCCTGAGGGCTTGCCCTCCGATTACACCATCACCATGCTGTTCCGCCTGCTGCCTGAAACCCCCAAAGAGCCCTTTGCATTGTGGGAGATCCTCAACAAGGACAATGAGCCCCTGGTGGGCGTCATCCTGGACAGTGAGTAGAATGCCGGGGGACGGGGCTGGGACTTGGTTGCTGTCATAAGATAGACAAAGCAATGGACATTTCCCCAGGTGTCTCTGCTCATTTTTCAGTTGTGAGCAGCACAAACATTTTGTCAATGTAGGCTACATTTTCAAAAGGTATCCCGTTGCTCAGATTGCACAATGTCTACTAAACCGTCCGTGCCTCCTCTATTTGAAACGAGAACATTCCTCACTATATTCGAGTTGTACTGTATACTGTCAAATGGTTCTCTTTCCAACTCTAGACGGTGGCAAAACCCTCACCTTCTTCAACCACGACTACAAAGGACAGTTTCAGACTGTGACCTTCGAGGGACCTGAAATCAAGAAGCTCTTCTACGGCAGTTTCCACAAGGTCAGAGTTCAAAAGCACTCCTTGTTGTCTCACTTCCTCAGTGCAAACACTAAATGCTACAACATCACCCTAACACCTCAGAGAATGTCCTGCTTCCTGGCTATAAGCCAGCTTGTTGAGTGATGTTAAGTCACTCTTGTCTGGCTGTCAGTGGAGCTTACAATACCTTTGCCCACATCCATGGCCTGCTGCTAAAATGAATGAGGATGTGCTTTATCTCTTCACTGGCACAGCTATCTGATAGTGTATTCAGGTCACCCACTTGCCAATGTCATAATCATCCTCCGTCTACAGATAACTAACTTTATCATCCATGAGTGAGATATAGGACCTGAAACAAACACAGACCTTTTTTGGAGCAGTTTGTAAATCACTTATGTTATGACTGTTCAAATTGCTTCAACTTTTTTTGCTGCACAATAATAGTACTATATGTAATTTAACAGACGCTTTTATTCAATGCGACTATAACCCACAACCTTTGGCGTTGCAAGTGCCGTGCTCTACCAACTGAGCCACACGGGACCAGTTCACAGTGTGTGGCTGTAGCAGTAACATATACTGTGGGTAATACGGTGCCATTATGATATTCACAAGGAATCCCCTTCATATTTCACCTGCTATCTGGTGAAATTCATTTTGTTCTTTTAAAATGCAAACCTTGTGGAATGAAGCTGGCACTCCAATATTGCCAGAATAATATACTCATAATTGAATCATAGCCTCTTCCAAACAAACTAAACTATGTAGGGAGGGGGGATTTGATATGACTGAAAGTGACTATGGCCTGTATTCAATTAACCACTGTTGCCTTTTTCCTCAGCAAATTATCACTAGTGATTACTGCAATTCTTTGCCCTGCCAATCCATAAGTATTATCATGTGTCATCTTGTCAGCACTTTGGTGATAATGTGGTAACATTTTAGATTACCTCTCAAGAAGACCTGATTGATGGCCAGATACTTTGCTGATTCAAGTTGTCTAATTCGAATGATTAATCAGGAATCTGTTTTTGTAGGAACAAAGGTGTAAATGCAAAGGAAATGCTACAGTTCCATCATTATCAGAGCTTTAGCATAGTAATGCACCAATTTCAACAAAGCTGAAAGTGATGTTTCATAAAGACACACATTTACATTTGATATTCAGGTAGAATAGATACACTACATTGCCAAAAGTAAGTGGACACCCCTTCAAATTTGTGGATTCGGCTATTTCATCCACACCTGTTGCTGACAGGTGTATCAAATTGAGCACACTGCCATGCAATCTCCATAGACAAACATTGACAATAAAATGGCCCGTACTGAAGAGCTCAGTGACTTTCAACCTGGTGCCGTTGTAGGATGCCACCTTTCCAACAAGTCAGTTCTTCAAATTTCTGCCCTACCAGAGTTGCCCGGTCAACTGTAAGTGCTGTTATTGTGATGATCACCATGCGCAATGCCAGGCATCGGCTGGAGTGGTGTAAAGCTCGCGGCCATTAGACTCTGGAGCAGTGGAAACGCGTTCTCTGGAGTGAGGAATCACACTTCACCATCTGGGAGTCTGACAGACGAATCTAGGTTTGGCGGATGCCAGGAGAATGCTACCGGCCCGAATGCATAGTGCCAACTGTAAAGTTTGGTGGAGGAGGAATAATGATGGTCTGGGTCTGTTTTTCATTGTTCAGGCTAGGCCCCTTAGTTCCAGTGAAGAGAAATGTTAGTGCTACAGCATACAATGACATTCTAGCTGATTCTGTGCTTCCAACTTTGTGGCAACAGTTTGGGGAAGGCCCTTTCCTGTTTAGTATGACAATTCCCCTATGCACAAAGCGAGGTCCATAAAGAAATGGTTTTTCGAGGTTGGTGTGTAAGAACTTGACTGCACAGCAATATTCCCTCTAAACTGCGCGCAGGCGTGCAGTACCCCCGAGACTGCCGCAGACGGCCGCGCAGAGTAAATATCAGCCCACGGAGAGAAGCACAAAATGTAACTTCACTCAACTTTCTAGACTTTTCCCTGTTAGTTAACACTATCAACATTTCCCTTTACTGTGGCAATTGTGATCAAATCAATGCAATATAAGCCACTTGCAATGCAACACACCGAAACAAAACAAACTATACAAGAGATGTTGTTGTAGGCATCGGAGTAGGATTCTATTGTGCATGACCCAGACCATACTCTACACAGACCAGTGCGGCATAGCCAATCAGACCTGCAGTAGACCATTGCCATATATGGATCCGTGAGTAGATGCGCTTGTTTTGAGATCAAAGCAAGAGCTGCATGTAGCCACATGTGCACATTTTGTTCATATCCTTTACTAGTTAGTGAGTTAATTGCCCAGTTTCAGATCATTTGTAGTCAGCAATAGGGGAGTGATTGCTTTCTACAAGGGCACAAAAGGTGTACATTTTAAAAATTGAGGTAAAGAGCTTTTTTTTGTCTTAAAGGGGCAGTGTTGTATTTTGAGACAGGCTTGAATAAGCTAAGTAGCCAATAGGCAGAGGGTAGCATAATTTGTCTGATTCTCTGTAGTAATGGTATGGGAATAATAAAGGATTTTATTTTGTAAAGTGGTTTCTTGCATCAAACAACACAACAAAATGTTCAGTCACCTCCTTGTCTGAAGGACAGGTGGCTAAACAGGTTAATGTCAAACCCTACATGGTTTTTTTTTTTTTTCAAAAGTCTCATGGAATGTAGGCCTACATTGAACACCACACATTAGCTGCTACTGTAGGCTGAATGATTAAACAGCTATTTCCATGTTAAAATGTTATGGGATGCATTTTTTCCATTGTTTTTGATAGTATGCCTATCTGGTAGGCCTATACTATAATACAATAGCCACAGTAGCCTACTTGGCCACTGTTTAAACTGTAACTTAAAGAGGGTACAGCCTCAGTGTTCACAGTAAATGCACGCTGGAAGTTGCACAGAATTTTTTACAACATTCAGGTTCGTGCTCAGCCGACCTGAAATTTGCTCTATTTTTTTTAGGGAATATTGCTGCACAGAGCCCTGACCTCAACCTCATCGAACACATTTGGGATGAATTGGAATGTCGACTGCGAGCCAGGCCTAATCACCAAATGTGATTTTGCTAATGTCTTGAAATTCCCCCATATATTTCCCCATGAGACATCCCATTTCCACGAAGCATACAGTAGAAGCTTGATGTGTCAAGGGTATTAAAAAAAAGCAAATATTTTATTTGTCACAAAAACGTCTTAAATCACCCGACTTCAAAACCGACTCTCTCGTTTCGAGTGACTGGTGCAATTCTCAGAGCAGACCTTATTTTACAGCCTCTGTCTCTTTGAACCACTGTCTGCGTTCTGGACTATTGGGAAAAAAAGTATGTCCGCCCGCAACTCTGTAATGCTGCCCAGTGATTTATTACTCACACATAAGATGTTTCAATCCCACTGCGTCTGTTTTCCAAACAGACCGGGGTTCAAATACTATTTTAAATCATTTAGGATAATTTAGCTGTGTTTAGGATTGACCTTGCCTGGCGCAATGGAACCAATAGAATAGCCACAAAAGTGTAAACCCTGCCAAACTGGCACTCCAGGCAGGCTTTGGCAAACGCTCAACGTATTTGAAAGATTTCAAATAGGATTTTAACCTAGGTCTGGTTCTTTAACTTCCCTGTAGCTGCACCTGGCTATTAGCAAGACCAACGCCAAGGCTGTCATCGACTGTAAGCTGGTTGGGGAGAAGGCCATCAACGCGGCGGGCAACATCACCACAGATGGCCTGGAGGTGCTGGGACGAATGGTGCGCTCCCGGGGGAAGAAGGACAACTCTGCACCGGTAAGCCCTATAGTCAGACACAGCTGTTTTGACATAGAATTACTAGAATATACTGTAGTTCTAAGGACATCCTGTTCAATATCCATGTCAACATTCCGTAATTGGATTTCTATGCATTTTTAACCTCTTGATTCACCTTATTTTACATGTGTAGCCGGGCTGAATTCTAACGTGCCTTACAGTACAGTAAGATGTTTAGTGTCATACAGTAACCAATACACTGGTGGATAAACTATCTACGGCCTAGGTTATGAATTCCTAAAACAACATTAAGACAGAGGGTTTGAGTGAAGTATAATCACATCAGCACTTCAAGGTCCATTTGCCACTAAATATAAACAAGTCATAGAAACAACAGAGACACTACTAACTGAACTTTCATATCCAATCGCCCAGTTCCATAAATAGCCCAGATATCCTCATACAGGAAAAGCAGTGAGATGTACTCTCTGATAGGCTTGATAATTTTCTTCCTTTGACAAAAACTTTTCACACCTTTTTTTCAAATGGACCCCTTTCTGCAGAGGAGGAGAAAACAGAGCAATCTGTTTGGAGAGACCAATTATTGATTCTTCCTCCTCAATAAGAGCTGTGCAACGAGTCTATTAGCTATGTGTAATACTGAAGAGTTATCATACTTTCGCTCAGGCCTTATTTAGGAGTTCTGCAGCTTGCTGCTGGTTTTATCAAGAGACTAGTAGTAAAGTAGCACAACCTGTATATAATCTAAACGCAACATCCAACAATTTCTAAGATTTTACTGAGTTACAGTTCATATAAGGAAATCAGTCAATTTAAATCAATTCATTAGGCCCTAATCTATGGATTTCACATGACTGGGAATACAGATATGCATCTGTTGTTCACAGATATCTTTAAATAAAGGTAGGGGTGTGGATCAGGAAACCAGTCAGTATCTGGTGTGACCACCATTTGCCTCATGCAGCTCCATACGTGTCTTTGCATAGAGTTGGTCAGGCTGTTGATTGTGGCCAGTGGAATGTTGTCCCACTCATCTTCAATGGCTGTGCGAAGTTGCTGGAGATTGCCGGGAACTGGAAAGCACTGTCGTACACATCTATCCAGAGCATCCCAAACGCGCTCAATGGGTGACATTTCTGGTAAGTATGCAGGCCATGGAAGAACTGGGACATTTTAAGCTTCCAGGAGTTGTGTACAGATCCTTGTGACATGGGGCCATGTATTATCATTGTGAAACATGAGGTGATGGCGGCAGATGAATGGCACGACAATGGGACTCAGGATCTCGTCACAGTATCTCTGTGCATTCAAATTGCCATTGATAAAATGGAATTGTGTTCTCTAAAATGATGTTGGAGGTGGCTTATGGTAGAGAAATTAACATTAAATTCTCTGGAAACAGCTCTGGTGAACATTCCTGCAGTCAGCATGCCAATTGCACGCTCCCTCAAAACATAAGACATCGGGGGCCTCATCGGTGGCGCAGTGGTTAAGGGCGCTGTACTGCAGCGCCAGCTGTGCCATCAGAGTCCCTGGGTTCGCGCCCAGGCTCTGTCGTAACCGGCCGCGACCGGGAGGTCCGTGGGGCGACGCACAATTGGCCTAGCGTCGCCCGGGTTAGGGAGGGCTTGGTCGGTAGGGGTGTCCTTGTCTCATCGCGCACCAGCGACTCCTGTGGCGGGCTGGGCGCAGTGTACGCTAGCCAAGGTGGCCAGGTGCACGGTGTTTCCTCCGGCGCATTGGTGCGGCTGGCTTCCGGGTTGGATGCGCACTGTGTTAAGAAGCAGTGCGGCTTGGTTGGGTTGTGTATCGCATGACTTTCAACCTTCGTCTCTCCCGAGCCCGTACGGGAGTTGTAGCGATGAGACAAGATAGTAGCTACTACAACAATTGGATACCACGAAATTGGGGAGAAAAATTGGTAAAAAATTCAAAAATAAAATTAAAATAAAACATAAGACATCTGTGGCATTGTGTTGTGTGACAAGTGGCCTTTTATTGTCCCCAGCACAAGGTGCACCTGTGTAATGATCATGAGAATTTAATCAGCTTCTTGATATGCCACACCTGTCAGGTGGATGGATTTTCTTGGCACAGGAGAAATGCTGACTAACAGGGATGTAAAACAAATTTGTGCACAAAGCTTTACAACACTTTCTTTACATGTTGCGTTTACATTTTTGTTCACTATAAAAAAGATGTCTGTGTTTGTTGTTCTTTTTGTCCTCAGTTTCAACTGCAGTCGTTTGACATCGTCTGCAGCACGTCCTGGGCCAGCCGAGACAAGTGCTGTGAGCTTCCTGGTCTGGTGAGTTCAAGCCTCACTACTGATCTCATCTACTGACTGACATGGAATGACCCTAACCTTTGTTGTAATGTGTAGTTGCATGTTGTAGGATCATGTCATTTTGTGTCTTGTGGTCGTTATCCTCTTTTTTTCCATCATTATGCTTTGGTCATTATCGTAATCATTAGCTCATTGTCATCTTGTGTTCCATGTATTGTCATTTGTTCGCACAGTAGCATAGTCATGTTATTGTGGTGTTTCTCTCATCTCTCAGAGGAAGGAGGAGGACTGTCCTGCCATGCCCCGGGCCTGCACCTGCACACAGGACAGCAAAGGCCCCCCCGGCCCCACTGGACCCCCTGTGAGGACCCTTCGTCTCTCCTTCATCACCATCATTTGTTACTTAAAGCTGTTGTTGAGCTAGGAACTCATTCATTGCATTCAGTGCCAGATGAACAGACATTTGGAGATGGAGAGGGATATATACATAGCTACAGTACATACACCTGGCCCGGCGTGTGATAGCGTGCTTAGGATGTGTTGAAAGAGTGGGTCTTTAATGTCTGTGATACGTACAGTATGTTGATGGTGTGTGACAGAGGGTGTGTGTTTGTATGTTATCAACAGGGAGGTCCTGGGATCAGAGGAGGGAGAGGGGACCGTGGAGAACCAGGAGCTGTGGTACAGTACACACACACACACTCATGTAAATAAAAACCCAATGAAAGTCAATGCAGCTTGTAAAACTGAAACCACGATATGTTAGAATTCCACAAGCACTGAGTGGGTGGACAGACACATACCCACATTGATGGATACCTCTCTTCCATAAAAGATCCCTTATACGATGCTTGGCTGAAAACCCACTCTCTCTGAAAATGCCCCCTGCAAAGTTCTAATCTTTTATTCATATCTCATTCTCTCACACGCTATTTGACTCGGGATTGCATGGGTCTTGAAAGTCCCAGAAAATTGAAATTGCACTGGTGGTTGAATGGTGTGTTATTACAGCATGGGAAGGTCTTTGTAATGCAGGCGTCCTCGCAGTGCGCCCATGCTGTCTTCCTACTCTCATGAATTTTATATTCGTCGGAGACGCAGCGTGCCCCCATGAAAGTCAATGGCCTGCGACTGGTTGGCTCACGACAAGACTGACAGAGAGTGGCCTCACGGCGCTCTGATTTGCAGTTAAATCACAGAGTTAGCCTAAAGCCCCCTCAGCCGCCAAGAGCTGGGTCAGATAATGTATAAAGGATGAAGACAGTTGTATGGAATAAAAGATTTATGAACATATTGCTCGCCCTCCACGAAACCTCGCACAGCACACTATTGATATTCATGTCGTCAATTTTTGAAAGCCTTAGATTGCAGTTCCGGTGTTATGGTCTTATATGTCATTAAAACATGTTTATAGTACTATATTACCAGCTAGCAGTTCAACATTCACAAATTGGTATTTTGCTGTTGTTTAAAATTGTACTTTCATACTACATAGAGGTAATGGCTGTAGAAAATAGGGGATTTAACTAGATCTGTATTAAAAATAGATCACTTTATCTCTTTGTTAACTATATTCTAATCTATTTGATCAATGTGTTCTTCTGTCTCTATGACAGGGCCCGATAGGTCCAGTTGGGGACGCTGGCACTCCTGGGCTGCAGGGGCCTCCTGGCCCCCAGGGCCCCAGCGGCCGCACCATCATGGGCCCCCCGGTAAGACACACACATACACATGCGCATACACACGCTCACACACACCATCTAATACTGCACATATTAGAGGAGTCTAGTTTCCCGACATACATAACACAGCAACAGTACCAGATTCACCTAGGCCTGCTATAAAGTCCACCTTGTAAAAGCTGTTGTAATACTCAGAGGTCGATTCTTTCTCTCTCTCAAGGACTGATGTTGAACATAAGCCATAAAGGAGGAAGGATGTATCGTAATCTAATGGACTTAACTGTACTAAGGCAATGTTTAAGCCAACCTATGTGTTGAGAAAAACTTGTTCAAGGAATCAGGAGAACTCCTTTATCAGCAATAAGAAGTTTATTCAAGTAATTGCAAGGAAGATCGCACTCTCAGGATGAACCCGGAGAGGATCTTGATTATTTACAAGTCATTCAGTCTTTATATACTCCACCTACACAAAGAGCTGCTTAACCCTCAAAAAGAGGCAAGCTTACAAAAGAGCTAAGGGTCATTATCTATACTCCCTTTAAACGTTCAAACAAACAAAACCAGGTTCTAACCGGTTCTCACAGCCGATGTGTCTAAGATAGGGGAATGATCCGATCTTTAGAGCCTAAACAGACAGGCAAATAATTCAACCTGGATGGCTTTTAGAGATAAGGAACGAGTAACAAATCACTCCTTTGTAGGGTGTATGAAGAGGTTACTGGTCAGCTGCGGAAGATTACCAGTGACTGTAACAACCATTTTTCACCCACAAAAACATTAGAATGTAATAAATTAATTTTGCTTCAACACATGGTAAATTTTTCTCTATGGTATAACATACACACATTCTATATCGATGACATGATCTGTTTGTTGTTAATTCAGGATTATGGTGACAGTAAGGGTCCTTAAGGGTTATTAATCTTAGGGGTGAAATCCTGTTAACGGGAGGATATGACAACAGCCAGTGAAAGTGCAGGGCGCCAAATTCAAAACAACAGAAATCTCATAATTACAATTGCTCAAACATACATCTATCTTATGTCGTTTTATAGGTTATTTTGTTGTTAATCCCACCACAGTGTCCGATTTCAAATAGGCTTTACGGCGAAAGCACCACAAACGATTATGTTAGGTCACCACCAAGCCACAGAAAAACCCAGCCATTTTTCCAGCCAAAGAGAGGAGTCACAAAAAGCACAAATAGAGATAAAATTACATAATAAATATTCCCTTACCTTTGATGATCTTTATCAGAATGCACTCCCAGGAATCGCAGTTCCACAATAAATGCTTGATTTGTTCGATAATGTTCGTTATTTATGTCCAAGTATCTACTTTGTTAGCGTTGGTACACATATCCAAACACTTGTGTGTTTGGACAAAAACTTCAGACAAAAACTTCAAAAAGTTATATTACAGGTCGAAGAAACATTTCAAACTAAGTATAGAATCTATCATTAGGATGTTTTTATCATAAATCTTCAATAAAGTTCCAACCGGAGAATTCCTTTGTGTCTACAGAAGCAACAGAACGCAAGTCGATATCATGTGGAATGCGCGTGACCAGGAAATGTCTCTCTGCCAATAAGCTGACTCATTCAGCTCTTATTCAGTCCCACAACAAAGCCTCATTCAAGTTTCTAAAGACTGTTGACATCTAGTGGAAGCCCTAGGAAGTGCAACTTCATTCATATCCCAATGTGAATTCAATAGGGCCTGGGTTGAAAATATACCAACCTCAGATTTCTCACTTCCTGTTTGGATTTCTTTGCAGGTTTTTGCCTGCCATATGAGTTCTGTTATACTCACAGACATCATTCAAACAGTTTTAGAAACTTCAGAGTGTTTTCTATCCAATACTAATAATAATATGCATATATTAGCAACTGAGTCTGAGGAGCAGGCCGTTTGCTCTGGGCACCTTTCATCCAAGCTATTCAATACTGCCCCTGCAGCCATAACAAGTTCAGGGTTATTAAGGTACAGCTACTGTAAGAGCTTGTGAAACAAATGGCATTTGTAATTCGAACGCAGATAGTGACGACCCCAACTTATGAAATAGCCTCCAAATAAGCTTGATATTTGCTGTTGATATCTATTGTTGTTTTTTCACACTTCAGGGTGGTCCAGGAGAGAGAGGTGAGAAGGGTGCAGCTGGCGCTCCAGGAATACAGGTAAAGACCACCATTCACTTCCTGCCCTTTCAGACACACTTTCCCTCATCACAAAATGGCATTCAGTCTTCAAATGACATTCAAATGACACCATTGCACCAAAGGGAGATCTTTGAATATATTTAATTTCTATCTCTGTAATGTAGCTGTTAATAGGAACAAGTCATTCTGAGTTCTGGTGAGAGAGTTTTGTGTGAAGGGCTACTGCTCCCCTTTGGTTTATGTTATGTCGGATTTGCACAGGTAGCAAAAGGAGAAGGTAGAAGTTGGTCTTAACCAATAATAACGGGTCAGCTGTCTTCCCATCCAATTGATGGTAAATCTGAGCATTAGCGGATAGGGCAATCTGATCCTAGATCTGTGGTTATGGGCAGCGCCTGCCTGGACCGTAACAAGACATTTTTACAGAAAAACAATCGCTATTTCCCCTCTGTTGTAATGATTCATGTCTAAGATGCCATGAACTTTCATTATAATCAATCTCTGAACTCAGCCAATTAAGTTGGATCCTGTCAATAACTGTAGAGGTTGGGAGATGTGTGTTTTTGTTTGTAATAGGCTTTGAGTCATGCCATTGGCATTCAGTACCCGTTGTGTCTGAGTGAGGGAATTTGGCTTTGACAGCTGTGAAGGTCATGCAAGAGACTGTGTATTACAAACAGCTCAGGTCTCACAACATTAATTATCTGTAATGAGTTAGGATAATGGTCCAACCAACTGAGTCCGTCAATACAAATGTATTCATGCTGACACCCTTAACAGGCCTTTCTGTTTTCACATGCTCTCTCTCTCTACGGTTGCAGGGCATTCCTGGGTCTCCTGGGTCACCAGGTCGAGAGGGACAAACAGGAACACGGGTAAGGTCTTGTTTGTCTGTTTAATCCAAAGGAATAGATTTTATGTGAATATAAAGTCATGGTATAGGAGCTGGCGTAACAGCACAGTCTCATAGGTATGTATTTGTACATGTAACCCCTTTCCATAGGGACTGCCTGGTAAAGATGGACCCCAGGGGCGAACAGGTCCTCCAGGGACTATGGTAAGTCAGATTGTGTGTGGATGGAGCATCAGGGACTGATGAATGAACTTGATTGAATTGAATTATAAAATACATTCATCCTGTAGCTTTGAATTGTAAAATGTGATCTGCAACTTACAATACTTTCTGGTCAACAGTATTGTCCCTGTAGGTTACTTGTTTGTGCTTCTTGACAAATGTAACAGTTTTTTCTTTTGTTTCTTGGCCAAATGTTTTTGTAGTACCTCAAGTTACCACTGGGTAAACGAAAGTTACAAATTGGAACTTTGAGTGATTGCTTAATCAGTGAGGTGACAATTTGTTTGTTTGTGTTTTTCTCTTCCTTCACCTACAGGGCACTCCAGGAGCTCCCGGCTCACCAGGGTCAAGTGGACCTCAAGGGTCACTGGGAGACCAAGGACCTCCTGTGAGTCATCTGACCTCTCTATGTCCATGCATGTTACTACTTAAGGAGCTGACCCTCTAGCTAGGGAAATACCCAGCAAGCAGAAATGATGAAATTACATCATTACAACCAGATACGTCAGCATGATGTCATTTCAAACGGTTTTGCCCGTTGTGTGTAGTAGTATTTGGGAGGTAGGTTTTGGGAGACAGCAAAGTCATATATGAATATATTGTCCATAGTCCTACAGTACAGTATATATATCATAATTAGGACCTAGAGTTGTTCCTGACTGCCTGACTTGACCAATAAAAGTTACAAACTATAACAAGCGCCAGGCATTATTCTAGGGCAGGTCACATGGTCAGGAATATGTCGTATTTCTATGTATGTATAAAGACCTGGGAGAAAGGATAACAGTTCAAAGGGGATATTCGGAGACAGAGAAATCATTTAAGGAACTATATATACATCTAGTTCTACATCTAGAAAATATAACATTGTAAGGAGAAGGTATGTCAAAGATGTACTGTATTTTATGTTCGCCAGGCTTGAAAAAGGACTTTGGTAAACTAATAGACACTCAAAGTCCACCAACTTCATTCTAAAGCTATCTGTGTGTGATGCTGAAATGCAAACAGGATTGTGTGTGCCTGCTTGCTATTTGGGATCGACACGTCTGTTGTCTGTCTGGTCTGGTGGACAGAGATGTGATAGACAGAGATGCCGGAAGCCAAGGAGTCTTCAGGAGATTGTTTTAAATGTAGGGGATTCAAATAGTGGATGTCTTGACGTCTCAGGACACAACAGGAGCATTGTCCCTGAACGTCTTTGAGAACATTGTCCACACCATTTTCTACCTGTAATTGAAGCTAGTTAATGTTTTCTTAATGTTACTTTAACATTGATGTGACGTTGTATATTCAGGTAACTGCCAAAATCAAGGAAACACTTGAGTTAATGAGGGATACAAAGTATATTGATAGCAGGTGCTTCCACACAGGCGTGGTTCATGAGTTAATTAAGCAATTATCATCCATTATGCTTAGGGTCATCACAGGAGGTTGGTGGCACCTTAATTGGGGAGAACGGGCTTATGGTAATGGCTGGATCGGAATAGGTGGATTGGTATCAAATCCATCAAAAACATGATTTCCTTGTGTTTGATGCCATTTGCTCCATTCCAGACATTATTATGAGCCATTCTCCCCTCAGCAGCCTCAACTGTGGCTCATGTATTTGGGGTGTGTGTGTGTATGTGTGAGTCAGTCCCCAGATCTCCACAAGAGTTCCAGACTAGTAATGCACATGTTGACTCATAACCCGCAGTCCCCGCGGTTATATCGACGGGGCGGACATGTTTAGGGTCATTAAATATTGTGTGGCTGAACGGCAGGTGGGTGGCGGGCAGGTTGAATAAAGAGAAACAACACCTTAACAAATCCATAAATGTAGAATTATTGTGCAATTTATACAGGCTACATTGAGGTTTTTCTTTCATTATTTATACTATCTGGTATTAGTGCACAAGCCTAAGCTTTAGGGTTTAACTGCACATGTGTCAAATAGCCACCACAAAAAAATCATATTTTGCACAGAATTTTTTTCCTGTTTTTTATTTTTGCGTCATTGTATTTTCTCCCCAGTCTTTGCTCCGCGAAAGATGACAGAGAGAACTTTACCGATGTCAACTAGATTGAAGCATTCATTCTATCGATCTACTACATTATTCTGTTGAGCATGGGTTTAATTAGTCTTCTTGGGAAATTTCCCAAGCCTTTAAACAACTTGGGAAATTCCAGAAAATGATGTCATGGCTTTAAAAGCTTCTGATAGGCTAATTGACATAGTTTGTGTCAATTGGAGGTGTACCTGTGGATGTATTTCAAGGCATACCTTCAAACTCGGTGCCTCTTTGCTTGACATCATGGGAAAATCTAAAGAAATCGGCCAAGACCTCAGAAAAAAAATTGTAGACCTCCACAAGTCTGGTTCATCCTTGGGAGCAATTTCCAAACGCCTGAAGGTACCACATTCATCTGTACAAAAAATAGTATGCGAGTATAAACACCATGGGACCACGCAGCCGTCATACCGCTCAGGAAGGAGACGCATTCTGTTTCCTAGAGATGAACTTACTTTGGTGCGAAAAGTGCAAATCAATCCCAGAACAACAGCAAAGGAAAGTGTGAAGATGCTGGAGGAAACAGGTACAAAAGTATCTATTTCCACAGTAAAACGAGTCCTATATCGACATAACCTGAAAGGCCGCTCAGCAAGGAAGAAGCCACTGCTCCAAAACTGCCATAAAAAAGCCAGACTATAGTTTGCAACTGCACATGGGGACAAAGATCGTACTTTTTGGAGAACTGTCCTCTGGTCTGATGAAACAAAAATAGAACTGTTTGGCCATAATAACCATTGTTATGTTTGGAGGAAAAGGGGGGAGGCTTGCAAGCCGAAGAACACCATCCCAAACATGAAGCACGGGGGTGGCAGCATCATGTTGTGGGGGTGCTTTGCTGCAGGAGGGACTGGTGCACCTCACAAAATAGATGGCCTCATGAGGGAGGAAAATGATGTGGATATATTGAGGCAACATATCAAGACATCAGTCAGGAAGTTCAAGCTTGGTTGCAAATGGGTCTTCCAAATGGACAATGACCCCAAGCATACTTCCAAAGTTGTGGCAAAATGGCTTAAGGACAACAAAGTCAAGGTATTGGAGTGGCCATCACAAAGCCCTGACCTCAATCCTATAGAAAATTTGTGGGCAGAACTGAAAAGGCGTGTGTGAGAAATGAGGCCTGCAAATCTGACTTAGTTGCACCAGCTCTGTCAGGAGGAATGGGCCAAAATTCACCCAACTTATTGTGGGAAGCTTGTGGAAGGCTACCTGAAGCATTTGACCCAAGTTAATTAACAATTTCAAGGCAATGCTACCAAATACTAATTGAGTGTATGTTAACCTCTGACCCACTGGGAATGTGATGAAAGAAATAAAAGCTGAAATAAATCATTCTCTCTACTATTATTCTGATATTTCACATTCGTAGAATAAAGTGGTGATCCTAACTGACCTAAGACAGGGAATTTTTACTAGCATTAAATGTCAGGAATTGAGTTTAAATGTATTTGGCTAAGGTGTATGTAAACTTCCGACTTCAACTGTATCTAAATCAGGCAACAACAACAAAAAATGCACCCACTGTAAAAAAAATAATAATAATCATTGTGTCATCATTGACTGTAGCGCATATTCTATATTTGGGTTAGGGTTGAGTGGGTCACACTTTTTTTTGTACCTTTATTTAACTAGGCAAGTCAGTTAAGAACAAATTCTTATTTACAATGACAGTCTAGGAACAGTGGGTTAACTGCCTTGTTCAGGGGCAGAACGACAGATTTTTACCTTGTCAGCTCGGTGATTCGATCTAGCGACCTTTCGGTTACTGGCCCAACCGCTTTAACTACTAGGTTACCTGCCGCCCCAATGTGCGGTTTGCGAATGGGTTATTAACAATTGCGGGCGGGTGCGGGTGAACAAACAGCTGACCCGCACCCCTATTCCAGACACATGTAGAATCTATGCTTGTACAATCTATGCATCCTGTTTATTCTACCCGCTCGTGGTTTCCCAACGGTTTATGTTGGTGTTTCCTTTATTTCGGCTGTTAAGTTTATTTTTTCGTTGTCCATTTCAACATTGTTGCCAGAAAAACATACTTTTGTGTCACTCAATGGCCTCTCTTTTCGTTAGAAAATCAGAGGTTAACCTAACACTATCATGACTATGGAACAGAATATGTTTGTGGCAGTTTAAGTTAACCTTTAACATATTGCCTTAAAATGTCATGACAATATGCAATATGCATTTTAAGCTACATTGGTGGCTTGCAAGGCACTAACGTATTTATATATATATATATATATATATATATATATATGATTTTTTTCACCTTTTATTTAACCAGGAAGAAACCCATTGAGACACATTGTCTCTTTTGCAAGGGGAGACCTGGCCAAGAAAGCAGCAGCAGTCAATTCAACATTTAAACATACCAATACAAACAACACATCATTAGGTGCTCATCCGACCTGGAGGAAACATTTACACTCCTCAACAGAGTTTTGGGCCAGAGTTTTAAACCCACTAAGGGGCACTAGTATATCTAGGTGAAGCATATTTTGCAGACTTCCATGCCTCAGGTGCACAATCGGAATGGCAGTCTTGCTTAACTCGGCAATGGCCCTGGGGACTTTTAGCAGCAACCATCTAGTAGACCGCGTCTGGGAACTGCTGGTGGTGATGGGGAAGGAGAGCAGGCTACCCAGAAGGGCTTTGTAGATGAAGAAATACAAATGTAGCTGTCTGCGTATGTAAAGTGAGGTCTTGCCCTGCATTTGATATAAGGTGCACTGGTGGGTGAGTGACTTGGCATTTGTAACATAACGCAAAGATGCATGATAAACAGAGTCCAGTCTCTTTAACACAGAACAGGCTGCATGCATATACAATATGTCACCATAATCAATTACAGAAAGAAAAGTGGCTTGAACAAGCTTCTTTCTGGCCTCAAATGGGAAGCAAAGCCTTGTTACAAGAATAAGAACCCAATTTGAGTTTAAACATCCTCACAATCACAATCCTCACGTGAACTTTGTAGGACACCTTATCGTCCAACCAAAGATCAAGGTACTTTTTAATTGGTGTGCCCCCAGACGTCAAAATGCTAACATTCTCTGGCTGAGAGCCAGACAAGGTTAGCAGTAATTACATACTCTTGCCTACTATGTAATTACGATGTAATTACTGGTACTGCATAGTTATTATTTGTCATTATATGACCTTTGCAGATAAATGGTTATGGCAGGGTTCAAATAATGACGCTAGCTTGCTTAAGGTAGCTTCTAGCTTACTGAAGGTAGCGTCTGTTCATTGTGCAGTGCTTTTTCCTAAAAAGAGTTCTTCATACCTGTCATACCTGCTTTCAATGTCTGTTGTAATTCTGTTAACCTTTCCAAATTGCTTTTACTTCTCTGGGGTAAATGTCTACTTCTTGATGCAAGTTCTTGAAAAGAAAAAGATGGCAAAGAAAATGGACAACTCAAAAAATGTGTACAGTAAATGTACTTCATTGTTTTCTGTCCATTGTCATTCTGCCTCTTGTTCTGTTGCAGGGTTCCGCCGGAAACAAAGGAGAGAAGGGAGAAAGAGTAAGTCATAGAGATAACAAACATATTGGTAATTGATGTAATACTTCATATACATTGCTTTGGCAACAGTGGCAACCACCCATTCATGCCAGTAGAGCATTTATTAAATTCAATTGAATTGAGATATCTTATGATACTTATCTTGTTCTATATAATATACAGTGTACTATATATACAAATGTATGTGGACACCCCTTCAAATTAGTGGATTCAGCTAGCCTAAGGTCACCATGTGCAATGCCAAGCGTCGACTGGAGTGGTGTAAAGCCCGTGGCCATTGGACTCTGGAGCAGTGGAAATGCGTTCTCTGGAGTGATGAATCACGCTTCACCATCTGGCAGTCCAACAGTCAAATCTGGTACCTGCCCGAATGCATAGTGCCGACTGTAAAGTTTGGTGGAGGAATAATGGTCTGGGACTGTTTTTCATGGTTCAGGCTAGGCCCCTTGTTCCAGTGAAGGGAAATCTTAACGCTACAGCATTCTAGACAACATTCTGTGCTTCCAACTTTGTGGCAACAGTTCCTGTTTCAGCATGACAATGCCCCTGTGCACAAAGTGAGCTCCATATAGAAATAGTTTGTCGAGATCGGTGTGGAAGAACTTGACTGGCTTGCACAGAGCCCTGACCTCTACCCCATCGAACACCTTTGGGATGAAACTGAATGCTCGGCTATGAACTGACATTTACTCCTGAGGTTCTTACCTGTTGCACCTCTACAACCACTGTGATTATTATATATGAACGTTTGAACATCTTGGCCATGTACTGTTTTAATCTCAACCCGGCACAGCTAGAAGAGGACTGGCCACTCCTCAGAGCCGAGTTCCTCTCTAGGTTTCTTCCTAGGTTCCTTCCTTTCTAGGGAGTTTTTCCTGGTCACTGTGCTTCTACATCTGCATTGCTTGCTGTTTGGGTTTTAGGCTGGGTTTCTGTATAGCACTTTGTGACATCGTCTGATGTAAAAAGGGCTTTATAAATACATTTGATTGAAATGGAATTCCGACTGCGAGCCAGGCCAAAATGCACAACATCAGTGCCCGACCTCACTAATGCTCTTCTGGCTGAATGGAAGCAAGTCCCCGCAACAATGTTCCAACATCTAGTGGAAAGCCTTCCCAGAAGAGTAGAGGCTGTTATAGCAGCAAAGGGGGGACCAACTCCATATTAATACCCAAGATTTTGGAATGCGATGTACAACAAGCAGGTGTCCACATACTTTTGGTCATGTAGTGTAATTCTGTGAAGTATGTGTTCGATGCTTAACATCAATGTTCAAGATAAATAATGCCCTCCTTTCAAGTAATTGCTGCTCCTCAGCTAGGCGGTATACAGTAGGTGTTCTCTGACAGCCTGACAGTATACAATTACCATTACAACAAGTTTTCTGAAGAGCAATATCACACGGTGTACTGCACCCAGAACACATTTTGTAGAAGACCTATTCATGCATACTTTATAAGCTAAAGCTTTAGAGCTGTGTTACTGAGCTGTAGAAATGATTTTCTACTTTACAGCAGTTGTATTTTTAAAGAGCTATCGTTCTAGTGTTAAGTACTTTATGGATTGGTTTCGCCCATAACAGCGAACAGCGAATGGGTAATAAGGTTTCTATACAAGGCTCAAAAAGCAACATCTATGCCTGTCAACAACAGCCATGTTTTCCAATCGAAAGAGTTGATGCCAAAATCACAACTGGCAGGCTTTCTACCCAAGTAATGGTGGAGGAAATGTCACCTGTGGGATCGATGAAACAGGTTGGACACATCAAACACACAGTGTTATCTGTAGCCATAGTCTTGGTGTCACCATGTGTTTTTGCCTCCAGGGTGACCTGCAATCCCAGGCATCGGTCCAAGCAATCGCCCGGCAGGTCTGTGAGCAGCTGATACAGAGTGAGTATTTTTTTATCCTTCAGCTGACCCTCTTCCTGTGCGGGTTTGTGTGTATTGATGTGAGTTTGCACAGGTCTTGTGTAATTGTATTCTATAGAAGGGGTGTACGGTTTGAAAAAAGGAGTGTTGTCTGTGATGGTGTAAATGTATTTTGCCATTGGCATCCATTCATGCGCCACTGACCTCAGTCTGACGTCTGTCCCACAGGTCACATGGCTCGCTACAGCTCCATCCTCAACCACATCCCCAGTGCACCCGTTTCGGTCCGCACCATTCCTGGACCCCCAGGAGAGCCCGGGCGGCAGGGCGGCCAAGGACCACAGGGAGAGCAGGGGCCCGCGGGCAGACCAGGGTTCCCCGGGTCCAACGGAGAGAATGGACAACCAGGAGCCAGAGGTACTGAATAGAGGAGACTCAGATTTAACTCAAGCTATCGAGCAAAGATATAGTCATGTAGCCTGTGCCATAAGCTTGTGAGAGAAGATATTACAGTAAATGATACCGGCAGGTAATGTAAGAAAACATCACTAATAGAATCAGAAAGATGATTACATATTAGGCTAGATCTACATTATTGGACATGACATGTGTAGTGCTGAAGGTGATATAATATGGAAAGGAGACAAGCATGCCCACTTCTCTGAATTTTGTCAAAGTGTGTGTCCCCTCTGTCTCTGTTTGTCCAGGTTTGTCAGGAGAGAAGGGTGACAAGGGAAGCCCAGGTGTAGGAGTCCAGGGTCCCAGAGGCCCCGTAGGACCCCCAGGTAACCAAAACAATGCCTGGTGAAAAACACCCCAAAAACGAAAAAATGCACATTTCCAACTTCAATTTTTCTCCAGGGACTTCCTTTGCCACCGAACATCTGCAGAGGAAATCAACATCTGTTAAGGGGGTGGATTAGAAAATGGGAAGTCATCCGATCTGTTTTTTGATTAAGCGTCTCCCTCTTGATTCAAGGGGAGAATATGACACGAAGAGGATAGCCCAAGTTGGATTTAATTTACTTTTGTTTGTTGTTTTGTTGTTTTTCATTAAGCTGCCCCTACTGGTTTAATTAAACATGATTAGGGGGCATAGCTTTTGACTCCTTTATTGATTGTAGTCTAGCTGACGCAGAGTGTTGATTGAACTCCTGGAGTGGTTGCCAGGTTGGTCTACATGAGAGAACTTGGAGCGCTACTGGGAGAACATGTAGGTGTCTGGCATGCGCGAGATCAGTGCCTCCAAGGATATTTGAAAAAGGACATTCATAGCCTTTGCATTTCCTGATGGAGACAGCTCAGTGATAATAGCATTTTGGGTCTGATGAAAAGGCACAAAAGCTTATACTGACTGCTGGGTAATGATAAATATGCTGATTTTCTTCCTTTTGTGGAGAGATGTTTGGCCAATCAGTGGCCTAATTATGGACTCTAGCTAGTTTTCTATTTCAAAGCACACTACTAGATAGTTCACCCAAATTACATGTTGACGTATTCGTTTCCTTACCCTGTAAGAAGTCTATGGATAAGGTATGACAGCAATTCATGCTTTGATTTAGTTTCCTTGGCACTGTTTCCACATGGTAATGTTTTATTGTTTTTGGGCATAAATTGAATTCAATACATTGGTCCCATGAATTGAATAGTAGCATTTTTCACACATTATGTTCAAAACATCTATAAGTGACGGTTGAGCTTTACAATAATGGGATTTGCGCCACAAATGCTAAAACGTTAGCATGTGGAACCAGTGCCAGGGAAACTAAACCAAAACATGGATTGCTGTCATAACTTCTTCATAGACTGCTTACAGGGTAAGGAAACCAATGCGTAATTTTGTCATTTGGGTGAACAATCCCTTTAACTTCATGAATTCTACCTCAATACGCAGTGTTCTTAGTCACAATGAAGACAATAATATTGCCATCATGTTTTATTGGTTTGCCATAACGTTTCATATAATGATTTAACTTCGGAATTTAGCTCAATGTTAAAACCTTAATTGTTCATTGAAAATGTATTTGTTGTATCAAAACACACTCCCCACATTTCTCCGCCCTCTCATCACTCCTTTTCCATTCTCCTCCAGGACCAACGGGTCAGGGGCGGACAGGTAGCCAGGGTCCGTCTGGTCGGCCGGGGAACCCTGGAACTCCTGGGCGGCCGGGTATCCCTGGACCAGTGGGGTCGGCTGGACCTCCTGGATACTGTGACCAGAACTCTTGCGTGGGCTACAACGTAGGAGGTAATTATGACCCTCATCCTCCCCTACCACTGTAAACACACCAAAACACCACAAGGCAGCATGAGATTTTTAGAATATCAAAGTCCAATACGTTAGATCTAATTGTTTAGCCATAGTGAACTCCATTGGCGTTGCCATCAGCTTGTTGTATAGATAACCTTTACCTGAGAATGCACTCTCTGAGAATGGGTTTCCATGTCTGTGTATCTGACCTATTGTATCATACCCTGTCAATCAATCATCAACTCATTTAATCCAATTAAAGCTCTTTGAAAGGGAGACCTGAGCAAAGAGGTCTCATTGGGTTAAATCCGCCAGGGGGTTGACCCGAATCACACCCTTATCCACACTGTATTTCAAGGTGAAGCTAAGACAACATGACCTATCTGACTTATCTTGAAAAGGAAGTTCTCAGAATTGCCTACACTATAGTATGACTAACTTACCAGTTAACCAAGTTTAGTTTGGTTGCCCATACTGAGATATATTTAAGCAATTGGCATTTGTTTTCTGATTTACTTTATGCATAATAGACTTTGAATTCTAATGTATTGAGACCCACTTGATTAACCTCAGGACCAAACCTCATTAAAATAAATGAGTGGGAGCTCTTTATTCTCTGTTTACGACAGCTCAGGAAAATAATGAGCCCATTCTATTATCTGATGGTTTACAGTAAGATGGCCGTGAGCATATGGCTTATTTATGAATCCATTAGTTCCTGTTGCCATTTAAGCCTTGAAATACAAAATGTAACCAAGATGCAGAATTCAGCTTGGAAACAATGAGTTACAATGTGCTGAATTCATATAATGGTACCTGAGAATATTTTTTTAAATGTTGCCATCTCAGTATCCCAGTATCTTAGCTTGTGGAATTGAATGTAAACAAGCCTGCTTGTTTAAACGTATATAGACCCTACAGATAGATATCTGTGAATGCTTGTGACATGTGCAATATAGTTATTCCAACAAAGTATCTATCAACTCTCAAAGTCTTATCACGATAAGTCATGTTTCAGTATTTGCATGAACAGACCACACTATTGCATCAAGTTTGGCTACATTGTTTCAAAAAGACAATTCTGCATCTTTACAGTCATGTGATCATGATTTATTCAACAATAGTTTGTCATCTAATACACATGGTTATTGTGAGTGTGGATACAATCTATAGCGCCCGAACTGTAAATGCATGTGTGCATGGACACCCATCAATGATGTCTTTCTCTATCGGGCCATTTTCTCTGAGGAAAAGGCATTACGGTGAGCACACTGTATGGCTCAAAAGGCCTGCGGTGTTCTCCATGCACTCCACAGTGTGAGTAATACCAGCATGGTGACTTTATGATTTTGTCTCATCTGTCTGACCTGTGGTATGTGTGTGTGTCTCCCTCTCTCTCTGCTTCTGTCATCCCTCTCTCTCTCTCGCTACTTTCTCCTACTCAAGTCCAACAGTATGGGTAGTGAGCAGCGTTCAAAAGGGTTGTAGTGGAGATGTTAGGGTAGATAGGCTTGTCCCTTGGCCCTACTCCCTCGCTATATCACTGTCAGCAATGACTACTGCCTTGTTTCCTATAAGGCTGTCCCTCTATTTGTAGAAACACATTCTGCCCGACACAAAAACTAATTTAGCCATAAATGCATGTTTTTTTAGCTCACCCCATATAAACTAATATATACAGTTGAAGTTGGAAGTTTATATACACCTTAGCCAAATACATTTAAACTCAGTTTTTCACAATTCCTGACATTTAATCCTAGTAAAAATTCCCTGTCTTAGGTCAGTTAGGATCACCACTTTATTTTAAGAATGTGAAATGTCAGAATAATACTATAGAGAATTATTTATTTCAGCTTTTATTTTTTTTCATCACCTTCCAGTGGGACAGAAGTTTACATGCACTCAATTAGTATTTGGTAGGAATGCCTTTTAAATTGTTTAACTTGGGTCAAACATTTCGGGTAGACAAGCTTCCCACAATAAGTTGGGTGAATTTTGGCCCATTCCTCCTGACAGAGCTGGTGTAACTGAGTCAGGTTTGTAGGCCTCCTTGCTCGCACTCGTTTTTTCAGTTCTGCCCACAAATTTTCTATAGGATAGGTTTTTATTCTCTATTTTGGTTAGGCCAGGGTGTGACTAGGGTGGGAATTCTAGTTTCTTTATTTCTATGTTGGAGTGGTTCCCAATCAGAGGTAGCTGTCTATCGTTGTATCTGATTGGGGATCATACTGTATATAAGTTGTCCTTTTTCGTTTGGGTTTTGTGGGTAGTTGTTTTCTGTTTAGTGTCTGCGCCTGACAGGACTGTTTCTGTTTTCCTTCTTTGTTATTTTATTTGAGTGTTTTGAGTATTACATTTATCATGAATACTTATCACACTGCGTTTTGGTCCACTCCTTCATACGACGATCGTTACACTTGAGATGTAGCTTCAATATATCCACATAATTTTCCTGCCTCATGATGCCATCTATTTGATATAGGACTCATTTTACTGTGGATATAGATACTTTTGTACCTGTTTCCTCCACCATCTTCACAAGATCCTTTGCTATTGTTCTGGGATTGATTTGCACTTTTAGCCCCAATGTACGTTCATCTCTAGGAGACAGAACGCGTCTCCTTCCGGAGTGGTATGACAGCTGCGTGGTCCCATGGTGTTTATACTTGCGTACTATTGTTTGTATAGATGAACATGGTACCTTCAGGCTTTTGAAAATTGCACTGAGTTTGAAGGTAGGCCTTGAAATACATCCACAGGTACACCTCCAATTGACTCAAATTATGTCAATTAGCCTATCAGAAGCTTCTAAAGCCATAAAATCATTTTCTGGAATTTTCCAAGCTGTTTAAAGGAACATTCAACTTAGTGTATGTAAACTTCTGACCCACTGGAATTGTGATACAGTGAAATAATCTGTCTGTAAACAATTGTTGGAAAAATGACTTGTGTCATGCACAAAGTAAACCGACTTGCCAAAACTATAGTTTGTTAACAAGAAATTTGTGGAGAGGTTGAAAAATGAGTGTTAATGACACCAACCTAAGTGTATATAAACTTCCGACTTCAACTGTATTTTATCCAAGGCTTCTCTATGTTTCTGCAGCGAATGTGTACAGTTTTTATATTCTATAAGGAGCCAATAGTTGAATACTGATTGTCATTTGATGCATTACTCAGTTGAGCTGTCACATACATTTAATTAGAGATTCACTTTAGACCTCCTGTCCCTGTCAGTGTAGCTCATCCATACCCCTCTTTAGCTCTTCTGGCCGCTTTGATGTCGTCGCTAACACTGTTCCTCATGTGTGTCTCTTCCTCCTTCCTGTCCCGCTAACCCAATCAAAAACAAACAAACAAATGCACGCTTTGGGGGTGTCCGCGGTGGCTAAAGAGGGTGGCAACGGTGGTGACCCATCTGACCACCACAATCTTCCCTTAGTCCAATTGCCCCCCAACGTCTACCAGAACTATGACGAGGTGGGGGAGGAGGACCCCTATAGGTACGACGCAGGGGGCTACCCCTCCGAGTACTATCAGCCCAACTACCCAGCGCCCCGACCAGTCGAGCCCGAGGACCCAGCCCTGACTCAGGGCGACGAGGTGCTGAGGTCCCCCGGGATCCACCGCTCCTCCAGGAGCCTGGCTGAAGAGGAGGAGGAGGAGGAGGAGAAGAAGAAAGAGGAAGAGGGGCCGGAGGAGAGGAAAATGGTTGGTCCCATGAGAGAGAGCAGGCTAAGGAGAGCCTTGAGGAGGTCGGGGACACACGACTGAGGAGTTGGGACTGTTCAGTTAAAGGGATAAATATCCAAAGGGGGTTCTAAGGACTATCATTAAGTGCCTGATGTCAATGTCAAAGGGACATAAGGGAGAGGAAGGGTGGAGGAGGTTGGAGGAGAGAGTGGGAGGGACCATCTTCTCCTCTTCTTTCTGGAAGTGTTGTGGTTGGTGGTGTAGATATGGTATCTGTACTGTTGGTTGTAGCGTGGTCAGATTTTTGTGTGTGTTAATCGGTTACTTCAAGAGATACAATTGTATTGTTATTTTCTTTTCGTTTTCAGCCTACCACCTCTGTGCTTCATTCATCTAATTTCATGCAAATGATCAATTTCCTGGTCACGGTTTACTTCAAGTGCTTGTTTATGAGCTTAGTAAATACTGGAAGAACATAGGCCTATAGTGTAGTGTAGTATATTATAGTCTAGTGTATATTATAGTATAATATAGTATAGTTTAGTAGTAATATTTTTGTTCAATTGTAGCTTTTATTGCTAGGATATTACGCAAGAGTGGATAGCAAGTACTATTTGAACATTTTGAAAATATAATATAATATTAACGATATACTACTTGGTGATATTTGTAGTGAATACAACTACCTATATTGATAACTATCCAACTAACATTATAAATAGACTCAATATGACCAGTTATTCTCCAGCTGTTCAAAACTTGACTATTATTATTTATTTTGATGAAATGTCCCATAATGTAATATTTGCATGTGTGTTTGTTTCACATATAATTATTCCATATCAATTTATAATGCTATTTTTACCCACCCATGGGAAACAACATATCAACATAAATATATGCTTTCATATCTTGACAGGGTCATTCAAGCTACCAGCCATATAGCCCAACTAATACCCCCATTGCAGTGTTACAGTACAAAACATTTTGCTCTTTGTATTTTTACGATACATGTATGTCTTTAAAGGGTGTTTGAGAAGGTGCTAAACATGTAATATAACAAGATTATGAGTTAAATATGTGAAAAATATATTTCTTTTTTTAATGTATGTTTATTGTTATTGCAAGTGTCTCGGAATATGGTCTCCAGAACAGGAACGTTCAGCCTACAGTATTGTGATGAGTTGTTAGGCCTGTGGTCTATTCACCTTGCAGAGCTCCAGAGACTAACTATGTGGAACAGGCCACTGTAGTGTCTCTCATCAGAACACATTTCAATCAAGGAAGTAATTTATTTTTTACTTGGTATTGGTTTTTCAAACAATAAAATTGAAGTACAACCATTATTTGCGGTGGGTACTCTCAACACTGCTTCTTTGTTCATATGGATGTGTTTGTTTTCTCCTACAAGTAATAAAATGCACTTCAATTGGACCAATGGCAGAACTTCAATTACATGATCAGTTATAAGATGTTTCATTACTAAAGGACCCACACAGATGGCAACCCCAAAGCAATGTGTACACACACAGATGGCAACCCCAAAGCAATGTGTACTTGCTATAGCTGAGAGTCTTCTAGATGACATCCTTAATCCTTGTTGTGGTTCTCTCAGCTATCGGGACTTGAAAAAGGATGCACTCACACACACTGAAACTTTGTAAGCAAGCGGTGTGCAATACTTAATTATTTTTGAATCCGTGAACCGCATAGGACTTACAACTAGGGCTTTTGCTGTGACCGTATTACTGCAACACCTGCGGTCACGAGTCATGAAGGCAATCAAATTCCATGTGAATGTCACAGTAGTTAGGCTTCTCCAAGCTCTGATGCTGCTGGTCATTAGTAGCCTACAAAACATGCTAACTGCCTGGTACTAAGCACACTATTGTCCCTCTAATCACTCTGACATCAATGCAAATGTAATCGAAAATCTAATCAAACACTTCATGAGAGCCCATGAGCTCATGTTGCGCAACATTTCTATAGGCAATGCAATTGCGCCAGAAAACAGTGTGATGGCCTCTATTAAAAAGAGGAGGATCCCATCAGCTAGGCCTAGTATATTTATTTCTCAACTTTCCTAATATTAAGCACATAGGCTATACTCCTGTTGTAAATATAACCAAACTGGCTGGCAGGAAAATTAACCACTCAAAAAAAGCTTCCTCCATTCGTTTCCATGATAATGGTCCATTCTAAATCAAAACAAATTTCACACACAAACTATTTAGTATAGGTAAAGACAAGCTTAAATCAAGAATAGTCTGATGGGTAACAATATTAGCCTATCACTTGTGAATGATATATTATCACTTGTGAGTTATGTCCAGCATAAGAAAAATGCTTTTTTTTGCAACTTTTTCTAATCATAGTCTGCACACCTCATGTAGCCTAGACCATGGGCCTAAATGTTTTGATATGGTTTATATCACAACTAAAGTGGCCAAATAACTTCTTAAAATGTAGCTCATTAATCCACTTTACAAGGGGTGTAGAGCCTAATTGGCATACATAAGCAGCGGGTGAGTTTCAAGTTTGGGGAAGATCATTTTCACTATAAAAATGCAGAATTACATGCATAATTGCATTTGCGGTCGCTTTTGAGAATGCTGTTCTAATGGAACATTTGCGCTTATGAGGGTGCATTACGGCCACACAAAAGGGATACCGCCTGCTTGTTGAGTGACAGATGTAGTGTGTACAGCCTGTGCAAAAAACAAAGCAGAGCTCGTTCCTTTCAAGCGACTTTCTTCAAATCATCATTAGAATCGTATCATGCAGCCTTACAATGTATTAAAAATGAAAACATATAGCCCAACGTAAGTTACATTAATAACTCTAAATTAAGCATATAGGAATAATTATTTTTTGTTAACCACTCAACACAGAATAGCCGAATGTGCGCACTCCCTCAAATCGTTTGGAGAAAATATCCTTTCTATTTTATTCAGCTTTGTTCAGTTGTGTTCTTCATTAATATAAAATAATGCCACGGAATTCCAAGCAAATCTTGTCTGCTAAATGAACTAGTGTAGCCCACAGCCATTTGGCATAGCCAGATCAGGACTTAATATAAGGACAACTCAGAGTATGCTATTCTGTTCTTCTGAAATAGACTACTTTTTCTTCATATCATGCTTCTTTAGACCTGTCTAAAATAAATAATGGATTTATTGTGAATGTGTAGGCTATATTACATGGATTTATTAGACTTTTTAGAATGTAGATGTTCCAAAGGTCTGCATCAGTGGCTTGTGGAAGCCAGGAGATGCTAAATGTGTTTATGTTAATTAACTGTCAATTACCGTGAGACTGACAGTTATTTGCTTGACAATCACAGGCTGAAGAAATGTAGTGACTGCCACAGCCCTACTTACAACCAAATGGAACTGACACACACCGAAACGTTGTGAAGCCAGAAACTTTCTTCCTCTGTCTAATTGCTGAGTGAGAGTAGTGTCTGCCTCGCTATTATTTCTGCCGCGTCCTGAGGGGAGGTATAATTACATGATCTGCACCCAGGAAGTCTCCAGGCCAGGTGTTAGATCCCCTGGGGTCACGCTGCTAAGTGGGCTCTGGTGACAGACAGACAGACAGACCAGACCAGACAGACAGGTGCCCCTGTACATAAGTCTGCCTTTTCGCTCCAAGTGGGGGCGAATGAATGACGAGCTGACCATGAAGGCCAAGGGTGTGCAAAGCT
Organism: Oncorhynchus nerka; assembly: GCF_034236695.1. Lineage (NCBI taxonomy): Eukaryota > Metazoa > Chordata > Actinopteri > Salmoniformes > Salmonidae > Oncorhynchus > Oncorhynchus nerka. The sequence goes on along the minus strand of NC_088399.1, from coordinate 64,102,405 downwards.
GTCATCAAGGCAAAGGGTGGCTACTTTGAAGAATCTCAAATATAACATATATTTTGATTTGTTTAACACTTTTTTAGTTACTACATGATTCCATATGTGTTATTTCATAGTTTTGGTTTCTTCACTATTATTCTACAATGTAGAAAATAGTAAAAATAAAGAAAACCCTGGAATGAGTAGGTGTGTCCAAACTTTTGACTGGTACTGTATATATACACTACAGTCAAAGGTTTTTTAAATAAACGTATCCTGCTCTCTCTCCCTCCCTCCCCCTCTCCCTCTTATCACAAACCCAAGCACACAAAAAACATACACCCTATAAGAATTTTCTTTATCTGATTTCAGACAAGTCATGTCACGATCACTACTAGGTTACCAAGTATTTAGGTCAAGTGAAGAAAGAGAAGTCTCATCCTGGGGAAGGATACAGTGGCAGATGTTTCGCTCTCTACTGTGTGAGCTGTCAACGCTAACAACCAGGCAATTTACAGGTACATTCCGAGGACATATTGAGGCACGGCGCTACATAAAGATGCCACAATCACCATGTTTTAGACCTGTTTTTCCCAGTGAACGGTATTTGCTCAAATGCTTGGGTTGTCCGGTTGTACAGAAGCATTTTGTAAATGTACATGTTATTGTTACTTCTACTTTAACTGTCAGAGAATGTGAGAAACTTACATTGGCAGATCTGAAAATAAGCTTGAGATTGTAAAGTTTGGACCTAGTGCCCCACCTAGTGTGGATTTTCAGATAATTCATGATCGGGAAAGAAATGTCTGTACTATACGTACACACTGCATATATTATATTCATATATTTTATATATATATGGGATACATACATTTGAAGGACTTCATTATCTCAGATGATTACATGACTATAGGTCTGGTGAATGTGATTACCACAGTCATTTTTCAGTTTTGAACAAGACATTAGAAGGGCCAAACTGAACCTGGAAAACAATCTAATATTTTCAATAGGGTAGTCATTTGGATTCTAATATATCAGAGCATGGGTAATTAGAGTACATTTTCATAATCACATTCAATTCAATTAGCCTCCCTTTAGACAATTTTAAAAAGGCACGTGATTTGGGGTAATCTGATGTTGTGCCTGTTTACGGTATTACTGGGTCCAACAAAGGATGTTACTGAAGTCCCTTACTGTTTACCATAGATAATACAAATAGATGTGGATTGTCTGAAGAAAAAGTGAGATTTCAATCATTTTCGTTTAGATGTCGGACTTTATACATGAAATACAAAACATAATGTCACGTGCCGAATACAATAGATGTAGACCTAACTGTGAAATGCTTACTTACATTAACCAACAATAGAGTTTCAATAAAAATAATAGTTAAGAAAATATTTACTAAAGTAACACAAAATAACAATAACGAGGCTATATATACGGGGGTACCGGTACCAGTACCGAGTCAATGTGCAGGGGTACAGGTTAGTCGAGGAAGGTTGTGATGGAAACAGCAAGATAAATAATATATTCTCAGATATTCCAAAAAGGAGAGAAAATCTTGATGTAACAATGGACATACAAAATTTTTTTGCTTTTTCTTTGGCCTGGTGTCACTTTGAAGATGCACAATATTTTTTATAGTGACACAAACAAGTAATAAGACAAAAAAACAGAAAACTTGAGTGTGCATAACTATTCACCCCCCCAAAGTCAATACTTTGTAGAGCCACCTTTTGCAGCAATTACAGCTGCAAGTCTCTTGGGGTATGTCTCTATAAGCTTGGCACATCTAGCCACTGAGATTTTTGCCCATTCTTCAAGTCAAAACTGCTCCAGCTCCTTCAAGTTGGACGGGTTCTGCAATCTTTAAGTCATATCACAGATTCTCAATTGGATTGAGGTCTAGGCTTTGACTAGGCCATTCCAAGACATTTAAATGTTTCCCCTTAAACCACTTGAGTGTTGCTTTAGCAGTATGCTTAGGGTCAATGTCCTGCTGGAAGGTGAACCTCCGTCCCAGTCTCAAATCTCTGGAAGACTGAAACAGATTTCCCTCAAGATATTCCCTGCATTTAGCTCCATCCATCATTCCTTAAATTTTGACCAATTTCCCAATCCCTGCCGATGAAAAACATCCCCATAGCATGATGCTGCCACCACTATGCTTCATTGTGGGAATGGTGTTCTCGGGGGTTATGAGAAGTGTTGGGTTTGCGCCAGACATAGCATTTTCCTTGATGGCCAAAAAGATCAATTTTAGTCTCATCTGACCAGAGTACCTTTTCCCATATGTTTGGGAAGTCTCCCACATGCCTTTTGGCTAACACCAAAAGCAATGGATTTTTTTCTGGCCACTCTTCCGTAAAGCCCAGCTCTGTGGAGTGTACAGATTAAAGTGGACAGATACTCCAATCTCCGCTGTGGAGCTTTGCAGCTCCTTCAGGGTTATCGTTGGTCTCTTTGTTGCCTCTCTGATTAATGCCCTCCTTGTCTGGTCCGTGAGGTTTGGTGGGCAGCCCCCTCTTGGCAGGTTTGTTGTAGTGCCATATTCTTTTCATTTTTGAATAATGGATTCAATGGTGCTCCATGGGATGTTCAAAGTTTTTGATATTTTTTTATAACCCAAACCTGATCTGTACTTCTCCACAACTTTGTCCCTGACCTGTTTGGAGAGCTCCTTGGTCTTCGTGGTGGCGCTTGCTTGGTGGCACACCTTGCTTAGTGGTGTTGCAGATTCTGGGGCCTTTCAGAACAGGTGTATATATACTGAGATCATGTAACAGATCATGTGACACTTAGATTGCACACAGGTGGACTTTATTTAGCAATTATGTGACTTCTGAAGGTAATGGGTTGCACCAGATCTTATTTAGGGGCTTCATAGCAAAGGAGGTGAATACATTGGCACCCACCACTTTTCTGGTTTAAATTTTTTTGAAACAAGTACTTTTTTTCATTTAATTTCACCAATTTGGACTATTTTGTGTATGTCCAATGCATGAAATCCAAATAAAAATCCATCTAAATTACAGGTTGTAATGCAACAAAATAGGAAAAATGCCAAGGGGGATGAACACTTTTGCAAGGCACTGTAGATAAAATATTATTAATAGACCCTATACAGTGCATGCAATCATAAACATTAAACAGCGTGTGCATGCGTGTGCTTTGGCGGGTATGCCCGGTGAGAGAGGCCTTATTATGCAGACCATGTGGATCCTTGCATGAATATGAATATACACAATATCAAAAGACTGATGATGCAACCGTGCAGAAAATACACAGTGCAGTCAACCTGCTCCACGCACCAATAAATTGACAATGTTACTGTAAACAAGAAGGCAAATGATCACTTCAACAAACTTGATTAAGTGCTCAAACACACTAGCAGAGAACATACTCCTTCGCCTTACAATAACACTGATACTGTATTGTGTAGTGACATTTATAATTGGCATCCACTACATCAGTGGAGCTGAGGAAGAAGACGCCGGCCGAAGACAGCAGCAGAGGGGTGTATAAATAATGAATTCAAAGCTCATTTGTATGTAAATGTGCCCAGACACCATGGCGATCCAGTTTGGCCTCATGAATTATGCATGAGGAGAGCCAACCCGTGCTGCAGTGGAGTGCAAAGAACTTCTTCTCCCAATTTATCACACCTATTTCCCCCCTCTGTAATTCATCAGATCATAACAGAAAGAGTTAGAGGCCAACTCCCTGTGCTTCATCAAAAGTGTAGCCATCCACCTCTCTGCTTATTCAATGTCACCCCTGGTCTTAAGGTCACTGAATCCAGAGGAGTAGCCTAAGACTGACTGTAGGGTTTTTTGTCACATTCCTATTGTAGTATCAATGCCTAATCATCAAGGACAGTCAGCTACATACTCCTCTTCAATTTGTTTATATCAAAATAGACATTTTAAGAGTTAAAATTGTATGATACGGTGGTATCCCTAGACTTGGCTGTGTGTACTGTATAAATGTATATACATCTTGCTTGCTATTCTCCGTATGGACAGAAGATGTCGCTATCAGTCACGTTTTCACTAGAGCTTGACAGTGGACACATTGATGTTGCATTATTATGTTGAATTTGGTCATGTACATTAAGTTCACAGACAATATAAATTGCAAAATGATATTGCTAAAACACTGAGCTTTAGGCTGATGCCTTTCTCCCATCAAAGTAAATTGCACTGATGACCATACCTGACAATCAATTTTCCATATTAGGTCTATATATTTAATATAGCATATCTCTAATGTGATTCATGTCCCATAATATTGTTAATGCTAGGTTTATAGTATTCATATTATGCCTAAATAGTCTCGTCTGCCTTATATTTATTTTGCTATATCTTATTTCAATACATGGTAGTCTACATTATGAATGAACAGTTTTGGCAGTCTATGCCCATAGAATCCACTGAGTAAAACATGATTCATGAAGATTTATTGGATATAACCAATCAATGGAGAAAATGTGAAAATGACTTGAATTTATATTGTGTATTTCAGCGTAGATGTGACACTTGATTTCTTATGTAGGTTATGGTATACACACGAAGTTATTTGATATGTAGTATGGTCAATGTTTGAACATGCGTTCGAATATAATCCACTCACCAGAGGAATTCAGACATTTTGTTCAATTGTCTTCAATTTCCAAATGTATATTGCCATATCTAACTTTTAAATACATTTTCATGGCACTTGACTGAAACATATTTTTGGCGTCGTATGCAAATATATGCTGACGTAAAACATCATGTGGTTTTTGTCGTAGATCATGAACGACTACTTTTTTTTTTACTGTTGTCTTTAGGATATGCCAGAATCTTTAGAATTACCAGCGGAATATGCGCGTTACCACCGACTACTTACAATTGGGAATTTTACTGCTAGTTTATCGTCCCAGCAACAAAAGGCTCTAGGCAGGTAAGAATACTATATTAAACAGTTTTTCAACAATGGTGAAGAATATTGGCCAAATAAATTCCTCAAATGAAGTTATAAACGGTTTGGTAGCAAGCGAGACTAGCCGCCTGGTTTGCCCGGCTCGTGTGGTTATGCTAGCGACATCCCTTTCATCACTACTCGCGCGCTGTCACACTTGAATTAGAATCACCTTGCCATCAAATCATGCCAATAAAACCTTAAAAGTATAATTTACCCTTTAATTACATACATTAACTTTTCGTTTAGGTAAATATGTAACCATTTTAGAATTAAGTAAATGTTTTTACTTTGACGTTTTTAACTTTTTGTGCCCATTTGAAGTGGGCACCTTTAATGTATTGGCGCTAGACATTTAGCTTGCCTTGTCACCTAGCTAGCTAGCGACCCAGCAGCTCACTTCTGAAGTTTGAAAACGTGCTAAACAAAGATTCGTGCTTCAACACTACTTCTGAACTGGTTAGCTTTATAATGTCTATGTTTACATAGTTAGCTAACTCGTTAAATAGTGCCATCATTATTTTAAGATTCGACCTCCGTTTGTCAAGCTTGTTGACAAGTTCTGGGTTTATACTATAGTAGCTAGCTATAGGACAGTAATGTGAGTCATCCTACATATTAGACAGCCTTCCTATTGTCACCAGCGAAACGTACAGTACCTAACTATGTGAATATTTTTTTATTCCTTAATTGTCACCGTGCAGTTAGTTATATGTATTGTGTAACAAGAGGCACAATTTGGATTAGGTAACTAGCTAACGTTACTTATCGCTAATTAGTTATTGTACATTTTACTTGCTGCTGTTATATAGCTCTGGTTTTATTTGTCTCGTAGCTGGTTGAAACTAGCTTGCTTAGCAGCCTGGCTACAGCAGTTAGCCAGCCAGGCAGGCAGATGGGTTAAATGTGGTGACGCCTTCCGCGGTATGGATTGGTGGTGACGCCTTCCGCGGTATGGATTGGTGGTGGCACACTGGCAGCGCGGGCTATGCTGCCCGGTGACAGCAGTGTGGTAAATTAAACCAGCAGTGGCGGACTGGGACAAGAATTCGGCCCTGGCATTTTATCCACACCAGCCTATATCACTGCGTCCAGCTTCAACCGGGGGAACACTACACAACTTTCTAAATCCTCCTATTGCTCAGCCTCACACATTAAATGACTGTCTTTCCAGTAGTTTTGTGTGTGTTGCCAACGTAGTGGTGCACACACTAAACGATGTGGCACAGAGATTGTCACACACTACAAGATTCTTCACTTGGTCATGAGGATTCTCGATACCATGCTTTCTCGGGAAAACAATGTGATAAGATTTAATGTAGCTACGAGCTGTGGCTCAAAGCAGCCTCGTGAACTTTGTCAGACATTCATGCTTGCCATACAGAGTTCAAATATCTAGCCAACATTTTGATTTGAATAACATAGCTTGTGATCATCAGAGCTGTAACAATTTGACGCTTTGGTTAATAAAGGCAAGTACAAACGCATACTAGTAGTAGTCATTGCTCCTGCTCGAGAGTCTACACATTCTGGGTGATGCGAAACATCTCACTGGCTTCCTCTGGCAAACTCTCATTGGCTGTTGCTGATCACCATTCTCAAAACGTGTCATTGCACATCTCGCTCTACAAGAGCATTGCAGACTTTGTGCTGATAAAATTAAACATGTTTGAAAATATATTGATGTTCGGAACTTCTCAAAGATGAGTTTGGTAGCCCTCAGATTGCATCTTTGACCCACTCACATTAAGCGAGCGTCGATGACAGACGCCCCAAGTAGGCAACGACATGGGTATTTTATCTCGGATCTCAAAAAGTTGTCTGGGAAGCTAGATCGTGGCCAAAATCTTGTAGTGTGCATCTGCCTTTAGACACGGGCAGTAGTGCTGACATAACATTGGCAGTACAGTACAGCTTTTTGCAACCGCTGCTATACCAGTGACTGGCAAGACATGGTCCTAAACATTTTTACCAGCTCATGTTTAAAACAAATACAAAATGCAAAAATACCACTGGAGCAGGCATGTGCACAGATACGGCTCAACCAGTGCTCAAGCACCTGCCTGTTTTCTTTCCTATGAGAAAGTGCCCTATCTGCTCAGTGGATTTTGTTAATTTTATACATTTTACTGAATAAAAATTATAAATGCATCATGGAAGAATTTCAAAGATTTTACTGAGTTACAGTTCTTATAAGGAAATCAGTCAATTGAAATGCATTCATTAGATCCTATTCTATGGCTTTTACATGACTGGGACTACAGATATGTATCTGTTGGTCACACATACCTTTAAAAAAATATAAAAAAAGATGCAAAAAAACAAGTAGGGGCGTGGCTCAGAACCCGACAGTGTCTGGTGTGACCACAATTTTCCACATGCAGCGCGACACATTTCCTTTGCATAGAGTTGATCAGGCTGTTGATTGTGGCCTGTGGAATGTTGTCCCACTCATCTTCAATGGCTGTGCAAAGTTGCTGGATAGTGGTTGAAACTGGAACACGATGTTGTACACGTCTTCCCAGAGCATCCCAAACATGCTCAATGGGTGATATGTCTGGTGAGTATGCAGGCCATGGAAGAACAAGGACATTTTCAGCTTCCAGAAATTGTGTACAGATCCTTGCAACATGGGTCTGTGCATTATCATGCTGAAACATGAGGTGATGGCGGCAGATGAATGGGCCACAGGATCTCATCATCTCTGCATTCAAATTACCATCGATAAAATGCAGTTTTGTTCGTTGTCTGTAGCTTATGCCTGCCTATACAATAACCCCACCACCACCATGGGGCACTCTGTTCACAATGGTTGTGAGGCCAGTTGGACCGTGGAGTTCAATGCCCACAGCTCATTGCACTTTACTTATTAGGTATGGGAAAGTTTAGCTGGAAATGGTTTACATGGTTTCTTATTTGCAAGTAAACAAAGCACTATGACATTGATCAACTATACTGAACAAAAATATAAGCACAACATGTAAAGTGTTGGTCCCATGTTTCATGAGCTGAAATAAAAAAAATCCCAGAAATGTTCGATGCACACACAAAGCATATTTCTCTTAAGGTTTTGTGCACAAATGTGTTTACATCTCTGTTAGTGAACATTTCTCCTTTGCCAAGATAATCCATCCACCTGACGGTAGTATATCAAGAAGCTGATAAACAGCACAATCATTAAACAGGTGCACCTTATGCTGGGGGACAATAAAAGGCCACTCTAAAATGTGCAGTTTTTTCATACAAATCCACAGATGTCTCAAGTTGAGGGAGCGTGCAATTGGCATGCTGACTGCAGGAATGTCCACAAAAGCTGTTGCCAGAGAATTTAATGTTAATTTCTCTACCATAAACCAACGTTGTTTTTGAAAATTTGTCAGTACGTCCAACCAGCCTCACAACCGCATACCACATGTAACCAGATAACCCCCTCCCCCTGAAAAGATTTAGATGCACTACTGTTCCACTGGACCAGCCTTTGTAAGTCGCTCTGGATAAGAGCGTCTGCTAAATGACTTAAATGTAAATGTAAATGTAACCACGCCAGCCTAGGACCTCCACATCCTGCTTCTTTACCTGTTGGGTTGTCTGAGACCAGTCACCCGGACAGCTGATGAAACTGTGTATTTCTGTAACAAAGCCCTTTTGTGGGGAAAAACTAATTCTGATTGGCTGGGCCTGGCTCCCCAGTGGATTGCTTATGCCCTCATAGGCCTACCCATAGCTGCACCCCTGCCTAGTCATGTGAAATCCATAGATTAGGTCCTAATAAATGTATTTCAGTTGACTGATTTCCTTTGTGAACTGTAACTCAGTAAAATCATTAATTGCTGCATGTTTATATTTTGGTTCAGTATAGATTCAGCCACGGGACAATTCTTCTTTTTTCCCCCTCCCCTTGAGTGGATGGTCGGCGGGCCGGAGCATAATTACAAGTCATTTGTTGACTGAAAATTGACCACAGGAAGCCCAAACAGATATCATATTTCACTGAAACATAATCATTTCAAACCTTGCTTACAGTTGTTTATGATCACGTCTAATATGAGTGGAAATACTTTAACATATTTTACAAATTAAAATTAATTTCCTGGTGTTTTTACATTTTATATTTATGTCCAACAATGAAATCAGAAGGCTAAGTAAAACCACCTGCAGGCCAAATTGGGGATCCCTGCACTACAATGTCTCAGGACACTTTTATGTTGTATCTCGGTAAGCCCTGTCCCTTGTATGACTTCTCAGTTTGCACTCACTAAAAATAGACTCAAAACTCCTATAGCCTGGGCCAGATATGTTGAGATTAGTGGCTAGTAGTAATCCTATACTATTGTTCTTGTAGTTATTTTTTGTATCCTTAATTATGTAAGCCCAATGATAGATGGGGTTAATAGTTTTAAAATGTATATTATGTTGATCAATTAGTTACTTGTTGGTTTTGAATGATTTAACTATTGTCTAATATTCTTATCAGAAAAACATATATTTCCATTTTGTCTTCAGACTAGCCCTTAGCGAACATTTTTCTGCTCAATCTGGTACTACTCGATTTTTGGTTCAAGCTCAAGGAATTAATTCATTTGCATCTTATTTGAATTTCCTGCTTGCACAAGTATTGGTTAATGTGAGCTCCAGAGAGCTGCTTGGCAAGCATGCACTTGTGCAAGTCATGTGGTGCAAATACAATGTGCTCTGATGAGCCCCCCCCCCCCCCCCCCCCCAACTGAGCATGTGCAAAGCTGGAAATCACAAGCCCAGTGCTCAAATTCTGCAGCTTTGTTTTTGCTCTCCTCCACTATGCCGGGCTTGCCTAATTGGATGTTAACACGCATAGCCTACTCCATTTTGCAATATGCAGCCCTGCAGACTAACAAGCAAGGTGTGGTAGACCTATCCTGTAAATACTTTATGACTAAGGCTAGTAGAATGTTCTGCATGCTGCATTAGATTAATATATTTAGTGCTCCAGTAAATGCATTTGCATTCAGTTGTCTCACTGAATCAAGTGGGTCTGTTTCTTCCCAGAGAGCTGCATGTGGGACCTAACTACTGTAGCCATGGAGGCTGTAGTGTAGAGCCATCTACTGCAGCTTCCCCAACATCATTCATTGCATAGTTACCTCTGTTTACACAAAAATTATCTGTCTGCTCGCTTTGAATACCATAGTCGATTAATTGCCAGCACCAATTAAGATATGCTAAATATTTTTATTTCAGTGACTCATTGTTAGTGAAATGGTGAAATTCCGAACACTTAAATGTAGGCCACATCTCTCAACAGCAGTTGGCTATCTAAAGCATTTTGTATTTCACATTATGATTCAGTGTAAGAGAAGAGAACCATAATCAACTACATTTGCCTCCAAAAGCAGCTCTATTGCTTTAAGACTTCATTTGAGGGTCAGAAATGACATAAGCTTGGACACAGCCTTACACTGTTCTCCTCTTCAACTCTGCCTCCAACAGTGTCCTCAAAAGTAAACACATGGCGTAGGCGTAAAGTACTCCTTGGCTGAACCTTCACTTCAGGGTTGTCGATTCTGGCAAACAGGAGGGGCTGTCAGGACCATCATATTTATTGGTAGTTATCACAGGCCTAGCCTTGTGGAGAGAGCGCAGTGGTTTTCATTCGATAATGGTACATTTTGATTCTCCAAAAGAAAATGAATTTCATTGCAGCTACATTACCTTGAATAGGCCTACTTGTTTATCAATACATTGAGTGGTGAGTAGGAGGTAGTTCTATGTGGCAACCACTTGCTGCGGTTCACATGTGGATGCTATGCTGTTGGTGACTAAGCAGTCGTTTCAGGTGGACGGATGATGTCACTTCTTTGGGCTTAAGCTCCCTTGAAAGCTGCGTTGTTGTGCTCTGTCTGTAGCAATGACCTCATCCTGAGGGGGAGCATCTCAGTGGCTCTCTGGTTGTACTGTATGGTCCACAGCTCCTCTTGTCATAAGTGCTGTATGTGGGGTGGATCATAGGCTGGGAAGATCCCAGTATCGCGAGACTAGTTATTATCATGGCAAGGAAACAAAACAAGAAGCGTATTTAACTTCTTTAGGAAAACTGTTGGAAACCATCATTATGTTGTCATCCAGAGTTACAAATTTATTTTCCAAGCTATAGCGCACAATATTTTACATTCACAGGTTTTTAAAGGACCAAAGAATTGTCTGTTTCATGTTTTGTATGTATGTGTATATATGTATACATACATTGCAATATTGATATCATCCCAGCCCTAGGTGGATGACTCCATTTTGTAAATGTCAAATCAAATTTTATTGTTCACATACGTGTTTAGCAGATGTTATTGCGAGTGTAGTGAAATGCTTGTGCTTCTAGTTCCCGACAGTGCAGCAATATCTATCTAACAATTTCACAACAAATACCTAATACACACATCTAAGTAAAGGAATAGAATAAGAATATATAAATATATGGATGAGCAATTTGAGCGGCATAGGCTAAGCGTGTTCGTGTTAAGACGTTATGTTTTTGTGTGCCATCGATATCCTGTAACACATTTTCGGTATATTTTCTATAACATGCACTGTTTATTGTAATTTCGGGTTAGTTTGTTACATCTTCGAATAAGCAGCTTGCTGCCTAGCTCCATTTTACACAGCTTCCATCTCGCTTTGGGCTGATTGTTATAAACTGGTCCTGGTTTTACCCCAGTCTTGCACACACTTTTTAAAGTAGCCTAACTGTATCGGCGATGAGCTTAATTCCTAACGGCGTTCATTGACAAGTTGTAATGTGATTAATTCTGATAAGTCAAGCGCAATGAAACGATACATCCCAGGTGGTGTTTGTCATTCAAATAACCTTCCAAAGCTGTCCGGCTCTTTCTTTCGGCACGTTTCCAAGGTAACAACCTTCAATTTTTCGGCAAACACAAAGCGATGCAGTTTTCAGGGCCTTGGCAGGGCTCTGCCTCCGAGCTACCCAACCCCCCCCCCCTGCCACTGACATTCTTGTCTCGTCTCAGATTCCAGAGGAGACTACCCAGAGTGCCGCTGGACCGGAGACCAAAAAGGAGCTGGAGAGAGTGGAGGCGGAACTGGAGCAAGATAGGCAACCCCCCCAAGGGAAGCCCCACCCTACTGCGGAAGTGCAGTGAGTGCCCTTTCACAACGGGGCAACACTCTGGTGGGGGCGGGATGCTCGGGGGGGGAAACAAGTACTACTCTACTGTTGTAATTGCTATGCTTGTTGAAATAGGCCCTTTAGACGGCGCTGCCTTTCGTTGACATCAGATTTGCAAGTTTTCTATTTATATTATCCTTAGAACATCCTTGGATGTGGTATGGGCAAAGCCACGTTCACACTACGCAGCTTTAAGCCCACTCAGCATACAGTAAATATCACAATAGATAGCTATAAATACAAACAAAGCAAACAGCTGCTCATCTAAAACATATTGAACATAATATATGCAACAATTAGAAGTCAAATTTTCCGTTCAGCAAACTCAACAGAATGCACAGCACAAAGCTGCATACGAGCTACTATTCCTAGCTAGCATAGTTAACATTAGTTGGCTGATTTTAATCTTCTCAGTCATGCATCGAGTAGGGCAGGCTATTATTTCAAATACAAAACTATCAATCTGCATTTTAACACAGGTAGTTCCCATGGTAAACATTTCTCTGCATTTACTTTTTAAACACTTCAAAACATCTATTTGCCTAGCTTAGCTAACTATGTACTGTTTTCCTTTTTTTGTCAATGAGAAAGTAAAAGGCTGTTACTGCAATTAAAACTAGGCCTAAAAGCTCGATAAACAAGTCTCCAAATGTATGTTATTTCTGTTTTAGATATGAGCTGTTTTACTTGTCTGCTTCAAGAGACATTCTCTTTGCACACCACAAACACACTGTGGGGGATATGTGGTGCAGAAGTGTCCTAACCGACCTACAGACCCAATAACCCCCTCTCATTCGACTGGATTCCACTGGATATCTGGATCAAAAGGGGCTAAGGTGGTGGGCGTGGTTGGCCCAGCTGAATTTGAGTACATTTTAGAGGCCCCCATCTTGGCGGTGTAGACATTCTTGAATTTAAGGCAATTTCCTGAAATTCTAAACGTTTATCCATAGAGCTGAGAAAAATGTTAGCAGTTTCTAAGCTAATTTCCTTCAATTCTATGCATTTTACCTTGGCTAATGCTGTGTAATTTTGTTCAAACTTAATAACAAATCAAAACTGCCAAATTCATTGTTTTTGGAATTTTTTATTCTACCTGGCTGTCTAGGTTTTTTTGGTGAATTTGTTGGTTCTCAAAGATTATATTATTACAAAATATGTAGTCCCATAATCTTTTTTACTTACTTTATATCTGGTTTTAGTCATTTAGGCTGAAGGCGCTTTTCCATCCTGAAAATTATTATTATTATTATTATTTTTACACTGTTTGGTGGCCCGAAAAAACGCCTAGGCAACCCACCCAAGGATTTTGATGGCAGAAAAATCCCTGTGATGGTTAGTCAGATGGTTCAACATGCAGCAAAGGGAACTTCAGTGTTACCAATATAATACTGTATATAGTAATTACCTCACAATTCATTGTAGATGTGTCAGACTTTTTCAGAAGAACAAGCATACAAAATATAGTATCTAGTCTGTTTTTCCATCTAATAGAAGTAATGGTTTTTGGTACAGATAAGTGAATATTATGTTTGGCGCTCACTTGAAATTCCACTGTAATTAATGGGCCGCATAACAAGTGACACTTTACAGTATTTATTTGAATGTTGGAGCGAGACCCATCTGGGGAATGTTTATTTGTGCAACGATACGTCATCATGGGTCATCATGCCGCAGTGACAGTCTTTGATCCGTCTCACACTTCGCAATATTAGTTCTCCTTGACCTCCGCCGTTAAAGCGGTTCACCCAAGTAATGTCTCCTACCCAGCCAGGGCTAATAGAATAATTCATATTTGGCAGGAAAACAGTGATTTTTGGTGCATAGTTAGACTTGGGAACCATATCTCCGGTCTTTCAACAGCTGACATGCCAGCACGTTTTCCCTTTCAATCAATCCAAGTCCTGAGTCACCAGGTAAGTTGACTCTCGATTCACTGACAAGCAGCCACTGCTGCCTACTGCAACTGGAGTTACTGTGTGTACCCTTGATCAAGGCCACATTTAATAATTCATCAAGGGGGTGGGCATTTTTATGCCTTCCCACTCAAAGAGCCATAATAGATGTCTACGCATACAAACATGAAGAATACCAACTTTAAAAGCCACGTAGGGAACTGTTAAATAAATATATATTTCTTCATACTTGTACCACTTTTAATATTGAGTTGCACCCTCCCCCCTTTTGCCCTCAGAACAGACTCAATTCGTCGGGGCATGGACTCTGTCAAGCGTTCCACAGGGATGCTGATCCATGTTGACTCCAATGCTTCCCACAGTTGTGTCAAGTTGTCTAGATGTCCTTTGGGTGGTGGATCATTCTTGATACATGGGAAATTGTTCAGCTTGAAAAACCCTGCTGCGTTGTATTTCTTGACACAAACCTGTGCGCCTGGCACCTACCATAACCCATTCAAAGGCACAAATCTTTTCTCTTGCCCATTCACCCTCTGAATGGCGCACACACACACACAATCCATGTCTCAGTTGTATCAAGACTTAAAAATCCTTCTTCAACATGTCTCCTCCCCTTCATTTACACTGATTTATTTGAAGTGACATCCATAAGGGATCATAGCTTTCACCTGGTCAGTCTGTCATGGAAAGAGCAGGTGTTCCTAATGTTTTGTACACAGTGTATATTAACATACCTGCAGTGAAGAATTTTTCCTTATCACTTTAACAAGATGACAAGCACACCTTGTTAATACCAAATGCTTTCCCCAATTGGTTCTGTGGCATCAAGTGATCTATGTTGTGCTTCTCCTTGAGTCTCACCTGTGTGCTTGTCCTGGGTACATGGGAGGCTTAATTCCGCTCTCCATACTTTGTTTGCCAATGTTTAGCTATATTTTTAACTGCTCTCATAATTTACTTACGTCTGCTGTCTCATTTGTGCATGGACAGTGTTTGTGACTTGATCTCACGTGTATCCTACATGCATACGCTGTTGGGTGGACATTATATTTTAAACAGACTAGTCTCTTTTAATTTGTCTAAAAAGATAAACATTTAGGCCTGCCTGAAGATTCTGTTGTCCCCATTTGAACTACTACGAGTTCTAATACCGTTTTGTTCCTTAGACCATGTGTCTGGCAAAAGATACGTATTTGCTGTCGAACAACAGTCAAACTCAGCCCACTCCTTCCCCCTTGTCTTCATCAGACCCCCTTCTCGGCTCCCCCTCTCCCCCAGACACCCCCTCGGATTCGTCAACGTTGCTTTGCCTCTAAACTCTCTGGGAAAGAAGCCATGGGAGTCTGCCGCTCTACTGGATCCAGTTCCTGCTGGACATCCCCACATGTAGAGAAGCAGCTGGCCACCACACAGTTATTCGACACATACCCCTTCCAGCTCTCTCTCACACACACTCGTGCTCCTGTCCTTTACATAGCCCTTTTCTCAGTCTGTTTACACATATACAAATGAATGGTTTCACCACCACAGTTTACAGCGTCACACTTTAATGGGCTAATGTATTGTTTCATAACTTTTCATAAGCGAGCTCCAATGTTTTATTTTGAGTTGCTGGACGTTTTAGCCTTTCATCCGCAGTTCAGTGGTCAGCAGAAAACCATTTCCTGCGTTTTTGCCATTGTTTAGAGTGACCACAAACCCTGCTTTACCACAATGTAAGGATCAATGGTTTCTTTGTCTGCAGGGGTGTAAGGAGGAAAGCATGGGGGGAGAAGAAAAAAAACGTTTTCCAGATCGGAGCTTAAACAAGCAGCACAGGATGTGCAGCCAAACTATTTCCCTGCTTGGCTGGCGTTTTTGAAATAAATGTCTTTAATGTGTGGAGTTTGCAGACAAGATGGAGTCCTCTGTTCTCGGAGAACAGCAGTCCCTGTGGATGTCATGTGGTTTCGTCCCTTTTATTCACAGGTGG
The DNA here is from genome assembly GCF_034236695.1 of Oncorhynchus nerka. Taxonomy (NCBI): domain Eukaryota; kingdom Metazoa; phylum Chordata; class Actinopteri; order Salmoniformes; family Salmonidae; genus Oncorhynchus; species Oncorhynchus nerka. The sequence continues at coordinate 64,086,423 of NC_088399.1, read as the reverse complement.
GCGGGACGGGATCCTGCCTAAACATACTTCTAATCCTTTGTCTGATCTTGTGTTTGTCTCCGTGGTTTAGTTTGTAGTTTATTTCAAAGACCAAGTTTAGAGATGTTTTCATGAACTAAGAGACAGTCAGACATTAGTTTGAGACATGTTCGCAGGAGAATAAACGTGAATAATCAAGACGAAGGACAAGGAATAGGAATATTAGTCACCAAATTATCGTTGGCCAAAAATTTGACCGTTATACTCCGAACCAAAATCTATATGAATGTCCTTCAAAAGTATGAACAAGACCCTCACATCTCTAAATTCAAACGGAGCGAAACAATTGCCATCAAAAGGTCTTGGAGGAGATTGAATCACTCTTATCTCCGGTTTGGCAGTTTCCATAGCAACCTGCCAGTCCCATGGCCGTCTGAGGAGAATTAAACCCCAGTAGCCTGGACCCAAATCTGCCATCAAAGTTTCAGGGGCATCAATCTGAGCGTAATGATTAAACGTTGTAAGAGTTGTTTGGAATAGCCCTTACACACTGATGCTGCCACAGACTTCCCCTAACATTTATATAGCTATGGGGAAATACTGTTTTTTATTTTTATTACATCCTTACATAATAGTATGGAATAGCCTATACTATTTGTGTGGTCTACATTGTGTGACTGCATTTCTTTTGTATAATTCGTTTTTTGTTGTTTTTGACTCATCGTGCTTTGGATTTGTGGGAGTCTGTATATAATGTACAGTTCTACAGTGTGTGAAGATATTAAACCCGACCTATGTTGCCAGAGACAACAGCACAGTGCATAACTTCTCCATGAGCTCTTCCCCTAGAAGGTAACTGTCTAACCACTTCAAATAGGCTACACTGACTTACGAAACACCAAAGGGGGACTAATGCAATTACCTCTGTCTCCATGCAGAACTGATAAGGTATTAAAGGGTGGCCTGATGAGATTTAAATTAATTCTGTGCTCATTCAAATTCTTCTGTCTTATTGAGAATGAGCTGCTCTGTTATTTGGGTTTAGTCTCCTCTCACTGGCGAAGCAGTTCTTAAAATGTTTAACCAAATAGAGCAAGATTTAGCCGATGAGCTTGTACTTAACATGCTTTTGAAATCAGACACATGCAACGTTTCCTCAGTGCAGTGCACTATTTGAGGACTTTGATATTGCATGTCAGTCAGTCACCTCCTTTTGATATGGAAATGACTACACAGGAAAATAAAACATGATCCTTTCTAGAACTGCTTGTTTGGATTGCATGATGCTCTGAGCTTTGAGGACAACTTCTAACTAAGATCGATGTCTCTGAATGAACCTGCGTTCATTTGAGGACAAATTATGCCTTGTCTTTTAGGAAGTGCAGCCTAAATCGTTTATGAATCTTTATGGTGTTGATAATCATAGTTTTATAGTAACTAGTAAGTTCCTTTTGTGTTACTAATTAGCCTACAGTCGATCACAAATGCCATTATCCACTTGTCAAATTTGTTTGAGCCCTACATGACATGCTCAGATTGACTCTGTCTTTTTTCTTGTTTTTCTCTCTCCCCTCTTACTTTCTCGCTGTCTGTCGTTTTCTCTTGTGATTGAGAGAGCTGACCGCGAGGCAGGGCTGCGTGTATGTGACTTAGTAGAGGCTGCCTCTGGGGTTTTACACAGTCTGCTCTAGCTGTACAGGACATTGATCATCCACGATGATGCATTGCGTTTGTTCTCTGAACTGGTACCGGAAGAGTTCAACGCACCATTTTAGAAATCTTCAGCGCTAGTCTTTTCCACGGTATAGATCCCTGAACATCCCTGGCATATGTCACTGTCAGCCTTCTTTAGAGGGAATTGTCTTGCCCAGATTTTAGGGGGAATTTTCTTGCCCTGATTTTAGGCAGTGTTGCCACCATTTATGAAGTGTGTTAATCGGCCAGTATGCACAGATGAGGTTTAAGTCATATCCCAGGCAGTCTGGAGGCCGGCTTATGTCCCCCGTGGCTGACTGGCGCTTTGAGAGTTGCCAAAGGACACGAGACAGAATGGCTCATGCATGTTTGATCAGCCCAGCCGCCTCCATGGAGAAGGCCTACCCAGGCGAGCGTCACTGATCAGCCAGAATAGATCGTCCCGACGGGGTTCGCGGAGGACCCTTGCCACACGCTGTTCACTGTGGCTGGCCCCAGCTCTGCTCGACCACAGCCCTCCTCGCCTAATTAGCACCTGTGAGAAGAAATCGTTAATATGCAGTGGTGAGGTAGCAGAAAGGCACCTCGGCTGTTGCCATAGTGACACCATGGCAATGAAGGCAGTCTAATTATTTTAGATTCTTTTTTTCATTTTTAATAAGGAGCCACTGAATCTATTTCATTTATGAGGGAGGACTGATATAATTATTTATTCATGTTTTAGTTCATCATTCAGTTCTGGGCAATATGGGCATGACAATTCAAGTTTGGGTAGAATAGAGTGTACCCTTGATGAGGCTGGATAATATTTGTGAGGCAAGTGTGTGATCGAACAATCTTCCATATTTATAAAAAAATAAATAAAATAAAAATCATTTGTGGGCATGCCATAGATTGTTGTTTAGGTAGAGGTGACGAGATGCCTGGCATGTTGCATTCTTAAGGTGCAAGACAACATAATCCCTGCTGCCCAGCATATTGACAGACCTAGAGCTGAGGACACTGTTGCTGTGCTTTTTACAATTAACAATATTCCTTTTGATTACTGAATATCGGCCTAGATCTGTCAGTTCCGTTTGAAAAACATGGTGTGTTTTTTTTCTGCGTCACATGAATTGTAAATACTGTATGCAAACTTGAGGAAGGCAGTCATATGGTCTTGTCTTGGTGTGCCGTGCACCTTGAGGCACATTAACACTATGTAGCCTAATTACTGTTTCAGGCCCTGTGTGGATAATGAATGATTGATCAATGCTTTTTGTCATGCGTCTCATGGTGCTACTGAATACAAACTAAGCAACTTATCAATTTTCAGCAACTTATTAACATGTGTAAATATTTGTATGAACATAAGAATCAACAACTGGGATATATAAACTGAACAAGTTTCACAGACTTGTGACTAACAGAAATGGAATAATGTGTCCCTGAACAAAGGTGGGGTCAAAATCAAAAGTAACAGTATCTGGCTGCATTAAGTACTGCAGTGCATCTCCTCTTCATGGACTGCACCAGATTTGCCAGTTCTTGCTGTGAGATGTTACCCCAGTCTTCCACCAAGGCACCTGAAAGTTCCCGGACATTTCTTGGGGGAATGGCCCTAGCCCTCACCCTCTGTTCCAACAGATCCCAGACGTGCTCAATTCGATTGAGATCCAGGCTCTTCGCTGGCCATGGCAGAACACTGACATTCCTGTCTTGCAGTAAATACCGCACAGAACGAGCAGTATTGCTGGTGGCATTGTCATGCTGGAGGGTCATGTCAGGATGAGCCTGCAGGAAGGGTACCACATGAGGGAGGAGGATGTCTTCCATGTAACGCACAGCGTTGAGATTGCCTGCAATGACAACAAGCTCAGTCTGATGATGCTGTGACACACCGCCCCAGTCCATGACGGACCCTCCACCTCCAAATCGATCCCGCTCCAGAGTACAGGCCTCGGCGTAATGCTCATTCCTTCAACGATAAACGCGAATGCGACCATCACCCCTGGTGAGACACAACCGCGACTCGCCAGTGAAGAGCACTTTTTGCCAGTCCTGTCTGGTCCAGCGACGGTTGGTTTGTGCCCGTAGACTACGTTGTTGCCGGTGATGTCTGGTGAGGACCTTCCTTACAACAGGCCTACAAGCCCTCAGTCCAGCCTCTCTCAGCCTATTGCGGACAGTCTGAGCACTGATGGAGGGATTGTGCGTTCCTGGTGTAACTTGGGCAGTTATTGGTGCCATCCTATAACTGTCCCGCAGGTGTGATGTTCGGATGTACTGATCCTGTGCTGAGATCAGCTGTCCGTCCTGTCTCCCTGTAGCGCGGTCTTAGGTGTCTCACAGTATGAACATTTCAATTTATTGCCCTGGCCACATCTGCAGTCCTCATGCCTCTTTGCAGCATGCCTAAGGCACGTTCACGCTGATGAGCAGGGACCCTGGGCATCTTTCTTTTGGTGTTTTTCCAGAGTCAGTAGAAAGTCCTCTTTAGTGTCCTAAGTTTTCATAACTGTGACCTTAATTGCCTACCATCTGTAAGCTGTTAGTGTCTTAACGATCATTCCACAGGTGCATGTTCATTAATTGTTTGTGGTTCATTGAACAAGCATGGGAAACAGTGTTTAAACCCTTTTCAATGAAGATCTGAAGTTATTTGGATTTTTCAAATTATCTTTGAAAGACAGGGTCCTGGAAAAGGGATGTTTCTTTTGCGGCGTTTATATGGTAGTTTTCCTACAGACAATAGGCATGCTACTTTCAGACTGGTGTTGAAAGTTCTAGGGATCTTGAGTGTAAGTTCAGAGTATTTCATTCTAGATGTAAAGTTTGTCAGACTGACCTTAGGTGTGCAATTGATAAAAGCATAGTGACACGGCATCATAATTAAACTTTTGTCTATTAACCTGAACAAAAAAAACTAGAGGCAATTAGTTCAGCTTGTTGGTAATAAAATGTAATTGTACTGTAGGCCTAATTATTGTAATAATGTAGTAAGTGTAGGCTAGCTTGGGTAGTACCATTGCATGTAGCCTAGAAGTTTAATTATTAAAACAACAAAGCTAAAAGTGATAGTTTTGTTTAAAGACTTAAAATGGCTAATACACTAAGATTTGTTATACTGTCATTATTAGATAAATAGGTTATCATGTGTCTTAGATTTGATCTCCCTTCCTCCCCCCATCACAACGGTCTCACTCAGGCCATGGCCTAGTTTATCTTCTGCTTTGTGCTCACATTGGCGTACACGTTACACTTCAGAATGCCTGAATGTGAGACTCCTTTGGCACTCAAACTTCTCCACTTTTGAGTTTGTGTGAATGTCAGTCTGGCTTCTTTGAAGTTAAACTTTTTACTGAAAGTCACACCTCAGTACTGCATTTTAGGCCCACTCTCTGTAGATATTGAATTATATGTTGAATTTATAGACCTACTGTTTTTCCAGATTAGGTGGTACAGCTATAGTTTTACAAGAGTGAAAATAAAAGGTGATGGCAGTTAAAGGGCCAATCTGTAGTTGCTCCATACATTTTTGGACTTTAATGATATATTCTTCAAGAGGCAATGGGTACATACTTTTTAGAAATGCCTCTTGAACTTAGTTTAACTGTCACACTCCATGAGAACCCAATATATAAGCTTGTTTTACTCCATTGTTTGTAAACAAACACTATAGCCTCGAAACAACATGTTTAAATTGATGGTCAAACCTTGCATCCATAGCTCTGTCTGAGTTTGAGTGGTTACATTTCTCCAGCCCCATCCCTCAGCTTTTTTTCAACTGCCCCTTTTAACATTTCCTATTTTCCCCTTTTTATTCCAGGTGAATGCCATCTGTGATGAACTCTCATGAAGCCGCACACGGGAGCTGACGTCCGCAGGAGACACCACTGCAGACCCAGGACAGTAGAGGAGCAGGGTCTTCTTCAAACACTGGAGACTTACCCTCCCCCTGACCCAAATAACATCCCACATCAGTCACCAGCAATGTCCAGTCGCAGGAAATCCTCCACCCCCTGCATGATCCGGGTTAGTGACATAATAGAGCAGGATGACTCTGAAGAAATGGAAGTGTCCACTGCCAATGTGACCAACAATGGGTCTTCAGAGTCTGTGGAAAATCAAGACCATACAGTACAAGACACTATAGAAGATCTAGGAAGTGAGATTGAAACAAAAGTTGTGGCGGAAGCTGATCCTATGCCCCAACTGAGGCAGCATGGAAGTTATGAGTGCAAATACTGTCCGTTCTCCACCCAGAAACTCAACGACTTCAAAGAGCACGTAGACTCCAGTCACCCCAATGTCATACTCAACCCCCTCTATCTTTGTGCCGTGTGCAACTTCAGCACCAAAAAGTTTGACTCTCTTACAGACCACAATGAGACCCAACACCCTGGAGAGACCAACTTCAAGTTCAAGAGGGTAAAAATAAATAACCAGACTATCTTGGAGCAGACAATCGAAGGCAAGACCAATTCAGTTCTCTGCAATACTGTAGACGGACAAGGCGTTGTCACTTTTCCACCGAGCAAACCAATTAAGGGGAATATCGGAAAGCCAAACATGGACAACATACAGTCCCTCTACCAAGGGAATGATTTGGAAAAGAGGTTGCAAAACTTTATTCCAAAAGATCAAATCACAGCTGTGAACATAAACGGCACAATGATCATCCCTGAACCAACAATCATTCAAGGGCTTTCGTATGTAATGCCATTGCTTCAAAGACCACCCAACTTCTGTTCTGTACCAACAATTGCTGTTCCTCTGAACTCTACCAAATATAATCCTTCACTGGACAATAACACAACCCTAATGACATCTTTTAACAAATTCCCTTACCCAACCCATGCTGAGCTGTCCTGGCTAACTGCTGCGTCCAAGCACCCAGAGGAGCAAATAAAGGTGTGGTTCACTACCCAACGGCTAAAGCAAGGCATCACCTGGTCACCAGAGGAAGTCGAGGAAGCCAGGAAGAAAATGTTTAATGGCTCCATCCCACCCATACATCAGACCTTCACCGTTCTGCCTACCCCAATCTCTCAGGCTGCCAAAGCCACCCAGCCCCTTATTCAGACTAGCTTTGGGCAGTCTAATCTAGTACTGACAAGTATTGCTAATGGATCAACCATGACCTGTGCTCCTGTTGCAGTGACTGTAGCCAGTTTTGTGCAACCTCTCAAGCGACCCCTGACAACTCCTTCATTCGCCCCAGAATTAAAGCGCCCCATGGCGGCCCCTGCAGAAGACCCAAAGGAGAAGATACTAATGGCCCCTCCTCCAGTTCCACAAAAAGAGAGACTTCCCATGGCCCCACCCCCAGTGCCCCCAGAATTAAAGAGATCTGTAGCATTTCCTATTATCGCCTCGGAGATGAAAAGGTCCTTGGCAGCACCTCTCATGGTTTCTAAAGGAAAACTGCCCTTGGCCACTCCACTTGTGAACCCCAAAAACAAGCTGCCAATGGCACCTTCTCCAGTCTTCCCTAAGATGAAGAGACCTATTGTCACCCCTCAATTCAAGAGTTACATGCAGCCTCCTCCTTCATTAGTTTCCAAAGACAAACTTCCAATCACCCACTCTCTATTGGCTTCAGACTTAAAGTTACCAATCTCACCCCCTCTCATTGCCCCTCAAGTGAGGAGGCCAACAATAATCCAGTCCGTGTGGACTCCCCTCAAGGGCCCGTTCCAACTCCCTAGCTTTTACCAAGACAGCAAGAAAACAAAAACGCAAATAACAGAGATGAAGGCCAGATATGTCAGAGGACGTCTCTCAGAGGACAAAGTGCTCACCCCTCTTGGGGAAGCCAATGGTGTCTCTCGTGGGGATGCAAAGTGGGTTCATGACCAAGGGCCTCATGCACAGAACGGCATTCTACAGTTGTACAACGAGCTAGCATCAAAACCAGAACAGCAACAATCAGTTCAGACTCAATTTCCACTCTTGGAGAGAATGAAAGGGAAGACTTCTGAGCAGTTGAAGATTCTAGAAGAGAACTTCCAGAAAAACAGCTCTCCAACATACAATGACGTTGACAATCTAGTGACTGCAACCCAACTGTCGCGGGAGGAAATTGACAGCTGGTTTTTAGAGCGCCGGGCGCTGCGTGACAACCTTGAACAAGCTCTTCTAAACTCCATGGGCTCAAAGAGACTCAACGTTGATAAGCGTCAGCAACAACACGGACCGCTGAATGGTGTGCACAAGCAAGGTGGCCATCCAAGAAGCTCTCCCTTTGCCATCATTGCCCCCACCACCACTTGCTCAGTGCCTCTAGACAGCAAATCCTTGGCTCTTCTGAAGGATGTTTTTGCACAAACTCGGTGGCCTTCCCCTGAAGAATACAATCAGCTTGAGGCCCAGACAAGCCTGGCTCGCACAGAAATCGTCCGCTGGTTCAAGGACAGTAGGTCAGCACTGAAGAGTGGGACCTTGGAGTGGATGGAGTTTTTCCATAAACTGAACAGCAGTGGGCAAAATGGCGAGGGGGCGCTACTGAGCACAGAGAATGCTTTCAGCATAATCCAGCGCTACCAGGAAGTAAAGGCACCCAAGGTGGAGGATATTGGGAGGCTAACGGAGCATGCCAGTCTTAGCAGCCAGGAGATCAAGGAATGGTTTGCCAGCAAATTGAGACAAAACACATCTGATATCAGCCAGAATTGTGGCCAAAATGGAGGCTCTCGAGAGGGGTTCGGGAGCTGGATGGAAGAAACCAAGGGGATGGATGCACGCATGGGTGCTAAGGAGCTGGTCTCGGACAAAGACAGGATGATGGAGGATGCTTCTGGAAGGGTGACTGGATAAAGGGTAAGAAAGTGTATCAAACTTAATTTATTAGTTTTGTAGACATTTACATTTTAGTCATTTATCCAGAGCAACTTACAGGAGCAATTAAGGCTAAGTGCCTTGCTCAAGGGCACATTGACAGACTTATCACCTAGTCAGCTTGGGGATTTGAACCAGCAACCTTTTGGTTACTGGCCCAACCTCTTAACCGCTAGGCTACCTGCTGCCACTAGAATAGGGCATGTTTTTCTTACTGTAGTAGCTGCATTTCACAACGTGTCCTAGTTACTAATGGGACCAAGGCACTGAGAGCCCTGACTGTTGGCAGTAGAATAGCATTTTAATCCCTTTTGGGAATTATCAGGGCTCTTGTGAAAGTGTTATGCCAATTGTATAAAACGTAATAACGGGACCATTTTTCTTCCTTGCAGGTGAGAACCGTTGCCACTGTCAGTTGCACACAGGAGCTGAAAAGGAAAGAGTTTAATTATTGAATATTGTATTTTCTGAACAAATTATTTCTTGCTTGTTCCATCCCAGTTTGTGCCCAACATTTCCTCAAGGTTGAGTTAACTTTGTAGAACGTTTTCAAAAACATGGTGGTAATGTTGTGTGTGATTTAGGATGAGGTAGAAGGCACAGTGCAGTGAATGTGTGCCTGAAGCACTGACCAGGTGGTGATCGTTGAGTGCCAAAGCTGGATTTGCTGTGTTATTACACTTTTAAAAAAAGGATTCTTGTAAATATATTTTTTCTGTGTTGCTACAGATTTGTACAATTTTGGGGGAATTTTGTTACATTTTATAATGGGAGCAACTTGCCCCTTTTTTTCGCTCCAGCGGATCTTAAGTGGTCTGTCCTACATTTTGTAATGAAACACCATGAACCACTACAACCGTTGGCAATACTTCAGTCCATTTTCCAATGCTGAACTTCCGTTGCAGTTCCCTCCTGTCAGGTGGACTTATATCAAATCAAACTATTTACGGTTCTGAAGTGCTATTGTACTCCCTGGACTCTAAGCCAACCTGCACTTTGGTAAGGAACATGCTTGTTTGACCAAGTGATGTTGTGGATCATTGTTAGAGAAAAGAAACGGTCAGTGGCAAAACCAGAAAGAAATAATCACATTGAAACAAATCCAGAATCATGCTGCCTGCCTGTATCATATTCTAATCTTTCTCTTTTGATTTATTTGTTGTCCTGCAAATGAACATACACATCTGTAATAGCCTTTATACCTACGTACATGTTGACTTAATAGAAGTAGTGCTAGTTCCATTCCGACATTAGAAACAAACCAATACAAGCTCTTTATGTACCGCTTTAGAGTCATGGTCAGGACATAGTGCCTTCGAGAAAGTATTCAGACCCCTTGACTTTTTCCACATTTTGTTACGTTACAGCCTTATTCTAAAATTGATTAAATAAAACATTTCTGTAATCTGCACTAGAGGTCGACCGATTATGATTTTTCAACGCCGATACCGATTAATCGGCCGATTTATTTAAAAAAAAAAAAAACTTTTATGTATTACATTAATGACAATTACAACAATACTGAATGAACACTTATTTTAACTTAATATAATACATCAATAAAAATCCATTTAGCCTCAAATAAATAATGAAACATGTTCAATTTGGTTTAAATAATGCAAAAACAAAGTGTTGGAAGAAAGTAAAAGTGCAACATGTGCCATGTAAAAAAAACTAACGTTTAAGTTCTTTGCTCAGAACATGAGAACATATGAAAGCTGGTGGTTCCTTTATAAAATGAGACTTAAATATTCCAACGTAAGAGGTATTAGGTTGTAGTTAATATAGTATTTATAGGACTATTTCTCTCTCTACCATTTGTATTTCATATACCTTTAACTATTGCATGTTCTTATAGGCACTTTAGTATTGCCAGTGTAACAGTATAGCTTCCGTCCCTCTCCTCGCCCCTGCCTGGGCTCGAACCAGGAACACATCGACAACAGCCACCCTCGAAGCATCGTTACCCATCGCTCCACAAAATCCACGGCCCTTGCAGAGCAAAGGGAACAACTACTCCAAGTCTCAGAGCGAGTGACGTTTGAAACGCTATTAGCGCGCACCCCGCTAACTAGCTAGCCATTTCACATCGGTTACACCAGCCTAATCTCGGGAGTTGATAGGCTTGAAGTCATAAACAGCTCAATGCTTGAAGCACAGCGACGAGCTGCTGGCAAAACGCACGAAAGTGCTGTTTGAATGAATGCTTACGAGCCTGCTGCTGCCTACCACCGCTCAGTCAGACTGCTCTATCAAATCATAGACTTAATTATAAGATAACACACAGAAAGACGAACCTTTGGCCATTAATATGGTCGAATCAGGAAACTATCATTTCGAAAACCAAACGTTTATTTCATTGAAATACGGAACCGTTCCATATTTTATCTAACGGGTGGCATCCCTAAGTCTAAATATTGCTGTTACATTGTACAACCTTCAATGTTATGTCATAATTACGTAAAATTCTGGTATATTAGTTCGCAACGAGCCAGGCGGTCCAAATTGTTGCATATACCCTGACTCTGCGTGCAATGAACGCAAGAGAAGTGACACAATTTCACCTAGTTAATATTGCCTGCTAACCTGGATTTCTTTTAGCTAAATATGCAGGTTTAAAAATATATGCTTCTGTGTATTGATTTTAAGAAAGGCATTGGTGTTTATGGTTAGGTACAGTCTTGCAACAATTGTGCTTTTTTCCGCAAATGTGCTTTTGTTAAATCATCCCCCGTTTGGCGAAGTTGGCTGTCTTTGTTAGGAAGAAATAGTCTTCACACAATTCTCAAACGAGCCAGGCGGCCCAAACTGCTGCATATACCCTGACTCTGTTGCAAGAGAAGTGACACAATTTACCTAGTTAAAATAATTCAAAGGTTTAAAAAATAAATACCGCTTTCCGATTATGAAAACTTGAAATCGGCCCTAATTAATCGGCCATTCCAAATAATTGGTCGACCTATAATCTGCACACAGTACCCCATAATGGCAAAGTGAAAACAGGTTTTTAGAAATGTTTGCAAATGTATTAAACATTTCTTCAGCATTGAAGATCTCCAAGAACACAGTGGCCTACATCATTCTTAAATGGAAGACGTTTTGAATCACCAAGACTCTTCCTAGAGCTGGCTGCCCGGCCAAACTGATCAATCGGGAGAAGTGCCTTGGTCAGGGAGGTGACCAAGAACCCGATGGTCACTCTGAAAGAGCTCCAGAGTTCCTCTGTGGAGATGGTTGTCCTTCTGGAAGGTTCTCTCATCTCTGCAGCACTCCACCAATCAGGCCTATATGGTAGAGGGGCCAGACGGAAGCCACTCCTCAGTAAAAGGCACATGACAGCCTGCTTGGAGTTTGCCAAAAGGCACCTAAAGACTCTCATACCATGAGAATCAAGATTCTCTGGACTGATGAAACCAAGATTCAACACTTTGGCCTGAATGCCAAGTGTCACGTCTGTCGGAAACTTGGCACCATCCCTACGGTGATGCATGGTGTTGGCAGCATAATGCTTTGGATGTTTTTCAGTAGCAAAGACCAGGAGACTAGTCAGGATCAAGGCAAAGATGAAAAGAGCAAAGATTCGAGAGATCCTTGATGAAAACATGCTCAGGACCTCCGACTAGGGTGTAGGTTCAACTTCCAACATGACAACGCCCCTAAGCACACAGCCAAGACAATGCAAGAGTGTCTTCGGGACAAGTCACTGAATGTTCTTGAGTGGTCCCGCCAGAGCCCGGACTTGAACCTGATCTAACATCTCTGCAGAGACCTGAAAATAGCTGCGCAGCAACACTCCCCATTCAACCTGGCAGAGCTTGAGAGGATCTGCAGAGAAGAATGAGAGAAACTCCCCAAATACAGGTGTGCCTAGCCTGTAGTGTCATACCCAAGAAGACTCGAGGCTGTAATCCCTGCCAAAGGTTTTCAACAAAGTACTGAGTAAAGGGTCTGAATACTTATGTAAATACGATATTTCAGGTTTTTTAATTAGCAAAAATGTACCTGTTTTTACATTCTTATTCTGGGGTATTGTGTGTAGATTGGGGGTATATTGGACTAATCCAATTTAGATTAAGGCTGTAACTTTACAAAATGTGTAAAGTCAAGGGGTCTGAATACTTTCCGAAGGCACTGTATAACAAGAAATACTCCACTTATACCAAGATCCTGCTTACTCTTTTCAAAAACCAGTTACTCTTTTCAAAAACCAGTTGTCTGCTGTAATCCAATAAAACAGAGCCTTTTTAAAGGTAACTCGCTGTGTTTACTCTTTGTCCCATGTATGCAGCGTGTCATGAGGTAACTTGGATGCAACGTATTGTGAAGAAACCTTTCTGAGCTCAGGTAAACTCGGATTTTGAGCCAAATCCTGTGAATACTTTCTGCTGGATGGACTACCAATCAAATTACCCTAGCCTTTCAGTATTAGTCCTGTCTGAAAACCATTATGTAACCATCTTATTTGTGTGGTTATAATTGGGAGAACCATTTGAATGTGGCCATCTTTCAATATAGCATACAACAGTTTGTGAGACAGCCAACAGTCTAATTTGTATGCAATTATCATGTGTAATTGTTTTATTGCATTTGTTTGGATTTTTCATTCAGATTTGATGTGGTCATTTCCAAACAATTATTGAACTGTGTAATGTTACAAGCTCCACCATGTAATTTTACCTTAACATACTGTGTGGATTAAGTAATTCATGTGTATTGGAAGTGTGCACTCTCTTTTTTTTGGATAGAACAAGCTTGTATAGGGTATATCAATTAGGATTTTTTTTTTTTTGGCTTTTACTCATAACCCATATTTTACCACTTCAGACCATATGGGACTTTTCTGTTATTGCAGGAAACCTGCACTATTTCAGTGCTAATGCACTAATCTGCAGCCTACTTATTTGATTTACGAAACACAGATTGCTTCTCTAAATGGACCACTTCACCAATGTCATGGCACGAGAGGGAACTATTCAGCCTTTACTCTACAATGATGCCTTTAACTCAGCACAGCTTTCAATCCTGTGCCACTATTGGGCAGTAATGTGATTTCTGGCCTTTGCCATCCACTTCTGAGGAAAACATTTTTTGGGCATCCAGTATAATGGTGTCTCACCTCCTGGAAATCCTCCACTTCCTGATGGCTAAGGCCAATTTTAACAATTCATTTTAGGATGTCAGTTCACCATCTACTGTACCAACCTTGTTTTAAAGTCTAGTATGGGCTTAGAGAGTAGAGTAACCGCTGTAATAGGACACAGAGGGCACTGGCCTGGCATTCTCTCCTCTGCTCTTGGCAGATGTAATGTGTCTCAGAAGGTTTACCTTGAGATTTGACTGGTACAGGACAGAGCTAATCACTCCGGGCTGACTGGCCATGGGCCCACCAACAGAACCCAGTAAATTCATTTAGGCAAAGCGCAAGCCTCCTGTTTTATAGTATTCAAATGTTGACACCACAAATTGTCTGAGTACCAATGCAGCAGGCTGTACACCTTGAGGACACTGTCCATCCCTCAGCTCTTAAGCGGAATTCAAGCGTCATTAATTAACATGAAGTTGGCAAAGCCTTAGTTTAAAGTGTTAAAGCACAAATACAGCATCAGCCATTGGGGTTGTTTCTGCATGTCATCAGCAAAAGCAGGAGAAAAAGATGACCCTTCAGCTTACCATCCTGCAAAAGAGATGACAAGCATCACTGGAGGGATTTGTTCACCTTGTTCAATTCCACCACTGTTGACTCGAGACCATCAGACAACAGAGCTGGAGTTCTGTTACTTCTCACTTAGCCCCGCTGGGGTACATCTAATATTGGTTAAAGGTCCTGAGGCTCTGTCTGCTGGGATATTAGTGGTCAGAGCAACACAGGTAAGATGCACAATGGAGATGAAGTGTGGGTCTTAACAGAAGCAGCCAACATTGTTGAGAACAACCAGAGATTTAAATGGCTTTGCTTGTGCTTCACTTGGTATTTTGCCACAATATCAACAAGAAGATGGCCTGCCTTGCACAACCTGCTGCAATACCTGCAGGCCTATGTTTCAGCTTTTGATAAAGAGATGGTCACATTTTAAGGGACTCAGGCACAGGAATAATGGGCCAGGTGGAAGAGAAATCAGATGTCCCTCACTGTTGGGCCTCTGAGCCAAGGTCGGCCAACAATGCGGAGTGCTTAATAGGAGGAAGTGATTACAAGCTCACAGGAACCCCGGCGTCAAGAGAAAGGCGCTGCCGCCCATGTCAACTCAAACCATTAGGAAGCTGAGCAGGTGCTCCGCCATCGTGTCCCAAACAACTGGATGGATTGATACTTTAACCCGTATCGTAATGTTTTGGTCCAACATCTGAAAGTGAAAGATAAGGGTATGAATGTGTATGATGGACTAGTTTAGTTTATTCATTTGAATCATTTTTATAAACAAGCACACACAAACCTTGAAGAAGCCATACATGCATACACATGAGGTAAATCATTGAGGATAACGCACAAAAAGTTGGACTTATTTCCATTGTGGTCCTCTTGAGACAAGATGGCTAGGCAAGATCGAACACGGAACACAGTATGACAGCTCGATAATAAAACAAAGAAGAAGAACATCTATCTCATCATTGCAGTTACATCATAGGGGCCATTCATATGGAACCAGAATACTTTATTTTTAAGCTACCCAGAGAGGATGTTGTTTTTATGGGCTGAGGCAACTCATTCCACTCTGGGCTCCAGTATACAAGAAAGTACCTTTCCCATCATTACTCCTGAACCTGTATAAGCACACATTAGAAACACCTGATCTGGTGCTGTGATTGTGTGCATCCCTTACACAGGGAAATGAATCCGTTAGATATCTGGGCACAGAAACATAAATACTACAGTAAACCAAACCGTCTAATCTGGGATACCCTAGCCTCAACAGGCAGCCAGCTGAGTTCCTGAAAGCAGCTCGTGCATATGTGAGTACGTGGACTCACCTTCAATACTACCCTGATCAGCTTATTCTGGGCTATCTGGAGCTTCTCCTTCATAAGCTCGGATAAGCCCCCAAACCAGGATGTACTAGCGTCGTCAAAATGGCATTGAAGGAGCTAGCACTTTCATGTCCTTATCATGCAGCTTGGGTTTTCTGGACAAAAACTTAGTCCTAGCATTAACCTTCCCTCGCACTTTAGTTGCCATGCTCACACCTCCCAAGCTTCCATCAAGGATGCATCCCAGGTAGCTAACATAGGTTTTAGTAGTCAGCACCTCACCCCCTAACTCCACTCTGATTTTAGAGGACCCATTCGATTTAGGTCTGGATCCCAAAATAATTGCCTCAGTTTTCCCAAATAGCTTATCTCCAAGCCACTTGCTAATGTTAGTAAGCTCTGTGCTAAATATACTCTCCAACATAGATTTACTTTTGTGAGACATCAGAAGTGTAGAATTATCCGCATAAAGGAAGACGGCAAGAACAAGCATCTTTCATATGGGGCGGCAGAGTAGCCTAGTGGTTAGAGCGTTGGACTAGTAACCGGAAGGTTGCAAGTTCAAACCCCCGAGCTGACAAGGTACAAATCTTTCGTTCTGCCCCCTAGGCCGTCATTGAAAATAAGAATTTGTTCTTAACTGACTTGCCTAGGTAAAATAAATAAATAAAAATATTGTTAATATAAAGTAAAAACAGTAGAGGCCCAAGCATGCTCCCCTGCGGAACGCCTGCGGAGACAGTGAACCATTAACCTCTACTACTTACTCCCTACCTGATAAATAGGACTTTACCCAGCCTAGAGGAATATGGCTTAACCCCAGTGCCTCCAGTTTGGAGATTAGGATACAGTGGTTAACTGTATCAAAGGCCTTCTGTAGGTCAAGCAGTACAATTCCACAGAGATTTCCCTCATCAATCTATTTCCTGGTGAAGTCAGTAAAGTATATATTAATTTTTCTAAAACCTGACTGAAAATTATACATTAGACTTTGTTGACATATTTATACATTTGCTCATGTACAACTCTCTCCAGTATCTTTGATGTTTTACTGAGGATAGATACAGGCCTATAATTACCAGGGTCAGACTGTATCGCCTTCTTATACAGAGGTATAACTTTAGTGTGTTTCATGTCCCTGGGAAAGATGCCTTGTTCAAGCGAGAGATTAACAATATGCGTAATACAAGGGGCAATGTGCTCAGCAGAATCTTTAAGAAACCTTGCAGGAATATTATCCAGGCCTGTGGCTTTGGAGCCTTTAAGCTCTGCTAGCATACTGGCTATTTTGGCTGTTGCTACCTTTGCAAAAGAAAAAGAGTTTGGCTGGACCCCATACTCTGCATAATAGTTCTTGACTTGGTCGTTTCCATACAAACCAGAACAGGTGGCAGGCAGCTTGCTGGCAAAATAAGTTTAAAAAAAGAGTTGAATTCATTGGCATCCTCTGCTTTTTCATATTCCATCTCCCCCTGATGTTCAGTCCTTTATGCAGACATCAGTATTGAAATCCCCTAATAATTTATTTTCCTTCAGCAGAGAATCATTACAGTTTGACAACACAAGTTTAAGACCTTCATATAATGCATTCTGATTGAGTGGCCAGACAATCTCCAGATCAACGCGTAAATCCGATCTGACGTTATAAGCTATGTCCGATCTTACAAACGCACATATCCCCTCCACCTTTCTGATTCTGATCCTTACTATCTCAATTTTTGAGTCTCAAACTGATGAATGCAACCATGTCTTTGTAAAACACATTTACATTACATTTAAGTCATTTAGCAGACGCTCTTATCCAGAGCGACTTACAAATTGGTGCTTTCACCTTATGACATCCAGTGGAACAGCCACTTTACAATAGTGCATCTAGGTCTTTTAAGGGGGGGGGGGGGGTGAGAAGGATTACTTTATCCTATCCTAGGTATTCCTTAAAGAGGTGGGGTTTCAGGTGTCTCCGGAAGGTGGTGATTGACTCCGCTGTCCTGGCGTCGTGAGGGAGTTTGTTCCACCATTGGGGGGCCAGAGCAGCGAACAGTTTTGACTGGGCTGAGCGGGAACTGTACTTCCTCAGTGGTAGGGAGGCGAGCAGGCCAGAGGTGGATGAACGCAGTGCCCTTGTTTGGGTGTAGGGCCTGATCAGAGCCTGGAGGTACTGAGGTGCCGTTCCCCTCACAGCTCCGTAGGCAAGCACCATGGTCTTGTAGCGGATGCGAGCTTCAACTGGAAGCCAGTGGAGAGAGCGGAGGAGCGGGGTGACGTGAGAGAACTTGGGAAGGTTGAACACCAGACGGGCTGCGGCATTCTGGATGAGGGGTTTAATGGCACAGGCAGGGAGCCCAGCCAACAGCGAGTTGCAGTAATCCAGACGGGAGATGACAAGTGCCTGGATTAGGACCTGCGCCGCTTCCTGTGTGAGGCAGGGTCGTACTCTGCGGATGTTGTAGAGCATGAACCTACAGGAACGGGCCACCGCCTTGATGTTATTTGAGAACGACAGGGTGTTGTCCAGGATCACGCCAAGGTTCTTAGCGCTCTGGGACGAGGACACAATGGAGTTGTCAACCGTGATGGCGAGATCATGGAACGGGCAGTCCTTCCCCGGGAGGAAGAGCAGCTCCGTCTTGCCGAGGTTCAGCTTGAGGTGATGATCCGTCATCCACACTGATATGTCTGCCAGACATGCAGAGATGCGATTCGCCACCTGGTCGTCAGAAGGGGGAAAGGAGAAGATTAATTGTGTGTCGTCTGCATAGCAATGATAGGAGAGACCATGTGAGGTTATGACAGAGCCAAGTGACTTGGTGTATAGCGAGAATAGGAGAGGGCCTAGAACATAGCCCTGGGGGACACCAGTGGTGAGAGCACGTGCTGAGGAGACGGATTCTCGCCACGCCACCTGGTAGGAGCGACCTGTCAGGTAGGACGCAATCCAAGCGTGGGCCGCGCCGGAGATGCCCAACTCGGAGAGGGTGGAGAGGAGGATCTGATGGTTCACAGTATCGAAGGCAGCCGATAGGTCTAGAAGGATGAGAGCAGAGGAGAGAGAGTTAGCTTTAGCAGTGCGGAGCGCCTCCGTGATACAGAGAAGAGCAGTCTCAGTTGAATGACTAGTCTTGAAACCTGACTGATTTGGATCAAGAAGGTCATTCTGAGAGAGATAGCGGGAGAGCTGGCCAAGGACGGCACGTTCAAGAGTTTTGGAGAGAAAAGAAAGAAGGGATACTGGTCTGTAGTTGTTGACATCGGAGGGATCGAGTGTAGGTTTTTTCAGAAGGGGTGCAACTCTCGCTCTCTTGAAGACGGGAGGGACGTAGCCAGCGGTCAGGGATGAGTTGATGAGCGAGGTGAGGTAAGGGAGAAGGTCACCGGAGATGGTCTGGAGAAGAGAGGAGGGGATAGGGTCAAGCGGGCAGGTTGTTGGGCGGCCGGCCGTCACAAGACGCGAGATGTCATCTGGAGAGAGAGGGGAGAAAGAGGTCAGAGCACAGGGTAGGGCAGTGTGAGCAGAACCAGCGGTGTCGTTTGACTTAGCAAACGAGGATCGGATGTCGTCGACCTTCTTTTCAAAATGGTTGACGAAGTCATCTGCAGAGAGGGAGGAGGGGGGGGAGGGGGAGGAGGATTCAAGAGGGAGGAGAAGGTGGCAAAGAGCTTCCTAGGGATAGAGGCAGATGCTTGGAATTTAGAGTGGTAGAAAGTGGCTTTAGCAGCAGAGACAGAGGAGGAAAATGTAGACAGGAGGGAGTGAAAGGATGCCAGGTCCGCAGGGAGGCGAGATTTCCGCTCGGCTGCCCGGAGCCCTGTTCTGTGAGCTCGCAATGAGTCGTTGAGCCACGGAGCGGGAGGGGAGGACCGAGCCGGCCTGGAGGATAGGGGACATAGAGAGTCAAAGGATGCAGAAAGGGAGGAGAGGAGGGTTGAGGAGGCAGAATCAGGAGATAGGTTGGAGAAGGTTTGAGCAGAGGGAAGAGATGATAGGATGGAAGAGGAGAGAGTAGCGGGGGAGAGAGAGCGAAGGTTGGGACGGCGCGATACCATCCGAGTAGGGGCAGTGTGGGAAGTGTTGGATGAGAGCGAGAGGGAAAAGGATACAAGGTAGTGGTCGGAGACTTGGAGGGGAGTTGCAATGAGGTTAGTGGAGGAACAGCATCTAGTAAAGACGAGGTCGAGCGTATTGCCTGCCTTGTGAGTAGGGGGGGAAGGTGAGAGGGTGAGGTCAAAAGAGGAGAGGAGTGGAAAGAAGGAGGCAGAGAGGAATGAGTCAAAGGTAGACGTGGGGAGGTTAAAGTCGCCCAGAACTGTGAGAGGTCATTGATGAACTCTCCGAGGGAACCTGGAGGGCGATAAATGATAAGGATGTTAAGCTTGAAAGGGCTGGTAACTGTGACAGCATGGAATTCAAAGGAGGCGATAGACAGATGGGTAAGGGGAGAAAGAGAGAATGACCACTTGGGAGAGATGAGGATCCCGGTGCCACCACCCCGCTGACCAGAAGCTCTCGGGGTGTGCGAGAGCACGTGGGCGGACGAAGAGAGAGCAGTAGGAGTAGCGGTGTTGTCTGTGGTGATCCATGTTTCCGTCAGAGCCAAGAAGTCGAGGGACTGGAGGGAGGCATAGGCTGAGATGAACTCTGCCTTGTTGGCCGCAGATCGGCAGTTCCAGAGGCTACCGGAGACCTGGAACTCCACGTGGGTCGTGCGCGCTGGGACCACCAGATTAGGTGGCCGCGGCCATGCGGTGTGGAGCGTTTGTATGGTCTGTGCAGAGAGGAGAGAACAGGGATAGACAGACACATAGTTGACAGGCTAGAGAAGAGGCTACGCTAATGCAGAGGAGATTGGAATGACAAGTGGACTACACGTCTCGAATGTTCAGAAAGTTAAGCTTACGTAGCAAGAATCTAATTGACTAAAATGATTAAAATGATACAGTACTGCTGAGGTAGGCTAGCTGCGTTGTTGACACTACCCTAATCAAGTCGTTCCGTTGAGTGTGAAGTTTCTACAATGCTGCTTTTCGGGGCTAGCTGGCTAGCTAGCAGTGTTGGTTACGTTACGTTGCGTTAGGAGAACGACAATAGCTGGCTAGCTAACCTAGAAAATCGCTCTAGACTACACAATTATCTTTGAAACAAAGACGGCTATGTAGCTAGCTATGTAGCTAGCTACGATCAAACAAATCACACCGTTGGGACTGTAATGAAATGAAATGAAAATGTGATACTACCTGTGGAGCGAAGCGGAATGCGACCGGAATGCGAAAGTTCTATTCAGTAGACGTTGGCTGGCTATTGGCTAGCTAGGAGTGTCTCCTACGTTAAGGACGACAAAATAGCTGGCTAGCTAACCTCGGTAAATTAAGATAATCACTCTAAGACTACACACTCTAACTACACAATTATCTTGGATACGAAGACAGCAAAGACAACTATGTAGCTAGCTAATACTACACTAATCAAGTCGTTCAGTTGAGTGTGATAGTTACTACAGTGCTACGGTAGACGGTGAACGTGTTGGGCAGATAGGAGACGACGAAATACGATAATTACGCAATTATCTTTGATACAACGACGACTATGTAGCTAGCTAAGAAGAAATTGCTAAGATTAGACAAATCAGACCGTTGTACTATAATGAAATGTAATGAAATGTAATGAAAAAGTTATACAACCTGCAGACCGAAGCGCGGATGCGACCGGCTCGCTCCAACCCGGAAGTAGTATCTACACAAGACACCCACCTCTGATTTGCGAGCCAACAGGCGTATCTCATTGATCTTCGATAGTACAGTCGTGGTCAAAAGTTTTGAGAATGACACAAACATAAATGTTCACAAGGTCTGCTGCCTCAGTTTGTATGATGGCAATTTGCATATACTCCAGAATGTTATGAAGAGTGATCAGATGAATTGCAATTAATTGCAAAGTCCCTCTTTGCCATGCAAATTAACAGAATTTCAGCCCTGCCACAAAAGGACCAGCTGACATCATGTCAGTGATTCTCTCGTTAACACAGGTGTGAGTGTTGACAAGGCTGGAGATCACTCTGTCATGCTGATTGAGTTTGAATAACAGACTGGAAGCTTCAAAAGGAGGGTGGTGCTTGGAATCATTGTTCTTCCTCTGTCAACCATGGTTACGCTCTGGATAAGAGCGTCTGCTAAATGACTTAAATGTAAATGTAAATGTTACCTGCATGGAAACAAGTGCCGTCATCATTGCTTTGCACAAAAAGGATAGACTTCAAGGTTCCCAAGAAAGTCCAGCAAGCGTCAGGACCGTCTCCTAAAGTTGATTCAGCTGCGGGATCGGGGCACCACCAGTACAGAGCTTGCTCAGGAATGGCAGCAGGCAGGTATGAGTGCATCTGCATGCAGTGAGGCGAAGACTTTTGGAGGATGGCCTGAGGTCAAGAAGGGCAGCAAAGAAGCCACTTCTCTCCAGGAAAAACATCAGGGACAGACTGA
Source organism: Oncorhynchus nerka (assembly GCF_034236695.1). Lineage (NCBI taxonomy): Eukaryota > Metazoa > Chordata > Actinopteri > Salmoniformes > Salmonidae > Oncorhynchus > Oncorhynchus nerka. The sequence goes on along the minus strand of NC_088399.1, from coordinate 64,064,493 downwards.
TATTCTGCAAAGGGTACAGGGATTGGACTGCTGAGGACTGGGATAAAGTCATTTTTTCTGATGAATCCCCTCTCCGATTGTTTGGGGCATCCGGAAAAAACTTGTCCGGAGAAGAAAAGGTGAGAGCTACCATCAGTCCTGTGTCATGCCAACAGTAAAGCATCCTGAGACCATTCATGTGTGGGGTTGCTTCTCAGCCAAGGGAGTGGGCTCGCTCACAATTTTGCCTAAGAACACAGCCATGAATAAAGAATTGTACCAACACATCCTCCGAGAGCAACTTCTCCCAACCATCCAGGAACAGTTTGGTGACGAACAATGTCTTTTCCAGCATGATGGAGCACCTTTGCCATAAGGTAAAATTGATAACTAAGTGGCTCGGGGAACAAAACATCAATATTTTGGGTCCATGGCAGGAAACTCCCCAGACCATAATCTCATTGAGAACTTGTGGTCAATCCTCAAGAGGCAGGTGGACAAAGAAAAACCCATGCAAGAATGGGCTGACATCAGTCAGGATGTGGCCCAGAAGTTAATTGACAGCATAGCATGCCAGAGCGGATTACAGAGGTCTTGAAAAAGAAGGGTCAACACTGAAAATATTGACTCTTTGCATCAACTTCATGTAATTAAAAGCCTTTGACACTTATGAAATGCTTGTAATTATACTTCAGTATTCCATAGTAACATCTGACAAAAATATCTAAAGACGCTGAAGCAACAAACTTTGTGGAAATTAATATTTGTGTCATTCTCAAAACTTCTGGCCACGACTGTAGGCTTCGGACGTTGAAGTGCACAAAATGTAAACCTTTCTTCCCAAAGGCCTGACTGAATTCCTGATTCACTTGTAACTCGCCTCCTACTGCACTACCATCCTCCCGCTGCACTCCCCCCCCCCAGGTAAGTCCTCTGGTCCCACTCCACCTTCAATTCTCACATACCCAGCTGGTACAGCACACAGACAGCAAAGATACGTTTCATTGACCCCTTGCCCAAAGCCAGGTTCACTGCATTTTAGATGAATCCACTGCACGCATTCCAAACATACCAGACCTTTGCTTTAACTCTTAATCTAATGTTCGCAGGAGGAACATGGCTGCGTAGGCCATTTGATGGTGTTGCTGATAAACTGAGGTCCAGGGCATTGATGGATATCACCCGATAAGAGAAGGCATAGAGTTATTATTTGAGATTAATTTGAGATTTCAGACTGGCTTTTGATGCTCGTTTTGGTTTGTGCCTAGGTGTTATGAAAGTTTGGTATAAAACATTCCTTCCAAACCCAAAAGTGTCAGCATGACTGAGAAGTTGCTGAGAATTTACAGTTATTTCATCTAAATCGCAGCTGCCGCCATGCCGAACTTGCCGGCCACCATTTTGAGTGAGTATGAGGTGTGTGTGTGATAGCGTGTGTGAGTGAGGGTGTATGCATCACCTGGTAGAAGAAGGCTAGTGATGCTAATAACCAACTCAGTCCATCATCAACATTAGGGGATATTTTCTTTAATAGAGAAGACAGATGAAGGATCATACCAGTGGCACATAGTCATTTGATATGGAACAGGTTTCCTGGTCCACTTTTCAGAAGTCACAGACACAGTTGTGTGATTTGCTGAAAGCATAAATTTAGATATTTTCATTGATCTGAGATGTGTACTTGTCTGGTCTATGAAGTCAGGAACAAGGTCAGATACAATCTACGTCAAAGAAAACCTTGGGGATTGGTGACTGATCAAAATGAGATTTTTTTTTTTTTTTACTGTTAACTTGACCTCCATAGACACGGATGCACCACAGGAGGAAACTGCACAGGAGAATGTCAGCTGCACTTTGAGGACACTGCATTCTCTTTGACAACCAATGACATTTGCGAAGCCGGAATTGAGAGTTGATGTAACCAGTTTGAAATCAGGCTTTTACTATCTGTGGCAGTGCAGCAAATGCATTGACATGAAAACTAAAGGGGGGGGCACAACATTGTTCAAAACGTCTGGGAATGGTTTGTTAAAACTGGCATTGAAGGATCGGTTAGAGCGGGCGTGATTAAAATGTCTGTACCCACGACACGCTTTCATGTCAGCTGTGACCTAGATAAACCGGCACACTGTTGGTGACTTGGTACGATCGGAAAAGTACCTCGCTGACACAATACAAAACGCCAGGCAGATGAAGGTGAACTGGTAACAACGCAGAGTGGACTACTGGAACCAGGGTTAGGGGGTGACACTTCTCTAACCCCAAGAGGAACTTTGCCATAATTGTATATTATTGGATTGTATGCACTGACTGCATTGAAGGAACACATCAGAGGCAACAAAATATATTCAGGACATATCATGTTCAGCATATGAACATCTATATTATTGGATTGTATCACTGGGGCAATGAATACATGCAAAGATGACAGTCCCTCGGTATAATGGCGTAGGTTGTGAGCAGAGAGAAGACAAAGTTAATTCTAGACATGAGCTTGAAATTGGGTCACTCCTCTGGTCAGGATTCTTTATTTGATTTGTCTATTTATTCTTGATATTGGAATATTTGAGACCAGTGGAACCATAAGAGATGTCCCAAACGGAAGATGGTGAAGTGAAAAGATCATCCGCTTCCTGTGACCAACTGTAAAGCTTGTGCAAGAGTCACAATAACATTACATCGTTATACTACAGTCGCTGTAGCAGCAACACATTACTCCTTCAGCCAAGTCATTTTCAATACCGCTCCACTGCGATACGTTGATGGGATGCTCTGTTCCGTTTAAAAGCTAAATTAATTCAGGTTAATTTGTTCTCCTACCGATTTGAATGGGATCGCTATGTAATATTGTTCTCGGCTGTATCAGTTCATTACCTGAATAATGTCCCTCAGCCACCAGATGGCAAATGTGATTTTAAACAGAACATGCTGCCCGAAAAATAGCACACTGTTTGAATACATTCTTTGTATTCTTCAGATTTCAATGCCCTCATACAATTGTGTAGCAGCCCCCTTTTCAGACACAGAGATCCAGCTATGGTGTCTTCAACCCAGGCTTTTTAGGCTGGGTTCAACAGTGCTGTGCAGTACATTGAGAACAGACCTCTGTTCACTCTACCCTGGATCATATCCCAGTTTCAAACTCGGAACACAAAGGCAAATATGAGACGACAGACTGGATTCGGTGTGATGGGTAGCGTGCATGGACTGAACCATTCGGGAGTCTAGAGATGGTGGCCTAATGGTATATCTGTCAACAGCTATACAGCATGAATCCCCTTTGCCTTGCGAGTCAGGGTAATGTAAGGACAAGTTCATGGGAGGCGCATCTCTGGACACTGCCATAGCTGCGTCAAAGCAGTCGCTCACGTTGTGGGTTGGTTCAGCCCAGTAAAGAACTCTGTGTTCTCTATTCGTCCCATATAGGCTACATAGTCATGTGGGGGCATTATCCCAGGTGGGGTTATTGGGGATTAACTGGATTAAAAAATGGTTTGCACTGTAGACCGTTGTGCGACAGACGTTGGGAATGCTTTATTTGCAGTGTGTCGCAACATGGGAGCAGGCAGCCAGGCATTTGATATGTAGGCCGACGCAGTGCTCAGGGACCTCAGGCTGCAGCAGCAGATACGTGGGGGAGGGCGGGGAGACGGGGAGAGTCGTCCTTAACATGACCCAGTGAGCACCAGAGACTGGGTTGCTCTCTCCTCGCTCGCCCTCTGCTGCGTAATCGCTGGGGGAAAGCAGTAGCTGCGGCTGGCACAGATGCCGCTGCTGCCAAGACGAGAGCGTACAGCATTAACACATGCTCATCTGTACCGCCATGCGTGTTTACATAGCACTGCCTGGGTTTGCATATCTGGGTCAGCAGAGAATGGGTATGTATTCTACCTCTCATTGCTGGTCGCTGACACCATTTATTTAACTTTCTTGCATATCTAATTATTTTCCCTCGCCCCCCTCTCTGATTAGGATGGAAGCCCACAGCTGGTCACACCCTTGATTTGTCCGGTTCTCTTTAACATTAACTCTTCGATGGCTAATATCAAGCAGTCTCCCATTGAGCAAGGCAATAAATCTTAAGTGGGGATTTTCAGCCTGCCAACACATTTTTGTGGGGAATTTCAGCACAACAGGACATTTCTCTTTGGGTAAATGCATCTCCAGTGAAATGGACTTGTTACTGTGTGAAGCCCTAATAGAACTAATTATATGAAGATAATATAGGTTGACCGCAAAAGTGACTAGTTCTACCAAGCCAGTCCCCTTCACTATGTCCATCATTGTAACACTGGTAGGACAAGTGATAATTTCAAGTATGGTCAAAACTGTACTTGAAATGTTATATCACCCCACTCTGGCTTACTTTATTCAAAGTTGGTTTAGAAAAACAATAACATTGCAAATAGCTCCACCTCCTGGAATAAAAAGACAGCCATACCAGAAGAATCTGAACCATAGAGTATACCTCAGCACGGCTCATTCTTAATAAACCTATCAGGTGGTATAAATACAACTGGATTGACAAATATTGCCATTTAATGATGTACGGTTCAAATAATGACATCTAATATCCTATTAAAGTCATATTTCCCTCAAGTATGTTTTGCTGCGTAGATGACTAATGTTAAAATACTTCTGAAATGGCATGTCAGTTATGACAAATTATGGAACGCAAATGCATCTTAACTTGAGTTTGTAGTAGATCAAACAATAATTGCGCAAAAGTCAAATCAGGGGGCAGTGTTGTCCACATTTCTAATAACAAGCATGGCACAAACAAATGTATCGTCTGACTGTAAAACAAAATTATACATTTTGATCTCAATGGCTTGCAGTTTTCCTATAGCTTGACATTGACTACTGAAAATCTGTTTCTTCCCTGCAAAACCACTGGTCTGAAACTAAATACATTTTCTTGACAAAGTTTATTTTAGCTTCGGATAAAAAGTGTTCATGAAAGTAAGATATAATAAATAGACTAATCATACTTGTCAATTATTACAGCAATTAAGGATGGCAAAAGGCTTATCATAGTACAGAATTTATAAGGTTCCCCGTCTACTGAAAACAGAGAACCAAAACAATAACTTACAATTCACCATCCCCCTCAATTTATTGTTATTTGATGTACAGTTGCATATAACCTGTACATCCAGATTTTAGCATAGTTCTTGAAGATAAGCAGAGGAAGAAAAGTTTTAAAAGTTAAAGTAAAATTGGCTCTTGATTATAAAGGAACCATACCAAGTGCTTGTGGTATCTTCACCCTATATATTGTCATTGTACACCTGAAAGATATTAACCCGTAATTTTTGGGGGAAAGCACAAGTTACTTACTTTAGAAAAAACTGCCATCTGAAGCAAATTGAATGAAGATGTTTCATGTGTATTTTTATAACGCATCTAAAATGAACAGTCACTTTCTTCAACTCATAGCTTAAAAGACTGAGGTAATGTTTACTAAGTCCTGAATTACAGCACACATGCCTTTTTCATTTGGAAAGCCAACATACAAACAAAAAAACACCCCCAAAAACTGAGCATAATATTAACCAAGCTTACCCCATATTTCGTCATTTAAGACTAACAAAGAACTTGAATACATATAAAAACAGTTTTGTAGAACTAAAGCACTGGTTCCATTTAAAACATAACCCAAAAACATGGCACTGATTTAAGTAATATTCACAAATCTGTGAGGTTTTAAAAACCGTTTTGTCAGTACATCAAAGAAAATACATGGGAAATTCCCTTGAACCTTGACACAATTTCACGATTTAAAAAAAATGGTTAAATGTTATCACATAAACCTACAGGAAAAAGGTGAGGTTTAACCTCATCGACATGTCTTGGATTTAGTAAAGATAGCAAGGTCAAATATGACTCAAATATCCCAAAAGACCAAATAGCATTTTAAACAAAGGTAAAACATACTGTATGTATCCATTATTCCTTGCTAAAATTATTTGGCATCATACACCTTCTCTTGTTTCTTTGTGTCTGGTTGGTCCATGCAGTATAACACGTATTAGTACATTTCACCTGTGTTTTTCATCTCCTCTTCTGTAGGCAAACATTGTGAATTCTGTGGGAGCAAAACACATCCCAAATGAGAAAAGTAGAAGAAAATCTCATGTTAAGTGTTCACATTTCCTCATTGACTGTATAAAGAGGAAATCAAGGTAAAAAAAGGTAATTACAGTTGTATTAGGCTAATTTAATTTAATTCAGAGGGGGGAAAAACTTGCCATGTTAAAATAAAAAAAACATCCAGGACACACAAGGAATGAATGCCTTTACAATGATAAAATTTCATTCATGAGCTCATTCTACCCATCCTTTTCATCGTCACTCACCTTTAAATCACTGATCCTCTGACTCCGGCTGTGATTGCTTGATACATTGAGGCTCTCCCGTGGTTTCATTGTCATTATTGTCAACTTCATCATTGTTATTTTCATCATCTTTGTTATCGTTGTCATTGTTCATTTCACCAGTGACGACATGCCCTTGCTCTTTCACTTCCATCTCTGCCTCACTGTCGCCATGTGTCTCCTCTTCACCGTCACTGAAAGGGTCAAGGCCTTTCTCTTCCCTCCTGCTGATCTCCGCAAACCAGTCCCGCACCTGCTCATAGCTCATACTGGACTTGGCCACCAGTTCATCCAAATCTTTCTCATTTAAGACCTTATGCTTGAGGTAGTGCTCCTTTAAAATCTCTTTACCCGTCTTGACTTTGATGGTAGGGGTTGTTTGTTTGCAGGGGTATGGCCGCCTCGTCCTCCTGGACCAACCTCGAAAGCGTTTCCGTGGCTTCTTCTTAAGTTCACCTCCGTTCATTGCCTCGTTAACTTTTCCACTCTGGTACAAGTAGTACCACTTCAGGTTGCTGTTCTTGCAGGCATACCGGGTGTCTCCAAACCAGTTAACAATGTAGGTTCTGGGTAACCCGCTCTCCTCTGCCATCTTGTCGTACTCTTCAGCAGAGGGCCACTGGGTACGAACAAAGGTGCTTTTCAGGACGTGGAGCTGCTCTGGGGTTTTCTTCATTATCTTTCGGCCGCTGGGTGGAGTCTGAGCCTCTTGCCCAGAGGAAGGCGCTTTGATCCGTTCACTCTCCGGCTCCTCTGTGCCATCAGAGTCCACTGGCATTTTTCTCCTTTCCGAGAACCAGGCGTCCACCTCTCGCCTAGTCAGTTTAGTCTCCATCCTAAGCCTACTTAGCTCCTCATCGCTAGGTGTGTCAGACTTCTGGTAGCTGGCCTCCAAAAGCAGAAGCTGCTCCGGAGTCTTTTCCTTGAACTTCTGAGGTGTGAAGTCAGGAAAGGCGTGGCGGAACTTGATTCGTGGATCATAAATGGGCCCTTGGGTTGTCGGAGAGGATTCACTGGCTTCGTCGCTGGAGTCGATCACAATGGCTGTGCTGCTGCTGCCGTCGTTACTGTTGGTGCTGACTGAAATGTCATTTAAGGCAACGCCGTGGTGGTCCTTTGAGTTGCGTTGGTTATAGCGTGTATCGCTGAACCACTTCTTTATTGCTCTTTTGGTGAGGTTAGTGACCTTCATCAACCGAGAGATTTCTGCCTCAGTGGCAAACTGTCGTCTCAGGTAACTGGCCTTCAGCTCTGCTAGTTGCTCCTTGGATTTTTTAGGCCGTGCTCCCAGGGAATCAGGACTGAGTGGAGAAGCAGTCTCAGAGGTGGAGGGTTCTGGCACCTTACTGACACTGGTTCTGGGGTTGGGGACCCCAGCTACAGCTAACGTGATGGGTGAGGCCACAGGGACAGCGTTGCCACCCCCTACCTGAGTCAAAACCATCCCTGGTTGCCCTACAAGCTGACAAGTCTGAAAGATGGACTGCAGGCCATTTGCTGCTGTTGCAAAATTGGCTGGGATGACAGTGATGGTCTGTGGCACCGCCTGCACTGAGCCGTTAAACTTCTTCCTCCTGGCCTCCTCCACCTCCTCTGGGGTCCAGCTCACACCGTGCTTCAGCCGCTGAGCAGAGAACCACACCTTTATCTGCTCCTCTGTGAACTTGGTTTGGGCTGCTAGACCCATGATCTCTGACACAGATGGGTAAGGGAACCTGTTGTAGGCACTGACCAGCAGGACATTATTGTCCATGGCCCCATTGTATGTGGGGATACTACTGACTGGGATGAGGAGCTGGGTCTGGGATGTCTGCTGATTCTGTAGGGCAGACAGAACTTGAGCCAATGTCCCTGGGGGGAGCATTGTGGCAGAGTTACTGGTCTTTATTTGGAGCACGTTTGGGCTGTTGACCATTATGCTCTGCTGAATAGGTTGAACGGTCAGAGGGGTCGACACAGACACTACATTGGGGGTGACAGGAGGGGGGACCACCTCCTCCGTCTCTTCCTCACCATCACTCTCCACTTTAATGACACTGTAATCTGCCATTTTGTGTGACCCTGTAAACTTCTTGGCCTCCGCCCTACTCTTGATCTTCATTATTGGCGTTTTGCTAAGGGCGATACCCTTACAGGAGGTGTCCTCATCCTCATCCTCCTCAACCTTAACAAAACTGCCATCAAAGGTCAAGTCATTGACTCTCTGCTCAAAGATGGTTTGATTGTTGCGCTTCACCATAGTCCTGGTGAAATTGTCTTCTCCAGGGTGGTGGCGTGCATTATGCTCCAACAATGCATCATACCTCTTGGTGTGAAAGTCACACTCAACACACACATAAGATGAGTTTAGAACTATATTTGGGTGCTCAGTGTCCACATGCAAGGTAAACATATTGAGCTGTGAGGTCTGAAAGCTGCAGTACTTGCACTCATAACCTCCTTCTGCCGTACTCGAGTCCATAGTTTTAATGAAGTGGTCGATGGCCTGTGAGTCCTCCTCATTCGGGATGCTTTCAGTTGAGTTTTCCACAGGACAGTTAGCGGCCCCCTCAGCCTCTCCGTCTCCCTCTGTAACGACCTCCATGTCAGGGTCTGAATCCACCATTTGAACAGGGGGGACCATGCAAGGCGTTGTTGATTTTCTTCTGCTCGCCATTATCTGTCTTATCTGAGCTTGTGTTGAATATATATCTTTTTTTTAATCTAAATCTTGGTTCAGGACTTGTTGCTCCATTCAGGCACTCAAACTTGAAAGTTGGCTTATTCTTAAATCCTGCAAGAGATAGAGCCATATTATGTGCACATAATTGAGAGAGAAATTCAAGGTCTAAACAATTTACATGAATGCCTATCTACTAGAAAATTTAGAGGGGGGCCTTTACTGCAATATATACTGAGCAAAAATATAAATGCAAATATTAAAAAAGATTTTGCTGATTTACAGTTCATATAAGGAAATCAATCAATACGATGTGAGCAAATGAGTTGAGAGAAGGGAGGTAAAGGCTAAAAAAGGCCATGGTGGCAAAGTAAATACAATATAGCAAGTAAAACACTGGAATGGTAGATTTGCAGTGGAAGAATGTGCAAAGTAGAAATAAAAAAATAATGGTGTGCAAAATAAATAAATACATAAAATAAATACAGTAGGGAAAGAGGTAGTTGTTTGGGCTAAATTATAGGTGGGCTATGTACAGGTGCAGTAATCTGTGAGCTGCTCTGACAGCTGGTGCTTAAAGCTAGTGAGGGAGATAAGTGTTTCCAGTTTCAGAGATTTTTGTAGTTCGTTCCAGTCATTGGCAGCAGAGAACTGGAAGGAGAGGCGGCCAAAGAAAGAATTGTTTTTTGGGGGTGACCAGAGAGATATAGCTGCTGGAGGGCGTGCTACAGGTGGGTGATGCTATGGTGACCAGCGAGCTGAGATAAGGGGGGACTTTACCTAGCAGGGTCTTGTAGATGACATGGAGCCAGTGGGTTTGGCGACGAGTATGAAGCGAGGGCCAGCCAACGAGAGCGTACAGGTCGCAATGGTGGGTAGTATATGGGGATTTGGTGACAAAACGGATGGCACTGTGATAGACTGCATCCAATTTGTTGAGTAGGGTATTGGAGGCTATTTTGTAAATGACATCGCCGAAGTCGAGGATTGGTAGGATGGTCAGTTTTACAAGGGTATGTTGGCAGCATGAGTGAAGGATGCTTTGTTGCGAAATAGGAAGCCCATTCTAGATTTAACTTTGGATTGGATATGTTTGATGTGGGTCTGGAAGGAGAGTTTACAGTCTAACCAGACACCTAGGTATTTGTAGTTGTCCACGTATTCTAAGTCAGAGCCGTCCAGAGTAGTGATGTTGGACAGGCGGGCAGGTGCAGGCAGCGATCGGTTGAAGAGCATGTATTTAGTTTTACTTGTATTTAAGAGCAATTGGAGGCCACGGAAGGAGAGTTGTATGGCATTGAAGCTTGCCTGGAGGGTTGTTAACACAGTGTCCAAAAGGCCAGGGCCAGAAGTATACAGAATGGTGTCGTCTGCGTAGAGGTGGATCAGAGACTCACCAGCAGCAAGAGCGACATCATTGATGTATACAGAGAAGAGAGTCGGTCCAAGAATTGAACCCTGTGGCACACCCATAGAGACTGCCAGAGGTCCGGACAGCAGACCCTCCTATTTGACACACTGAACTCTACCAGAGAAGTAGTTGGTGAACCAGGCGAGGCAATCATTTGAGAAACCAAGACTGTCGAGTCTGCCGACGAGGATGTGGTGATTGACAGAGTTGAAAGCCTTTGCTAGATCAATGAATACAGATGCACAGTAATGTTTCTTATCGATGGCGGTTAAGATATCGTTTAAAATGGCTTTATTACAAACAGAAATACTCCTCAGCACCCCACCCTTCCCCCTCTGATGATCCCACAGGTGAGGAAACCAGATGTGGAGGTAATGGGTTGGCGTGGTTACACGTGGTCTGTGGTTGTGATGCCGGTTGGATGTACTGACAAATTCTCTAAAATGATGTTGGAGGCGGCTTACGGTAGAGAAATTAACATTAAATTATCTGGAGCAGCTCTGGTAGACATTACTACAGTCAGCATGCAAATTGCATGCTGCAGGACTGTTTTGCTAGCACAGACTGGAATATGTTCCGGGATTCATCCAATGGCATTGAGTATACCACCTCAGTCATCAGCTTCATCAATAAGTGCATCGACGACGTGGTCCCCACAGTGACCGTACGTACATATCCCAACCAGAAGCCATGGATTACAGGCAAAATCCGCATCGAGCTATGCCCTCAGACGAAACATCAAACAAGCAAAGCGTCAATACAGGATTAAGATTGAATCCTACTACACCGGCTCTGACGCACGTCGGATGTGGCAGGGCTTAAACTATTACGGACTACAAAAGGGAAACCCCGACGCGAGCTGCCCAGTGACACTGGCAGTGTGGTGCCAGGACAACAACCTCTCCCTCAATGTGAGCAAGACAAAGGAGCTGATCGTGATTTACAGGAAAAGGCGGGCCAAATAGGCCCCCCATTAACATCGACGGGGCTGTAGTGGAGCGGGTCGAGAGTGTCCACATCACCAACAAACCATCATGGTCCAAACACACGAAGACAGTTGTGAAGAGGGCACGACCAAACCTTTTCCCCCTCAGGAGACTGAAAAGATTTGGCATGGGTCCTCAGATCCTCAAACGGTTCTACAGCTGCACCATCGAGAACATCCTGACCGGTTACATCACCGCCTGGTATGGCAACTGCTCGGCATCCGACTGTAATGCACTACAGAGGGTAGTGCGTACAGCCCAGTACATCACTGGGGCCAAGCTTCCTGCCATCCAGGACCTATATAATAGGCAGTGTCAGAGGAAAGACCATAAATATTGTCAGAGACTCCAGTCACCCAAGTCATAGACTTTTCTCTGCTACCGCACGGCAAGCGGTATCAGAGCACCAAGTCTAGGACCAAAAGGCTCCTTAACAGCTTCTACCCCCAAGTCATAAGACTGCTGAACAATTCATCAAATAGCCACCGGACTATTTACAATGACACTCTCCCCTCCCCATTATTATCTATGCATAGTCACTTCACCACCACCTACATGTACAAATTACCTAAACTAACCTGTACCCCGCACACTGACTCGGTACCCTGTATATAGCCTCGTTATTGTGTTACTTTTTGTTTTATTTTCTACTTTAGTTTGTTTGGTAAATATTTTCTTAACTCTTCTTAAATTGCACTTTTGGTTACGGGCTTGTAAGCAAGCATTTCACAGTAAGGTCTACACTTCTTGCATTCAACGCATGTGACAAATAAAGTTTGATTTGACATTTCGGGGATCTTTTATTTAATTAAGCTCATGAAACAGGGGACCAGCACTTTACATGTTGCGTTTATATTTTTGTTCAGTGTACTTTAACAGATTGTTGTAGGTGTGGTGGGACATGTATGTCAAGTTTAATTCCACTAATACGCAAACATTAAGTCGTTGCATTGTTTCCACTGCCATGACTAAACTCCACGCGCAACATTGATGCTAGTCTTTAAATAGCGCGAGCGCTGTACAAAACACGCTTAATATGTGGCTGTTTATACTGTATGCATTCTAGCCCAACGCAAATGGATGTGAGAAAACTGCACTATAAAACATTTGATTCCTAAATCGTGGAATATTGATAATACTTCTGTATCATTAGCCTGCTAACTACCAGTGTGTTTAACAACTTGTCAGTCAGTTACACTGCAAAGAATATCCATCTGTTAGTTGTCCCCTTGTGCCTCTGTCACGAGTGTACGGTATGTTGCTGTTTTTTTGGGGGGGATGGGAGTATTTTGCAAAAAGTGGGAAATGGTAGTCAAAGCTTATTAATGGCAGCTATTACGTGAATGTATGATTAACTTCGCATGGTGTTCATTTTTTTACATACCCGTGCAGATAACTGTCGTTTACAAGCATCTTGCAACAACCACTTAGCTTCCAATCTGACTGCTGATGCGCCTTCTTCCGCCTTTGCCGTCGTTCCCTCACCAACAAATGCACTGTCGACTCCGGCAGTGGCACACAGGCGCAGCAAGTCCATCTGTTATTACCATAGACACAGAGCAGAATAGTGAATGCGCCGAGATTCGTTTTTTTTTCACTCCCTTTCCCTTTGCCTACAAAACGTCGCCTTGTTTGGTTTGTTCATGCATTAAAACCGACCTAGATGTAGGCATCGATAGCTCATCGAATCTAACGAGTAATTTTTTCTCCCAGAGCGTCATGACAAATATTTTACGTCATAACGTCATCGTAAAGCGACTTCCTCCATGGGGGAAAAAAAAAAAAAACACCAGAGAGGAAGAGGCTCATTATATAAATAATCTTTGAAAGAATTGAACTCTTCTCAATTATCCTAAAAGCCCATCATTTTAACGTGATATGTTGGAAAATTATCAAATTGACCAACAAAAGAAAGTCATAAAAAAGGATGTAAATAATATGCAATTAAATCAAATTGTATTTGTCAGATGCGCCAAATACAACAGGTGTAGACTTTACCGTGAAATGCTTACAAGCCCTTAAACACTCTTAAAACTGCAACAATAAAATAAAAAGCAACAATAAAATAACAGTAACAAGGCTACAGTTGAAGTTAGAAGTTTACATACACCTCCTCCTGACAGAGCTGGTGTAACTGAGTCAGGTTTGTAGACCTCCTTGCTCGAACACTTTTTCAGTTCTGCCCAAAAATGTTCTATAGGTTTGAGGTCAGTTAGGACATCTACTTTGTGCATGACACAAGTAATTGTTCCAACAATTGTATACAGACAGATTATTTCACTTATAACTCACTGTGTCACAGTTTCAGTGGGTCAGAAGTTGACATACACTAAGATGACTGTGCCTTGGAAAATTACAGAAAATGATGTCATGGCTTTGGAAGCTTCTTATAGGCTAATTGACATAATTTGAGTCAATTGGAGGTGTACCTGTATTTCAAGGCCATACCTTCAAACTCAGTGTCTCTTTGCTTGACATCATGGGAAAATCATACCACTCAGGAAGGAGATACGTTCTGTCTCCTAGAGATGAACGTACTTTGGTGCGAAAAGTACAAATCAATCCCAGAACAACAGCAAAGGACCTTGTGAAGATGCTGACGGAAACGGATACAAACGTATCTATATCCACGGTAAATCGAGTCCTATATCGACATAACCTGAAAGGCCGCTCAGCAAGGAAGAAGCCACTGTTCCAAAACCACCATAAAAAAGCCAAACTACGGTTTGCAACTGCACATGTGGACAAAGATTGTACTTTTGGTTAAATGTCCTCTGGTCTGATGAAACAAAAATAGAACTGTTTGGCCATAATGACCATCCTTATGTTTGGAGTAAAAAGGGGGAGGCTTGCAAGCCAAAGAACACCATCCCAACCATGAAGCACGGGGTGGCAGCATCATGTTGTGGGGATGCTTTGCTGCAGGAGGGACTGGTGCACTTCACAAAATAGATGGCAACATGAGGGAGGAAAACTATGTGGATATATTGAAGCAACATTTCAAGACATCAGTCAGGAAGTTAAAGCTTGGTCACAAATGGGGCTTCCAAATGAACAATGACCCCAATCATACTTCCAAAATTGTGGCAAAATGGCTTAAGGACAACAAAGTCAAGGTATTGGATTGGCCATCACAAAGCCCTGACCTATAGAAAATATTTGGGCAGAACTGAAAAAGCATGTGTGAGCAAGGAGGCCTACAAACCTGAGCTCTGTCAGTAGGAATGGGCCAAAATTCACCCAACTTATTGTGGGAAGCTTGTGGAAGGCTACCTGCAATGTTTGACCCACATTAAACAATTTAAAGGCAATGCTACCAAATGCTAATTGAGTGCATGTAAACTTCTCATGTGATGACGGAAATAAAAGCTGAAATAAATCACTCTACTATTATTCTGACATTTCACATTCTTAAAATAAAGTGGTGATCCTAACTGACCTAAGAAAGGGAATTTTTACTAGGATTAAATGTCAGGAATTGGGAAAAACTGAGTTTAAATGTATTTGGCTAAAATGTATGTAAACTTCAGACTTCAACTGTAGATACTTTTGTACATGTTTCCTCCAGCATCTTCACAAGGTTATTTGCTGTTGTTCTGGGATTGCTTTGCACTTCTCGCACCAAAGTACGTTAATCTCTAGGAGACAGAACGCATCTACTTCCTGAGCTATATGACGGCTGCATGGTCCCATGGTGTTTATACTTACATACTACTGTTTGTACAAGTGAATGTGGTACCTTCAGGTGTTTGGAAATTGCTCCCAAGGATGAACCAGACTTGTGGAGGGCTAGCATTTTTTTTCTGGTTTTGGCTGATTTCTTTTGATTTTCCCATGATGTCAAGCAAAGAAACACTGAGTTTGAAGGTAGGCCTTGAGAAATACATCCACAGGGACACCTCCAATGGACTCAAATGATGTCAATTAGCCTATCAGAAGCTTCTAAAGCCATAACAATTTTCTGGAATTGTCCAAGCTGTTTAAAGGCACAGTCAACTTAGTGTATGTAAACTTCTGACCCATTGGAATTGTGATACAGTGAATTATAAGTGAAATAATCTCTCTGTAAACAATTGTTGGAAAAATGACTTGTGTCATGCACAAAGTAGATGTCCTAACCGACTTGCCAAAACTATTTGTTAACAAAAAAATGTGTGGAGTGGTTGAAAAATGAGTTTTAATGACCCCAACATAAGTGTATGTAAACGTCCGACTTCAACTGTATATACAGGGGGACAATGTGGCTATATACAGGGGGGGCATGCAGTCAACAGTTTAGTCGAGGTAATATTTACATGTAGGTAGGGGTAAATTGGGTGGTGGTTGGGGTCAATGAAAATAGTCTGGGTAGCCATTTGGTTAGCTGTTCAGGAGTCTAATGGATTGGGGGTAAAAGCTGGTAAGAAGCCTTTTGGACCTAGACTTGGCGCTCCGGTACCGTTTGCCGTGCGGTAGCAGAGAGAACAGTTTATGACTAGGGTGGAGGAAGTCTTTGACAATTTTTAGGGACTTCCTTTGACACCGCCTGATATAGAGGTCCTGGATGGCAGGAAGCTTGGCCCCAGTGCCTTGCGGTCGAAGGCCGAGCAGTAGCCATACCAAGCAGTGATGCAACTAGTCAGGACGCGGTGCAGCTGTAGAACTTTTTGAGGACCTGAGGACCCATGGCAAATCTTTTCAGTCTCCTGTGGGGAATAGACGTTGTCATGCCCTCTTCACAACTGTCTTGGTGTGTTTGGATACCATTAATATTAGATTTCGTGCACCAGCTGGTTGATTAAAGACAGACTCAGCGATATGACATATATGCAGAAAGTAAACAGCATACTAGGAGCATTGAAGTGTGAGGCCAAACTTTTCAGCTGTTTTGGTCCTGTGGGTCCCACACACTGACTTGTAAGACTGCAAGTCTCAAGTCAATTCTGACTCAAGTCCATGCCTCAAATGCAGTAAATTATGGAAAAACTCATTTCAGACCAATGTAATGCATGATTAGGACCATTGTAATAGGTAAAGAAAAAAAGAGAATCTTTAAATGCATCATATTTTATTACAATATGGAAATAAGCAAAACATCAAGCGAAGTTAGGAAAAGTTGTCAATGTCTCCCTTCATTTCCTAAAATGAATGAAAGGAAAATTAACAAAGATTAAGTCATTCAAGTGACTCACATGCACATGAATTAACTAAGCACACATTTCAATGTAGGGAAACGTTTTGGTTTCCATACTCAATGCACTGTATTTCCTACAAGTGACGTGAAAGAGTCATAAGTTGTAAGCCACATACCTGTACGAGCTCCGTCTTATCAAAGTTCTTGCGATATCTGTAGATGCTCTGACACAACAACGCATAGAGCTTCTCCAGCTGATGCACCTCATAACCCTCAGTCTTGGACACAGCTCTTTTGAGCAATTCCTGGACAAGAAATATTACACAAATCACTATGAATATAGGATGAATGGTTAAGCGTTTGGCTGTGACCATGATTGTTTTCGGGACCCATATTTCTGATCTACAACGTTCTGGTTGTAGTTCTGGTACATTGTAAGAAGCATGGCCTGACCTAAAAGACTGGTCAGGAGGGTACAGTACCTTGAGTTTGTCGTGGTCCACAACCAGCTGAGGGGTCTTCTGGGTCAGGATCTCCAGGGCCTTGTCCACGTCAATCAACTGCTGTTGCTGCTGCACCAGAGTCCTAGTGGCACGGGTCACACGCCTCTCTGTTGGAGGGAAACACAGGAAGCAATCAGAAGGGTGTGTGTGTGGGGGGGCTGAAGCTGAAGTCCCCTGCTGGCTGAACAGGCTGTTGCTAACACAATGTGCAATTGGTGTTGACATACACATCTCCTAACATGCAAATTAGGTTTCTACTCGAACATTGGATCTGAAGCATTAAGTGGGGGCATGGTTTCCTATTCTAGACCTTAGAGGTGTTACTTTGAAAAATGTGTAAACTAAGGCACAGAAGACCATTATAAGCATTTGCACTATTAATGTTGTTTGATATCTACAACAAAGTCAACCTTTCTGCAAGCGTTCACTCGCCCTCATGCTGTGGCGATCACATTTACAGTACATCCAAAGGCACTCACGTTCACAAGAGTATTTAAATAAGTCAAGAAGTGGATATATCCCTTTAACTGATGCGTTGTGCTGAGTTAGAGCTCCAACAGCAGGAACCCCAGAGACCAAAGGTCAGTGAGACTGACTGAACGATTCCCGTCGGCCAGAAGCAGTAGCTTGCTTCGCTGCCCGTGTCCTGGACCCTAATACAGACCTATGTCCCAGTCCTCCTCCAAAATGTCAGGCTCTTTGCGTGGTGTTTCTCCCCCTGATCTATCTCCTTTGTAGGGGTGTTGTTAACTGGACTTGGGTCATGTTCCACTGGAGGGCTGGCAGGCTGATGATGGTCTCCCTTTGACTGCCACCACTGGACCGGCTTAGACCCCAGACTGGACCTGTGTGATTCTTCTGTGGGGTCTTGAGCTTGCTGTTGCCAGTCTCCATTGGGGATGGGGGTGGTGGGCTGCTCTGTAACACAGGCCTCTTCCACATCCTCGGCAGTGGTCTTCTCCGAGGTACACTCCATAGGGGAGTGTCCACAGCCGTTCTCTAGAATAGTCTTCAAAGGCTTAGCTTGTTTCTCTTCACCCTCCTCTATTCGATCCCTCTCATCCCCCTCTTCCTCCCCAGAGTTTGTGATCTCATTGTTGGAAGAAAAGGAAGACTTTTCTTTTTTCTTTTTAATTCTTCTTTATGATGCCGGAGGTCCATTTGATTTTGGGCCGTTTCTTCTCACGGGGCTAGGAAAGAGGTTAAATAGAGAAGGTCATTTAACATGATAGAGAAATGGACAGGCAGAAAGACAGACTTCTCTGTAACCATGAATATCATCTTCCTCTCCTCCCTGGCTCTCAATTTCTGCTCTTCCATGTCATGGTGTTTTTTTTTTTTAACTGTTTGGTCTGGACTTCTGACTGGTCCACTCAACTGGAAAGACTCCTCCTCTTCCTCCTTCTTTTCCTGTCCTGATCGTTGGTACGTCCACTTCCTATCCCTCGCAACACATCTGGCTGGTATTAGTTTTCTGCCCTAACATTTTGAAACACTACTACTGATAATAACTGCTTACGTACTGTAAATCAAGCAGTAAAAAAAACCTTGATGGTTGCCCAGTGTCTACCAGTATGAAGACTTTCTGAAGGCATGTAATTTCCTCTGCAACAAATGACCTACCAATAAACAGTTAAGAAGTGGTGAGACTTACGTGCGGGCCGTGGGGTGTTGGCAGTGAACGGGGTGCTGGCGTCTTTGCCAGTGTTACCGCCTGGCCTCTTGGACTCTGCGAACCCTTCCTCTCTGGGCAAGGTCTGGTAGTAAGAGGGGGCGAACTTTGATGACGTGCACCCTGTTGGCAGACATTCACATGTTATTCGCTTTGTCAGTGAAAGCTAAGACATTTCAGGGAAAATAAGAGAGGGTTCATCTCATCATTGGACAAATAGTTCAAGAAGCTGACACCGACACGACAACTAGCTGAACTCGTCTGGAGAGTGGTTGGTCACACTTTATTTGAATACCATCAACAAACCATCTGTTGATAAAGCAACTGCTTGCTCAGGCTACGGTTGGGTTTAGGTTTAGAATAAGGGTTAGGAGATAGTTAGTTGAAATGTTACTGATAGATGCATCTACAGATGTTACCTGCACGTCACTACCGTAGCTTTTAAATTCCAGCAATACGGCAACGTTATTACCTCTCTTGTTGCGTGACTCTCTGATCTGCTCACAGATCCTGTTAAAGTCCTCGTCCAGTTCGTCACGGATGATGGCGTGGGTCGTGTCCTTCAGGGCACAAGCCCGGTGACGAATCTGACGATCTGGAAACACAAAGAGAGATAGAGAGAGAGAGATACATTGATGACAAAGGTACATAGGTAGGGGGCCTTGTCATCCGCGGGGCTGACTAACTGCAGTGGAACAATGAGAAGGGAGATAACTAACAAAAATAAATGTAGCATACTCAATGGAGTAAGATAAGCTTGGTCCCAGATCTGTTTGTGATGTATTGCCAACTCCCACGGTCATTGGCAAGACAGCGGAAAACAGATCTGGAACCAGGCTAGAATTACATTTCAGTGATCATTTAATAGCAGCATTCAGTTGAATGAGATGGAGATGATTGTAGGTATACCAGATGGGTCGCTGTCAGGGTTGTACTCCAGGGCGTTCTTCCAGATCAGGTCCACATCGTTGACAAACTCCCTGACGGTCACGTACTTGTGGAGGTCGACCTTGGACAGCACAGTGGAGAGGTCCATGGGATGCCTGATCACCTTAATATAGTCAGGAACCTGGCGAGAGAAGAACACAAGCCATTGATAAGATGGGGGACACAATACCACTCTGATAGGTTGTTTTGGATGAGAGCGTCGGTAACGGAGAGAGGCTACAGATCTGAGGTGATAACAGTGCAGCTCAAGGAACCACAGCTCACGTAGACTGTATGTACTTGTATTCAGACTCGCTAGTTAAGTAGTTAAATTTGGGTCATTCAACACTCAGCTTACATTAGATTAAAAGTCATCTTGACTATTTGTATTTATTTATTTTACCAGTTAAGTTCACTGAGAACATATTCTCACTTAAAGCCACAACCTGGGGAATAGTTACAAAGGGAGGGGGGGGATGAATGAGCCAATTGGAAGCTGGGGATTATTAGGTGGCCATGATGGTTTGAAGGCCAGATTGAGAATTTTTCCCGGACTCCGGGGTTAACACCACTACTCTTACAACAACAAGTACCATGGAATCTTTAGTGACCACAGAGAGTCAGGACGCCAATTTAACGTCCCATCCGAAAGACGGCACCCGACGACAACACCACATCTTCCTTCCTTGTTCCTCTCTCTTTTTCGGTGTTTTCTCCCTACCTCTTCGACATCCACAGGCTTAGTGAAGGCCTTGAAGCGCTTGTCCTGGGAGAGGCGCTCGGTGACGTTGCGCAGGAACAGCCTCAGCTCCCTGAGTGTGTCCTCCTCCTGCTCCTCCAGACGCAGACGCTCCCTCTCACTCATCTGCCTGGGGGGAGGAGGAGGGGCAAGGGGGAGCACCTCCATGGCATGCATCACTGACGCGGGGGAGGCAGAGCGGGTAAAGGAGAAGGATGGTTCAAATGGAGATGGGACACAAACAGCAATTATACCAAGTGATTATCAAAAGGTAACGTGTCTTGTACTTACAGGCTTTCTTCTTGGAAGCAGGTGCCCTGGCAGCCTGGCTAAGGATGAGATTCTCAAAGAACTTCCTTCTCTCCTGCTGGGTGGGAGTTTTGATAGAGTGCACTTCTCCGTACTCCAACCGGAACAGAGTCTGGATCTGCGAGAGACAAATTGTGGAATAGTTACCTCAGTGACCATTTAGGGCCTTCACCTCTACAAAGAGTATTAACAGAACGTAAAAATTAAAAAATTAAAAATTAAAAAGCAAAATGGGTTGAGTAGCCCAGTAAGGTACTCCTCTACAGTACTTGTGATGTACAGTGGGGCAAAAAGTATTTAGTCAGCCACCAATTGTGCAAGTTCTCCCACTTAAAAAGATGAGGCCTGTAATTTTCATCATAGGTACACTTCAACTATGACAGACAAAATGAGAGAAAAAATCCAGAAAATCACATTGTAGGATTTTTTATGAATTTATTTGCAAATTATGGTGGAAAATAAGTATTTGGTCAATAACAAAAGTTTCTCAATACTTTGTTATATACCCTTTGTTGGCAATGACAGAGGTCAAACGTTTTCTGTAAGTCTTCACAAGGTTTTCACACACTGTTGCTGGTATTTTGGCCCATTCCTCCATGCAGATCTCCTCTAGAGCAGTGATGTTTTGGAGGCTGTTGCTGGGCAACACAGACTTTCAACTCCCTCCAAAGATTTTCTATGGGGTTGAGATCTGGAGACTGGCTAGGCCACTCCTGGACCTTGAAATGCTTCTTACGAAGCCACTCCTTCATTGCCCGGGCGGTGTGTTTGGGATCATTGTCATGCTGAAAGACCCAGCCACGTTTCATCTTCAATGCCCTTGCTGATGGAAGGAGGTTTTCACTCAACGGATCAGTCGTCCTGGTCCCTTTGCAGAAAAACAGCCCCAAAGCATGATGTTTCCACCCCCATGCTTCACAGTAGGTATGGTGTTCTTTGGATGCAACTCAGCATTCTTTGTCCTCCAAACACGACGAGTTGAGTTTTTACCAAAAAAGTTCTATTTTGGTTTCATCTGACCATATGACATTCTCCCAATCTTCTTCTGGATCATCCAAATGCTCTCTAGCAAACTTCAGACGGGCCTGGACATGTACTGGCTAAGCAGGGGGACACGTCTGGCACTGCAGGATTTGAGTCCCTGGCGGCGTAGTGTGTTACTGATGGTAGGCTTTGTTACTTTGGTCCCAGCTCTCTGCAGGTCATTCACTAGGTCCCCCCGTGTGGTTCTGGGATTTTTGCTCACCGTTCTTGTGATCATTTTGACCCCACGGGGTGAGATCTTGCGTGGAGCCCCAGATCGAGGGAGATTATCAGTGGTCTTGTATGTCTTCCATTTCCTAATAATTGCTCCCAGTTGATTTCTTCAAACCAAGCTGCTTACCTATTGCAGATTCAGTCTTCCAAGTCTGGTGCAGGTTTACAATTTTGTTTCTGGTGTCCTTTGACAGCTCTTTGGTCTTGGCCATAGTGGAGTTTGGAGTGTGACTGTTTGAGGTTGTGGACAGGTGTCTTTTATACTGATAACAAGTTCAAACAGGTGCCATTAATACAGGTAACGAGTGGAGGACAGAGGAGCCTCTTAAAGAAGAAGTTACAGGTCTGTGAGAGCGAGAAATCTTGCTTGTTTGTAGATGACCAAATACTTATTTTCCACCATAATTTGCAAATAAATTCATTACAAATCCTACAATGTGATTTTCTGGATTTTTTTCCCTCATTTTGTCTGTCATGGTTGAAGTGTACCTATGATGAGAATTACAGGCCTCTCATCTTTTTAAGTGGGAGAACTTGCACAATTGGTGGCTGACTAAATACTTTTTTGCCCCACTGTAAATATATGGATGAGCAATTTGAGCGGCATAGGCTAAGCGTGTTCGTGTTAAGACGTTATGTTTTTGTGTGCCATTGATATCCTGTAACAAATTTTTGGTATATTTTCTATAACATGCACTGTGTATTTTAATTTCGGGTTAGTTTGTTACATCTTCGAATAAGCAGCGTGCTGCCTAGATTGTTATAAACTGGTCCTGGTTTTACCCCAGTCTTGCACACACTTTTTAAAGTAGCGATGAGCTTAATTCCTAATGGCGTTCATTGACAAGCTGTAATGTGATTAATTCTGTTAAGTCAAGCGCAATGAAACGATACATCCCAGGTGGTTTGCCCCACTGTATATGGTGGGGGAGGCCCAGGTAAGATCTACCTCGTCAGCCAAGTCGTGGTGAGCCACGTTGCTGGTGGCCAGCAGCATAATGGGGGAGAAGGAGGGGATGTCCTGCAGCAGGCTGAGGAATGTGGCCTTGAGGGTCAGGCCCACCGTGTCCCACCACTGCTGGATGTGGGGGATGTACAGGATGCTGGGGGAGGTCCGCTTGGCCTCGCAGAACACCTGGGGAAGGCAGGGCGAGAGGTCACCGACACTATCACTCACCAACCTAGCACTTAGGTCGGGATGCAAATTGCACTTGACTTAGTAATTATGTGCTTGATGGAGTTAGCCTTTCTACATTGAAGTCAACTTTCGGGCTATAGTTCTCTCCAGCACAAATGAGAGGAGCATGTTAACACTTCACTTCTAGAAGACTACATTCGGTTCAGCCAGTACCTGAGCACAGGCCTCCTCGGGGGAGGTGCAGCTGACTCCAAACAGCACGGCCATGTCCAGGGTGTAGACGGTGAACTTCTCCAGGGCGTGGAGCACGGCGGGGGCCAGGTGGGAGCTCTGACCCGCCCCGGGACGCCCGGCCAGCAGCAGCCTGGGCCGGTAGGTGGTGGGGTGGCAGGTCGCACTCCTGGAACAGGAGGAGAGAGGTGAAGTGAATGGAGACTCCGGGATGTGATTATGAACGGAAACAACGAGAATAGGGGGTTTATTTAATCTACATATCTACGTCTTATAGGTTGCCTTACCTGGCAAAATGGAGGAAGCTCCCTTTGGTGGTGGTCTGTTTGGTGATGGAATTATTGGATGAGGGGCCCTCATCCCCACTGTACATGAGGTCATCCTCCAGAATGCTAGCTGTCAGATCTGATCAAAGGAAAAAGTTGATTAAGAAGTTGCATCAACTGAACTTAACCAACGATCCACTCTAACAGTGACCTAGCCTGGTCCCACATCTGTTTGTGCTGTATAGCCAACATTGGCATGACAATGACCATAGGAATCGGCAAGACAGCACAAAATAAATCTGGGACCAGATATCAACGACCGTGACTGTGTTTCCAGACCAAACTGAACTGCGACCCGGACCCACCTGTATCCCTCTTCCTCTTGAGGCCCTGCTCGGCGTGGGGGAAGACCTTCTGCAGTGCGTCCAGCACGTTGGTGAGTTCGGGGCCCAGCAGAGGCGTGACCACGGGGGTCAGGGCCTTGGCAGGGGACGACACGGCCCTCTGGGAGGCTGGCACCATCTTCCTCATGGCGGCCACAAAGTCCCTACTGTTGATGTTGATTGAGCCCACATCCAGCAGGAGCTTCTGGGACGTGCCGTAGATCTGGGGGTAACGGCGGCGTAGCGCGCAGAGGGCCGCCTCGGCGCACACCGCCTTGATGTCGGCGCCGCAGTAGCCTGGGGTACAGAGGGGGAAGATGTTGTGGTTAATACGTGGCATGTGTCAGATTGACTGTGGAACTGTGTTAAATCGATAGATGAATTGTGGTGATCTGTCTGGATATTAGGAGACAGCAAAACTACATAGTCCTTTTTGTTCTCACAATTATTGTGAAATCTCGACTTCCCCAATGCTAGAGTTGATTTGGAATACATTAGGCACCTACCAACACATTTATCAGCCAACTCCTCCAGGAAAGGATCGGACGGTGTAGGACTCCACTGTCTGGTGTGAATCTTTAGGATATCTTTCCGGGACTGGAGTTGGAGAAAGAAATTAAAAGGTAAAGCACACAAATGAAACGTAACTGCACGTAGGTCTCCGATTTCAGTGGAAGAGTCGGATAAACATTGGAGTTACACATGCACACATATCAACTCAAGTGAGGATCCCCCCACACACACACACAGGGGATCAGTCTTACCTCACGATCAGGGAGGCCAAAGAGGAACTCCCTGTCGAAGCGTCCGGGGCGTCTAAGGGCGGGGTCGATGGAGTCCAGTCGGTTGGTGGCGCCAATCACCACCACCTCTCCTCGGCTATCCAGGCCATCCATCAGGGCCAGCAGGGTGGACACGATGGAACTGCGGGAAGGAACCACAAGGGGGGAGTACACAATGTTTGGCATGCAGGTGCAATCAAGGGTAAGTCTCTGTAAGCAGTGACTTCACTGGTGTGAAATGAAGAGTGGCTGAAATGTCTCACCTGTGTATCTGGTCTTGGCGACTGGAGCGAACCGGAGCCAGCCCATCGATTTCATCAAAGAAGATAATGGCTGGCCGCATCTGGTAGGCCTGTGGGTACAAATAATGAGTCTTGCGGTCAGTGCAAGTACATCCCTATATAATAGGCATTACCCTAAAACAGCCAGCCTGCCACCCTCGCATTTCACTTTGCAGATTTACAACAAGAGACCAATAGTGACTTGAGCAGGAAATTCTGATAGATAGGCAAATACTAGACTCAATGGTCTCACAAAAACTGAACGCACCAGTGATAATTGTATGAATGATCTCCAGTGTGTTGTATGAGGAAATGTACTGTACTTGGTCAAAGAGCAGCCTGAGCTGGCGTTCCGACTCGCCCACCCACTTGCTCAAGCAGTCGGCCCCCTTCCTCATGAAGAAGGCCACCTTCCTGTCCCCCTGGCTGCACTCGTTGGCCAGCGCTCTGGCTACCAGGGTCTTCCCCGTACCCGGGGGACCATAGAACAGGCAGCCCCTGCAATAGACAACAGGGATTGTCTTAGAACAGATCCTTGCAAAGGACACAACTGATCCAAGAGCCAATTAAATTAGTGGATAAGGCTGTGATTAGGGTTGGGGGTGGGGCTTAAATCCATTGACAGGATCCATTCGAGTTGCTCACCCACAAGTAAGTTCCTCATCGAGTCATAAGCTATTTCCCATGTCATTATTGTAAGCTATCCAAGACCATGTAAATCAACTGCTAGTTACCCAATAAAGTATGTTAGCTTTTCAACCCTAAAACAAGTGCTCACCTTGGGGGCTGGATCTTGAATTTCTCAAACACCTCTGGGTAGAGCAGAGGGAAGACTACCATCTCTTTCAGGGCGGAGATGTGGCTTGTCAGACCGCCAACGCTGTCAAAGCGCACCTTGAGGTAAGAGAGAGGATTGGTACATTACACAGAAGAAGCAGGAAGATAATTTAAAGACCATAGCATGTAGGCAAACCAACTTTGAGATGAAAAAAATACATTTAAAAATGTAAAAAATCATTTCACATTTCAATTCAGCTGACTGTAATGTTAGAACGTACCGACTGGTCAATCACCATGGGGTCGACATCCGCCAGGCTCGCACCCATCTTCATTCTGTCCTTATGGATTCCCAAAATGTCCTCTTTGCGCAAATTCAGAGGCAGACACCTGAGAGGGATCCCAAAATGTGTGGTTTTGGCAAGCTTATTCTGAGCAAATGCTCAAAACCACACAGGATTCCGCTGGTGTAAAATATTAGACTGAGATTTTGTTTAAAAATCCAGATATTAATATTGTTTCTTGTGTTAGTCTCATATAGGAGAAACTCATGAGTAAGATCATGTGTTCACTCTAAAAGGTCTGGCTCCCAATGAACCTCACCAAGGAGATATTACTAGAACAACCAAGCTGGAACCTTCGTCAATTATTACATCATCGACGACCATGTTGTCATAGACACAGTTCAAAAAACATTAAAGAGTGGGGAATCATTGGTCTGCTCAGCAGGCCCTTTTTTTCTTCTAGCATGTTCATTATCCTTTAAATATGATTGAATCGTGTCCAAGATAATATGTGATGTCAAATAACAGATGATCAGTATAAAAAATGATGTAATATGTAACAAAACATTGTTTAATCCTTTCTGTAGTCTTTTCTTTTTTTACCCCTTTTTCTCCCCAATTTCGTGGTATCCAATTGTTTTTAGTAGCTACTATCTTGTCTCATCGCTACAACTCCCGTACGGGCTCGGGAGAGACGACCCAACCAAGCCGCACTGCTTCTTAACACAGCGCGCATCCAACCCGGAAGCCAGCTGCACCAATGTGTCGGAGGAAACACCGTGCACCTGGAAATCTTGGTTAGCGTGCACTGCACCCGGCCCGCCACAGGAGTCGCTGGTGCGCGATGAGACAATGACATCCCTCCCGGTCACGGCCGGTTACGACAGAGCCTGGGCGCGAACCGAGTCTCTGATGGCACAGCTGGCGCTGCAGTACAGCGCCCTTAACCACTGCGCCACCCGGGAGGCTGTAGTACCAATTTCTAGCGGAGATGTCATCTGTGAACTAAATTTAACATTTTACCATTGTAGGGACAAGTAAAACTGTTAAAGTGTATCAAACTGATGACATGTTAACTGACCTGTTCTTGGCTTCTTGCTCTGCGTCTTCCTCATCAGAGGAGTCATCCTCATCAGAGGAGCTGGCTTCCTGCGTGTGCCAAGCATACTTTTTCCTGTGGGTCAAACCAAACCGTAAGGAGACAGAGAAAGGACAAAATTCTTCGCTACTTTACGGTGCTCCTCTCTTCGCAAGCTGTCAGTCTTCAATAGCAAATGTGAGACCAAAGTTGTTTAAATTGTGCCAAAGACTCACCTGCCTATGGACCCAATCCTGTTGGTGAAACAGTGAAACAAGAAAAAATATGAAAAACATTAAAACCTCACATTGAAAAGTAATCTATATTCACAACGTCCTACAAGAGGGGCCCTTAGACAACAAACCAGAACCATTTACAAAGACCCAACACATGAAACACAGCCTTACTGGACCCTACAATATATTTTGGTTAAAACAGATTTTGATCCTAAAAAAATAACACAATAAAACCAATGTAATATACATATGGACTAAGACTATTGGTAAAGTCCCAGTGAAGTAGAGTACTGTGGGAGGGTGAGCAACAGTGCAGACCTGCCACTCCTTCGGCTGGTAGTATAGGCACTCCTGGGCACCGAGGCACTGATGCGGTAGCTCCCTCTAGTGGAAGTTGCCTGACGGTCGAAAAACATGGGCGGCTGATTCCTGGATTCTACAGATGAACCAGTGAGAGGAGTAACATGATAAGCACTGATCTCCCTGCCCATAGTCAAGCACTTCCGTGGGAGTGTTGATCTAGGCTCAGTTTTGCTTTCTAGATCAGAATATTGTTTGTGGAGATATGCTCTGATGAAGGTTGACATTAAACCACATTAAAATGTGATGAAATCCTTTAATTTTTTTATTTGAACTAAGTCACACTTCTCAAAAGGCACCGAATTGGTGGAACTACGCTAATTTACAGCGAACATTTCTCAGAAGGCTCTAGTTCAGTGAAGAGTAATACGTTGGGATGTGCTTTTTACGGGATTCAAATGTGAAAAGGACCAACCATCCAGTGGCGCATGGTAACGAACCACCGCTTTTTTCTGTCGAGGTTCATAGCGCTTGCCGTTATTGTCGTTTTCATCGTCCTCATCATCGTCATCCTCATCGTCGTCCTCATCATCTCCACCGTCATCAGAGTACTCTGGAAATAGGTGTTAGACCAAAAGTTAATGAACTCCTGTTTAGAGCGTTATGGTCAAACATACTGTAGCTTTCCCCTAAACTACAATAGAAACATACCTTCAGTTTCTTGTTTGGAAACAGTTTTTACTGTTGGAGAGTCGGTAATCTTCTTTCGCTGGGCTTTAGAATACATCATCTGCGATTTAACAAAAAAATCTATAAACTTCATAAATACAACTGGTATGGTATAGCCATGTCCTTTTTCAATGACCGGTATGACACAATGGTACATATTTCAGTGAGACTTCAAATCTCAAAAGGGATCATTGGTAATTTCCATGCATTAGTCTCATTTCATATCTCAAGGCTATAAACCAGGGATAACTGTGTGAAATTCTAATTAAATGTAATACTACTCCGGTTTCTTCAAATATGGTGGCCACTGATAAACCCTTTATAAGTCATCTGCTGGTGAATGAGGCAACAACATCACAATAGTGTGATTACTTTCCCCAAAACCACAGCACAGAGGACTGCTGAGGGCAGAGAGGGAGAGCGAGAGGTGGTGGACCACAGATGGGTGCAACACCCTTACAATGGCCTGATAAGAGATTGTGTGCGGTAGCAGAAGATACAGAACCTGGAAAAAGTGGCCAGTTACTATGTAAACATTTCTACAGGGCAACAAGCCCTTGTGTTTGGGTAGAGTTAGTGTGAGTCTTCAATGTCAATGAATGGTTTCTTATTGTTTGCAATTTATACACTCTGTACTGTATGTCATCCCTGCCTTTGTGAGTGGCTGAATGACAAAATTATATTTCACAAGATGGAAAAGGCCTCACTGATTGTTTTGAGTTTTTCAAGTGGCAGCACATCTTCATGTCATCAATCTTGTGGAGGACCGCCTCAGCAGTACTACGGAGAAAAACAAGTGACGACATAAAAACTTCTGATGGTATCCTTCTTTAGCATGACTTCGTGGAGGTTTTGGGTCCCAATGCAATAAGCATTAATTGTGGAATTGAGGAATTTGTAATATGCCTATAATAACCCACGACTGACATCTGTAATAAACCAAATAGTCCCTGTATTAAGACTATCCCCCATGTTACACACTCTACCGGGGAAGTAAACAAGAGACTAGGGAGCAAGGACACACGGGGGGGGGGGGGGGGGGGGGATCAGGATTTTGTGGTGATGCTCCTTACTCAGTGATGAGGCAGTCGTAGATCATGGACTGTTGGTCCCTGGTGGTTCTGGTGCTGCGTCTCAAAACCCCCTGGGATCCTCCAGGTCTAGGGGACCCCTCTGGAACAGGTATTCAAAACACAATTCATAACTTATTCACAATTCTGTGTAGGTGAATGAGTGTGAATGTGCATGATTCTTTTGAGTCAATTGTGGGACATCCTCTTTTTATTTATTTTTATTTTTATTGCTGTGTGTTTTTATGGCATGTCTAAATAGGTGAATAAGGTGAATTGTTGTGTTCTAGGAAAGACCTAGATTGTGTTTGCATCATAATGTCAAACATGCTTTAAACTCACCAGTTTGGTCATCTTCACTGGCCCCATTGACCTGAAACCTGGGTGATTTCCTGGGAAGGAATCAAAAATAACATTGAAAAAAAATTACCTTAAAATGTCAGAAGAATACTTGATGGTATCAAAATCAGTGCTCTGTAGGACTAGCCTGGGTACCAGTCTGTTCAGCTAACATTCCACCCCAGCAATGACATGGAGTAGGCCTACAGGGAGTGGAAAGTTACCTAAACAGACTGGTACCCAGGCTACTGTAAGACTGCAGACAACGACGCATCTTGACTTTATACCTGGCTTAGGGATAGAAACATTAGCCTACCACATGCCAAAATGTTTATGCAGTGCATTAGGCAAGTATTTCAGACCCCTTGACTTTTTCCACATTTTCTTAAATTACAGCCTTATTCTAAAATGGATTAAATAAGACATTTTCCTCACCAATCTGCACACAATACCCCATAATGAAAGAGCAAAAACAGGTTAATTGTTTTTGCAAATATATATAAATAAAACTTGAATATCACATTTACATAACTATTCAGACCCTTCACTTTTTTAAAGCACATTGGCAGCGATTACAGCCTCGAGTCTTGGGTATGACGCAACAAATTTAAGCACCAAATTTGAGAGAAATAAGCTTTTTGTGCATATGGAAAATGTCAGATATTTTATTTCAGCTCTTGAAACATGGGACCAACACTTTACATGATATGTGTTTATATTTTCGTTCAGTATACATCCCTAATATTTAACTCGTGAGTACTCTGACTTGCCTTGTTATCTTTCTGACAGGTCTCCCGTTCTCTGGTATTTGCTCATTTAGCTCTTCCAAGGAGATAATATGCCGTTCCTTCTCATCAACATATCCCTGAGAAAGAGAACAGCAGAACTCAAATAAAATAAAATAGTAATAGTTTGTTAAGACAAAGTTTAGAAATGTACAACAATTATATATATTTTTTTTTATCGGTGACATTTGCAGATTTTGCGAAGAGCTGAGGTGACTTGACAGTTTTCAAATGAGGACACTAGAATTGTTCAACTCACCTTAGTCAAGCGTGCGGACTTCCTCGGTAAATTCTGCGGGGATTGAAAATCGGCGTCTGGTTGTGAAGACTTTTGGTTTGTTGATTGGTCTGCGTCCGAAATTCTACCTATAATCACCATTGTGTTGAATTAAGTGCGCATGTATGGGGTTGAATAGCTAATACTACGGACAATTATTCACAAGTGCAATGTTAACAATGGTATGCATCGGTCTATCTCGATATAATTGCGAACAAGGTCCTAGCAAACCTGAGCTGTCAAAACTACTTCTGTATAAATTCAAAAGACCGAATTCTGTCGCCACCTACGTCACAGATCGTATGCTGGCAGCGTTCGTTTTACATCCCCCGGGGCGGAAAGATTAGTTTATTATGAATCTCCATTAGCTACGGCACATGCAGCAGCTATTATTCCTGGGGTCCACATAAAACGTACAAAAACATGACAAAGTACGGAACAGTTATAGACAAGGACATTGCCTACATACATACACTACCTTTCAAAAGTTTGGGGTCAATTAGAAATGTCCTTGTTTTTAAAGAAAAGCACATTAACATTAATGTCTACACTGTAAATGATTATTGTAGCTGGAAACGGCCGATTTTTTAATGGAATATCTACATAGGCGTACAGAGGCCCATTATCAGCAACCATCACTCCTGTGTTGCAACTGCACGTTGTGTTAGCTAATCCAAGTTTATAATTTTAAAAGGTTAATTGATCATTAGGAAAACCCTTTTGCAATTATGTTAGCACAGCTGAACACTGTTGTCCTTATTAAAGAAGCAATAAAACTGGCCTTCTTAGACTAGTTGAGTATCTGTAGCATCAACATTTGTGGGTTCGATTACAGCAGGGGTGTCAAAGTCAAATGGACGGAGGGCCAAATAAAAAAATCAGCTACAAGACGAGGGCCGGACTGTTCGAATGTTCATTGAAAATTTTTTAAATGACGCATATAGTCTAGTGAACCTAATTGAACCTACTGAAAACCTAACAAATATATTACAATATGATCAGATAAATAAAGCAATATTTTCTTATGGCTCTGTCAGTAATCTTTAATTTTCAACAGACACAAAAGACAAATTTCCTTTATATAAATATCCCCATAACATGAACATTAAATGAAAGAAACCGGTATTCAAGGCACCATCAGTAGACTATATTTTCTATTTTAGCAAAAGTGGGCTAAATTTACTTCAAAGAAAAAACAATAATAGCAATTTTCTATCATCCACTCAACTGAAATATTTTTAAAATATAATTGGATTGAAATACAAAAAAATAAAGTGCAAAAATCTATTAATCAAAAACAACACTTTGTTTAAGGAGAAGTAACATGCAGTGAAAACAAATATTAAATTTTAACTTTTAAACTTGAACTGAGTAAAAACTCTAAATATGTGATTGCACAGTAATGTTCACTTGTTTGAGGTTGAGGGTGATACTTGGTGGTGTCCCATCTTTTCCACAAGTTCATCAATGTTCGGGGTAAGGCTCTGAGCTGAAGAAATCCTCAGAATTGAGTGGAGGTGTTCAGCAGTAAGTCGACTTCTGTGTGATGTTTTGTTCAGGTTCATCAAAGAAAACAGTTGTTCACACAGGTATGTGCTGCCAAACATAGACAACGTTTGAGCAGCCTGGATGCGCAGCTGGGGCATTGTGCCGGGAGGAAACGGGCGAACTCCGCAGCACCCACTGCCGCATATTTTGCCCTCAGTGCATCATTGCATTGGAGGTCAATCAACTCCATTTGGAGGTTTGGTGGTGAGCTTTCCACGTCAACAGCAAATGGGTTACCGAGCAGTTCCAACCTGCTTTTTGTGCTTCAAAGTCAGCAAATCGGCGTCGAAAGTCAGCGGCAAGCATACCTATTTTATCAGCCAACTGTGTGCTCGGGAACGCACTGGTAGAGAGCTTCTCTTTCATGGTCTGGCAGCTGGGAAAGTGGCTCAAATTTTCTTTCCGCATCTGCGTCTCCCACAGAGTCAGTTTGGTTTTAAATGCCTTCACTGTACTGTACATATCAGAGATGACACGATCCCGACCCTGCAGCTGCAAGTTTATTGCATTCAGATGACTCGTAATGTCACACAGAAAAGCCATTTCACACAGAAACATTTCGTCTCGGAGTTGTGTTGTGTCTTTCCCTTTGCTGTCCAAGAACAGACAAATCTCCTCACGAAGCTCGAAACATCTTTGAAGCACCTTTCCCTGGCTTAGCCATCGCACCTCTGTGTGATAAGGCAAATCACCATGCTCCGTTTCTAACTCCGTCAGAAATGCCTTGAACTGGCGGTGATTCAAACCTTTGGCTCTGATAAAGTTAACTGTGCGCGTGATGATGCTCATTACATGCTCCATTTTCAAGGCTTTACCGCACAACGCTTCCTGGTGTATGATACAATGATAAGCTGTCAGCTCACCTGTCGCGTTTTCCTCTTGCATCTTTTCCCGTATCTTCGCCACCAGTCCGCTCCTGTGTCCACACATCGCAGGTGCTCCGTCGGTTGTCAAACCCACGAGTTTTTCCCAAGGCAGCTCCATCTCATTTACACATCTTGACACCTCTTCATACAAATCATGCCCCGTAGTTGTGCCATGCATAGGACGTAAAGCCAAAAACTCCTCTGTCACGCTTTAGGTTGGAGTCCACTCCGCGGATGAAAATTGACAACTGGGCAATGTCAGAAATGTCGGTGCTCTCATCCACAGCCAAGGAATATGCAATAAAATCTTTTCCCTTTTTCACAAGCTGCTCTTTTAGATTGATGGACAACTGGTCTACTCTCTCGGCAATGGTGTTTCTGCTCAGACTCACATTTAAAAAGAGTTGCCTTTTTCTGGGCAAACTTCGTCACAAACTTTAATCATGCAGTTTTTGATGAAATCCCCTCCGTAAATGGCCGGGCTGATTTAGCGATCTCTTCTGCCAAAATAAAACTGGCCTTGACAGCAGCCTGGCCTTGTGATTTGGCTTTTTTGAACAGAGCCTGTCGAGATTTGAGGCCTCGTTTTAATTCCTCTGCCTTTTGTAGCCTTTGTTCCATGTCCATATTCTTGTTTTTGTCCGCGTGTTTCGTTTCATAATGTCGTCTCAGATTATACTCTTTCAGTACCGCCACACTTTCTCCACACAGAAGACACACAGGTTTTCCAGCTACCTTCGTGAACATATACTCCGACTCCCACCTTGTTTGAAACCCCCGGTTCTCAGTATCCACCTTCCGTTTTGCCATTTTTGATGGGTATCTGAAAGTTAATTTTACTGTGATGCTGACGACTGCTGTGCCAATAAATATTGAAATGAAGCAGCCTACTGCTCGGTGCGTCACCTTTGCATTGTGGGAAATGTAGTATTGGTGCGTGTAAAAGATCTGCGGGCTGCCGGCTTGCTGCGGGCCGGTTCTAATAATAAATCAAGATCATCCCAGGGGCCGTAAAAAACCTTCTTGCGGGCCGGATGTGGCCCGCGGGCCTTGACTCTGACATATGTGGATTACAGGCTCAAAATGGCCAGAAACAAATACCTTCTTCTGAAACTCGTCAGTCTATTCTTGTTCTGAGAAATTAAGGCTGTTCCATGCGAGAAACTGAAGATCTCGTACAACTCTGTGTACTACTCCCTTCACAGAACAGCGCAAACTGGCCCTAACCAGAATAGAAAGAGGGATGGGAGGCCCCGGTGCACAACTGAGCAAGAAGACAAGTACATTAGTGTCTAGTTTAGGAAACAGACACCTCACAAGTCCTCAACTGGCAGCTTTATTAAATAGTACCCGCAAAACACCAGTCTCAACTCAACAGTAAAGAGGCGACTCCAGGATGCTGGCCTTCTAGGCACAGTTCCTCTGTCCAGTGTCTGTGTTCTTTTGCCCATCTTAATCTTTTCTATTTATTGGCCAGTCTGAGATAAGGCTTTTTCTAATTTCTCTCTGCCTAGAAGTCCAGCATCCCGGAGTCACCTCTTCACTGTTGAGAGTGGTGTTTTGTGGGTACTATTTAATGAAGCTGCCAGTTGAGGACTTGTGAGGCGTCTGTTCCCAAAACTACCATCTGTTACGAACAGAGTGGACTAAGTTCTGTAGACTTTACCCTTTGCAAAAGTTTATAAAGGTGCAAATGCGAATTGAGTTATTGCACAAGCGCAATTCACAGAGTAAGCATTCCCCAACGAAAATATGCAAGTGCCTGCTAGAATGCGCCAATAGAATCTTGCTAGCTCGTGCTTGGCTCTGCCCATCTCTTGGATTTTTCCGCCCACTATGGCTCATTTGTTCCTATTTGAAATGACAGGCTCTGGTCAATCTTGGTACAATCCTGATCTAGCGAGCTTACATTCTGTTATGTGTAGCGATACAGAATGTAAGCTCGTGAGATCAGGATGTTTCCCCCAAGCTACAATGGGGGTAGATAATTAACTGAAATGTATTAGTCACACGCAATCTCAATTGGTCCAAGGGGGTGGGGGGCTGCATCATTGGTAGGGGACGACATATTTACTGTTGCCTTGTTTCCTTATTGATATAAACCATATATGCAAAAGTATCTGGATACCCCTTCAAATTAGTGGATTCGGCTATTTCAGCCACAACCATTGCTAAAATCGAGCACACAGCCATGCAATCTCCATAGACAAAACATTGGCAGTAGAATGGCCTTACTGAAGAGCTCAGTGACTTTCAACGTGGCATCGTCATAAGATGCCACTTTTCCAACAAGCCAGTTCGTCAAATTTCTGCCCTGCTAGAGCTGCTCCCGTCAACTCTAATTGCTGCTATTGTGAAGTGGGAACGTCTAGGAGTAACAACGGATCAGCCATGAAGTGGTAGGCCACACAAGCTCACAGAACGAGACCGCCGAGCACTGAAGCAGGTAAAAATAGTCTGTTCTTGGTTGCAACACTCAGTACAGAGTTCCAACGGCCTCAGGAAGCAACGTCAGGACTATACCGATCATAGGGAGCTTCATGAAATGGGTTTCCATGGCCGAGCAGATGCATACAAGCCTATGATCACCATGCGCAATGCCAAGCGTCGGCTGGAGTGGTGTTAAGCTCGCCGCCATTGGACTCTGGAGCAGTGGAAACAAGTTCTCCGGAGTGATGAATCACGCTTCACCGTCTACAGCATTCAATAACATTCAAGACGAGTCTGTGATTCCAACTTTGTGGCAACAGTTTGGGGAAGGCCCTTTCCTGTTCCAGCATGACAATGCCGCCATGCAAAAAGTGTGGTCCATACAGAAATGAATGGGCTGCACAGAGTCCTTACCTCAACCCCATTGAACACCTTTGGGATGAATTGGAACGCCGACTGCGAACCAGGCCTAATCGCCTAACATCAGTGCCCGACCTCACCAATGCTCGTGGCTGAATGGAAGCAAGTCCCCGCAGCAATGTTCCAACATCTAGTGGAAAGCCTTCCCAGAAGAGTCAAGGCTGTTATAGCAGCAAAGGGGGGACCTACTCCATATTAATGCCCATCATTTTGGAATGAAATGTTCAACGAGCAGGTGTCCACATACACTACATGACCTGTATCTGCTAAAACAAATAAACATTTGTATTAGCATATTTCAAATAATTGAATAAGGAATTCACATGATCATATTCATATCATATTGTATATTATAAACATAATAATATGTCATAAATGTAATTATCCCCAGCACATAACTTCAGAGCCAGTATCCAAACCATAACATAATTGCAGTCAGTATTTCAATCAGAAGAATAATATTCATCATAATATAAAACCTATTATTTCTATCAAGTCATCACTCTTAAACCATAATTATCTCCAATGCATTTACAAAATATATGCACCATCGTTTAATGATTAAATTATTTCACTGCATAGCTAAACGTTAGTATCCACACGCGGCAACATTCCTTTGCCACTGAAAGTGGAAGTGACAGGGTTTTAAATACGTTGCAGATATGAAACAGACAATCATAATATCAGTCAAAAATATAAAAATCCCAGTTTATGCTTCAAAACCAACTTTATTAAGGAGGTTTAAAAATTTGCTTCTATTTGACAATTCCATGACGTGACGTACAGTAAGGCATTGTTGGCAGAATAGATGGATACAGTTCAATGCATGATTTACATAATACACCACTACATTTCTTGGTAGTCTAAAAAAAAATATTGCTAGCAGGTTGTAAATCACAGCTGGCCTGGTAGATTGTTTACTGCCTCCACCCATTTGGGATGCACTGTTTCAGTTTCAATTACTCCATATTTTGAACAAAAATGGACAACTGTAACTAAGGCTGGGAATGACCATACAATCAAACTAGCAAGGGCAATAATCCCAAATCAGTCACAATGGGGCTAATAGGCTAGCGCACATGTGTCAAACAAGGCCTGCGGGCCAAATAGAACACACAAGCAAGTATAAATTAGTCAACAGTTCAGTCATCTACTCTATGAAAATACAGCCTGATGTGCTCCCATCCAGTGTTGCCAAATCATTTTCAAGGTAAATTGCTAGAGGCAGGTTGATTTGTTGCTAAATGACGTTGTGATGTCATTGCGTGATAACGTAAAACTGCGTCATTACGTAGAATACACAATAACGTTACTCAGATTGACTGGCCATCTCTGCAAAAAATATGATTTGACATTTGTTCATGTCGACTCCCACTCTTTTCTGTACTTCTGGCTGTACAATTTTGATTGACACTTGTTGATTTATGTTGTAAGTTCTGTTCAAGATCAATCATTCGTTACCAACTACACTGCTCAAAAAAATAAAGGGAACACTTTAACAACACAATGTAACTCCAAGTCAATCACACTTCTGTGAAATCAAACTGTCCACTTAGGAAGCAACACTGATTGACAATACATTTCACATGCTGTTGTGCAAATGGAATAGACAACAGGTGGAAATTATAGGCAATTAGCAAGACACCCCCAATAAAGGAGTGGTTCTGCAGGTGGTGACCATAGACCACTTCTCAGTTCCTATGCTTCCTAGCTGATGTTTTGGTCACTTTGAATGCTGACAGAGTCTATGGAGTCTACAACCCACACAAGTGGCTCAGGTAGTGCAGCTCATCCAGAATGGCACATCAATGCGAGCTGTGGCAAGAAGGTTTGCTGTGTCTGTCAGCGTAGTGTCCAGAGCATGGAAGCGCTACCAGGAGACAGGCCAGTATATCAGGAGATGTGGAGGAGGCCATAGGAGGGCACCAACCCAGCAGCAGGATCGCTACCTCCGCCTTTGTGCAAGGAGGAGCAGGAAGAGCACTGCCAGAGCCCTGCAAAATGACCTCCAGCAGGCCACAAATGTGCATGTGTCTGCTCAAACGGTCAGTAACAGACTCCATGAGGGTGGTATGAGGGCCCGACGTCCACAGGTGGGGGTTGTGCTTTACAGCCCAACACCGTGCAGGACGTTTGGCATTTGCCAGAGAACACCAAGATTGGCAAATTCGCCACTGGCGCCCTGTGCTCTTCACAGATGAAAGCAGGTTCACACTGAGCACATGTGACAGACGTGACCGTCTGGAGACGCCATGGAGAACGTTCTGCTGCCTGCAACATCCTCCAGCATGACCGGTTTGGCGGTGGGTCAGTCATTTATGGGGCGGTAGCGTAGCCTAGTGGTTAGAGTGTTGGACTAGTAACCAGAAGGTTGCGAGTTCAAACCCCCGAGCTGACAAGGTACAAATATGTCGTTCTGCCCCTGAACAGGCAGTTAACCCACTGTTCCCAGGCCTTCATTGAAAATAAGAATGTGTTCTTAACTGACTTGCCTGGTTAAATAAAGGTAAAATAAAATGGTGTGGGGTGGCATTTCTTTGGGGGGCCGCACAGCCCTCCATGTGCTCTCCAGAGGTAGCCTGACTGCCATTAGGTACCAAGATGAGATCCTCAGACCCCTTGTGAGACCATATGCTGGTGTGGTTGGCCCTGGGCTCCTCCTAATGCAAGACAATGCTAGACCTCATGTGGCTGGAGTGTGTCAGCAGTTCCTGCAAGAGGAAGGCATTGATGCTATGGACTGGCCCGCCCGTTCCCCAGACCTGAATCCAATTGAGCACATCTGAGACATCATGTCTCACCACATTGCACCACAGACTATCCAGGAGTTGGCGGATGCTTTAGTCCAGGTCTGGGAGGAGATCCCTCAGGAGACCATCCGCCACCTCATCAGGAGCATGCCCAGGCGTTGTAGGGTGGTCACAGGCACGTAGAGGCCACACACACTACTGAGCCTCATTTTGACTTGTTTTAAGGACATTACATCAAAGTTGGATCAGCTTTAATTTTGAGTGAGACTCCAAATCCAGACCTCCATGGGTTGATAAATTTAATTTCCATTGATAATTTGTGTGCTTTTGTTGTCAGCACATTCAACTATGTAAAGAAAAAAGTATTTCATAATAATATTTCATTCATTCATTTCTAGGATGTGTTATTTTAGTGTTCCCTTTATTTTTTTGAGCAGTGTATATTCATTGGGTTTGGCTCGTCGAACACGTGCTACTGCTGCTGCAGTCAGCCAACAGTGATTTGCAATTTGCTGAAATTTCTGCTGGCCTGTTGCTGACGTCACTCACGATGCACTTTTGCAGCCAGGCACGTGTGTTGTGACAGTGTGTGACAGAAAACCGTTTTTGTGTCATTTACACAGGGGAAAATTGTGTGTGTCATTTAGAGGGGAAATGCATGCATTTTAGAGTTTGAGTCACTTTTCAAAAGTTGCTAAAAGTTCAAAATACATTTTTAAAAGGTAGCTAAATTTCGCTAGGTGCTGTTTGAAAAAGTTGCCAGGGTAGTCTGAAAAGTTCCTAAATCTAGCAACAAAATTGCTAAATTGCCATCACTGCTCCCATCCGGTGAATTCAACTCCAATTGTGCTGCTGTCGTGTATCCCGTTTACAGCGCACAGCTGAGGGAAGGTTACTAAAATGTAGCAGCCTGGCTTCGGTTTTTAAAGCTCGACAAAAATGTAACCTGCAACAAAACACCACACAAAGGAGAAAGACATAGGCCTATTACAGCAACATTAAAGCAATGGCCTAGGCTGGCTACTCAACTACAATAACTTACATTTTGAGTGTACCCTACAGCAACGTTGCATTTAAGTTTAAATGTTACAACAAACCTATTGTAGCGACCCGCACAGACAGCTGTGTGTTATGTGCTAGGCTAGGAGGTGGTTGTGTTGTACTGACCAGTACCCGGTGTTCGCGGGGTCCGACATGTCAATCAACCTGCTATCTGCCAATCACGGGAATGCCTGGAATGTTCTGATGCCGGGCATCCTGGTGGTTGGCGGAGTGGCGTGGAGGGGGGGTTGGGCATTGGAAGTTAAGACCAGGTTCAGCCTTTGTTCTCTCTCTCTTACATCTGGGCTTCACAAGAGAAGGTCACGGTTGGATTGTGGGTTATCTGTCATCTATTTGGCGTGTGCTACGGCCCAAACAGTAGCCTGTGTAAAGTTGGTTCAATAAACCGTCAATTCGCAAACTCAAGCCTCTGTCTGGACAATTGTTCATTTATGATCTAGTCAGGTCATTACATTGGTGTCAGAAGTAAAAACGTTGATACAAGTTAGCCAGCTAGCTAGCTGACTTATGTGGCTAGCTACCGTAGGTGAGAACGGGATTGAAAATGCTTCGAGGGAATCCGAAAGTGAAGGTGGAGGTAGGGGACGATTATGGCCAAGGAGGTGCGTGTGAATGGACGTCGGGGTTCTGTCTGAGGAGATCGCCAGGGCGTCGGAGCGCAGAGGCCGCTTGAGGGAGGACGTTAGAGTGATGGTGGCTGAAGCGGGCATGAGTGCTTCGTCGAGTGTATTTCGCGCGGATTCTGGTGGGTGGACCGAAGTGGCGACGTCGACGCGGCGTGACGAGGAATCTGGGGCTCAGGATGTAAACAAACATGGCGGCGCCCAGTTCCCGGCTGCGTCCGTATCTGTTAAGACCCCGAAGTATTCCGGTAAGGCGGATTGGGAAGCTTTTCATGCTCAGTTTGAACTGTTAGCTCATTTTAGGGGTGGTCGGATGAAGAAAGGGCACTGCAGTTGGCTTTATGCCTCACGGATGAAGCTCTGTCCTGTTTGATATTGATTAGCCCCGAGGACAGGCATGATTATGGTGCTCTAGTGGGAGCACTGAGGAGGCGCTATGGACAGTGTGTACAGCCCGGGCTACTGCGCTCCGAACTGAGGAATAGACGCAGGCAGCCTGGAGAGCCTCTACGGGTGCTAGTTAATGACATTGAGAGCCTCTCTCGGCGGGCATATGCTCACATGCCCCCTCCGTGCAGAGCGAGCTAGCACGGGACCAGTTCATACAGGCGCTCTCCCCTACGGAGCTGCGCATACAGACCCAGCTGGCTCATCCTGAGTCATTGCAGACAGCCTTGGAGATGGCTTTGGAGAGGAGCTGGTGTGGGCTGGGGCTTTGGTGGGGGTGCAGGAGACACACCCTCTGTGCGAGCTGGGGGGCAGAGCAGCCCGGAGCCGGAAAAGCCTGCTTGGGTGGCCGAAATGACAGAACTCATTCGGTCTGTGTCGCTACAGGCGGCACGAAACACAAGCCCTGGTCCCAGGGTCTGCTGGGGTTGTGGCCAGCCAGGCCATCTGCGCCGAGATTGCCCCATGTCCCCCAGAGCTCAGGGAACGGCTCGGGGTCCGCATAGACCGGGTAGTGCGGACCCCTGGCTTTCTATCCCAACCACCATCATCTTCAGGAGGAGCCCACCGGCACAGACGGGGAAGCAAGGCTCCACTTCCCCCAGAAGCAGACGAGGGCAAGCGGAGGGAGCCTGTTGTTGTGGTGGGCCGGACCTGTGTTGGGGACTTTTGTCATGTCCCTGTCACTGTGGAGGGGGTGCCCTGCTCCGCCCTGGTGGACACTGGGTCCACAGTAACCCTGGTGAGGCCAGATATTGTGCCAGGTTGGACTCAGTGTGAGCCTACAACTGTGCAGCTCCGCACAGTCACAGGTGAGCTGGCACCCATGAAAGGGAAGGGAATAATGACTCTGACAGTAGGGGGCAGGACTGTGCGTCATCCTGTGTGGGTGGCGGCTGTGCAGGACCCTTGTATCCTGGGGTTGGACTTTCTTAGGAGCACAGGCTGCCAGTTAGACCTAAATAGGGGCACACTGAGCTTCCAGGGAGGGACGGAAGTCACCATGGCCCCCTAATGTCACATTCACTCAACCCAACAAACCCTTTACTCCAACAGTCAAAGCAGCAGAGACTCATGGCTGCGCCCCTCCCCCACAGCTGTGTGTGACTTTTCCCCAGTCCCCCTGTCACCTACGGCGGTGTGTTACATTCCCCACCTACCTCCATGACACAGCCCTCTGTGAGCCCGGGCCGCACCCCCCAGCCCAGCTACCCCAGATGGGAGAGGAGAGGACACTGTCTGCAGTGAGGGAGATATGGGGGAGGAACTGTGTTGGTCTTGACCCTGAGCAGCAGGAACGGTTGTGGCAGTTGCTGTTTGAATTCAGAGACAGCTTTGCGTTGAGTGAGGAAGAGGTGGGTCAGACTCTTCTGGTGCAGCATGAGATCGACACAGGTGATGCTCGACCCATCAAGATGCGTCCCCGCCGTATCCCGCTGGCACGCCAGGAGGCGGCAGACAAGGCTGTGTTGGAGATGCAGCGGGCAGACTTCATTGAGCCCTCAGACAGCCCCTGGGCGGCGCCAGTCGTCATGGTTCCGAAGAAGGGGGCAAGCTGAGGTTCTGTGCGGACTACAGGCGGCTGAATGAGGTAACCAGGAAGGACTCATACCCCATACCACGTATCGATGAGTCGCTGGACCTGGTTAGGGGTCCTCCTGGTTCTCCTCACTAGACCTCCGCAGTGGCTACTGGCAGGTGCCCCTCTCCCCAGAGGCCAGAGCCAAAACTGCGTTCTCCACTAACAGAGGACACTGGCAGTTCAAGGTCCTGTGCTTTGGCCTGTGCAACGCTCCAGCTACTTTTGAGCGTTTGATGGACAGGGTGCTGGATGGCATCCCCCGACAGCAGTGTCTGGTATACCTCGATGACATCCTGGCCCATGGCAGCTCCTTCCAGTCAGCCCTGGGGGCGCTACGGCGTGTGCTGGAGAGGGTGGCTGCCGCAGGTCTGAAGCTCCACCCCGAGAAGTGCCACTTCATGAGGAGAGAGGTGTCCTTCTTGGGCCACCGAGTGGGGAAGGAGGGGATCAGCACCATGGAGGACAAGGTAGGGGCTGTCAGAGACTGGCCCACCCCCACCGACCAGCGTCAGCTGAAGAGCTTCCTGGGCCTGGCCTCGTACTACAGGAGGTTTGTACGGGGCTTCTCAAGCGTTGCTGCTCCACTGAACCGCCTGCTGCCGAAGGACAAGGCTTTCACTTGGACAGTGGAGTGTGAGGAGGCGTTCAACACCCTCAAACGTGCACTGATCGAGGCCCCGTGCTCGCCCCCTGACCTCACCTTGCCCTTTATCCTGGACACAGACGCGAGCAATGTGGGCATGGGTGGGGTGCTGGCCCAGGTGGGGCCAGAGGGGGAGAGAGTGGTGGCGTACTTCAGCAAAACATTTGACAAACATGAGCGCCGCTACTGTGTCACCCGGCGGGAGCTCTTGGCTGTTGTGGCTTCCGTCAAACACTTCAAGTACTACCTGGGTGGTCTGCCCTTTACTGTAAGGACTGACCACTCTGCTCTCCAGTGGCTCATGTCTTTCAGAGAGCCAGAGGGGCAGGTGGCACGCTGGTTGGAGGAGCTTCAGCCGTATGACTTCACGGTGGTGCACAGGGCAGGGGCACGCCACTCCAACGCCGACGCCATGTCCCGTCGGCCCTGTACTGCAGACGGCTGCCGCCACTGTGAACGGAGAGAGGGACGGGAGAGAGAGCTGCGGGCAGAGGAGGGTGTCTGTGCCACAGTGTGTCGGGCGAGCGGGCCTGTCTGCTGTGAGCTGCAGACTGTCGACGTGGCTG
Organism: Oncorhynchus nerka; assembly: GCF_034236695.1. Taxonomy (NCBI): domain Eukaryota; kingdom Metazoa; phylum Chordata; class Actinopteri; order Salmoniformes; family Salmonidae; genus Oncorhynchus; species Oncorhynchus nerka. The sequence continues at coordinate 64,020,668 of NC_088399.1, read as the reverse complement.
AATGGCGGCAGCAGCAGGGACGGGACACAGACCTACAGCCAGTGCTACAGTGGGTAGAGGCGCAGGTGAGGCCACCATGGAAAGAGATGACAGCGCTCTCACTCGCGACCAAAGGGTTGTGGTCGAAGTTTGAGAGACTGCGGCTGGCTGATGGCGTGCTACAGCGGGCATGGAAGGAGTCAGCTACGGGAGAGGAGAGGTGGCAGGTGGTGGTCCCAAAAGCATTGCGGGAGGCTGTGCTCCAGAGTACTCATGGGGGGTGGGGACTGGACACTTTGGGGTCACAAAAACACTGCGCCGTCTCCGTCAGGGCTTCTACTGGGGGCAGCACAAGAGGGATGTGGAGGACTTTTGTCGCCGCTGTGACAACTGCACAGCGAGAAAGGGCCCCCCAGGCCGCTCTCATGCTCAGCTCCAACAGTTCCCAGTGGGGGCTCCCATGGAGAGGGTGGGAGTGGATGTAGTTGGGCCGTTCCCACCACAGACAGTGGAAACCGCTGGGTGCTCACGGCCATGGACTATTTCACAAAATGGCCCGAGGCCTATGCTCTGCCTGACCAGGAGGCAGAGACCATCGTCGACGCCCTGACAGCGGGGATGTTCAGCAGGTTTGGAGCTGCAGAGTCCATCCACAGCGACCAAGGCAGAAACTTTGAGTCCCGTGTGTTCGCCACCATGTGTGAGAGGCTGGGTATGCACAAGACCCACTACTCCTCTCCATCCTCAAAGTGATGGCCTTGTGGAGCGCTTCAACAAAACGCTTGGACAGCAGCTGGCCATCGTCTCTTCCAAACACCAGCGTGACTGGGACAAGCACCTGCCTATGGTCCTCATGGCATGCCGCTCCGCTGTCCAAGACTCCACCTCCTGCACGCCTGCCCTCCTCATGCTGGGGAGAGATCCGCACCCCTGCGGAGATGGCGTTTGGTCGGCCCCTGGATAGCCCTCATGTTCCTCCGGGGCCGGAGTATGCCCGGAGACTCCAGGACCGCCTGGAGACAGCCCACACCTTCGCCAGAGAGCAGCTGGTGAATGCAGGTGTGAGGCAGAAAAGGAACTATGACGTGCACACCCGGGAAGGCACTTTGTGGCTGGGGAGCTGGTCTGGGTCTACAGCCCCTAAGGAAAAAAAAGGCAGATGCCCCAAGTTGGACAGTCACTGGGTGGGACCCTGCAGTGTCCTGGAGAGGGTAGGGGAGGTTGTGTACCGGGTGCAGCTTCCTCCCAGGGGGAGAAAGGTGGCACTGCACCGGGACAGGTTAGCCCCATACAGAGGGGCCTCTTCTCCCCAAACCCCAGGAACCCCCACAATTCCCCTCTCTGGCAATGACATTCTCCAGGCACCCACCCTCAGGTGCCGCAGACAAGGCTCCAGACAGCCCACTCCCCCTGTCTCCCCCTGTGTCACCGCGTGGTTCCCCAGAACCACGGACTGTATTACCCGTTCCCGCTTCCTTGTCCCCCATATCCCTGCCTTCATCCCCTGGTTCCCAGAGGGGCACTCTGCGACCATCACGGCCACGCAGGCAAAGGAGACCTCCGGGTCGCTTCAGAGACTTTGTTTGTTCCTCGGGACGAGGGACTTTGTGGTGGGGGGCTGTGTAGCGACCCGCACAGACAGCTGTGTGTTATGTGCTAGGCTAGGAGGTGGTTGTGTTGTACTGACCAGTACCCGGTGTTCGCGGGGTCCGACATGTCAATCAACCTGCTATCTGCCAATCACGGGAATGCCTGGAATGTTCTGATGCCGGGCATCCTGGTGGTTGGCGGAGTGGCGTGGAGGGGGGGTTGGGCATTGGAAGTTAAGACCAGGTTCAGCCTTTGTTCTCTCTCTCTTACATCTGGGCTTCACAAGAGAAGGTCACGGTTGGATTGTGGGTTATCTGTCATCTATTTGGCGTGTGCTACGGCCCAAACAGTAGCCTGTGTAAAGTTGGTTCAATAAACCGTCAATTCGCAAACTCAAGCCTCTGTCTGGACAATTGTTCATTTATGATCTAGTCAGGTCATTACACTATAGATACGTTTTTGTTATTTGGAGTGAAATACTTTTTTATATATTATTTTTTTAAATAGGGTCACAGCATAACATGCACATCTACAAGCATAACAACAAAGGCTGGACAAATATTATTTCATATTTTATTTAAATATGTTCAAATGCTATATACAGCAGCCTCCTATGTACATAAATTGGCATTATAAAGGGCCATATTTATTCTTTTAAAAATTGCCCATTTGGGTCTCGGTTGTACATTTGTTTTGTAATAAAAAAATGTTTAAAAATAAATACATTTGGCCCTGTTGCCGATTCAGTTTGACACCCTAGGGCTAGCGTATCTATACTGAACAAAAATATAAACGCAACATGTAACGTGTGGGTCCCATTTTTCATTAGCTGAATTTTTTTATTTTTAAATGTTCCATATGCACAAAAATATTATTTTTCTCAAATGTTTACATCACTGTTAGCGAACATTTCTCCTTTGCCAAAATGATCCATCCACCTGACAGGTGTTGCATATCAAGAAGCTGATTAAACAGCATGATCATTACACAGGTGCACCTTGTGCTAGGGACAATAAAAGTCCACAACACAATAACACAGATGTCTCAAGTTGAGGGAGCATGCAATTGGCATGCTGACTTCAGGAATGTCCACCAGAGATGTTGCCAGATAATTTAATGTTAATTTCTCTACCACAAGTCTCCTCCGTCGTTTTAGAGAATTTGGCATTATGTCCAACGGCCTCACAACCGCAGACCACATGTAACCACACCAGCAAAGGACCTCCACATCCGGCTTCTTCACCTGCGGGATCATCTAAGAGCAGCCACCTGGACAGCTGGGGAAACTGTGGGTTTGCAGGGAAACTCATCTGCGTGCTGGTAGTCCTCACCAGTCTGGACCTGACAGCAGTTTGGTGACATAACCAACGTCAGTGGGCAAATTCTCACCTTTGATGGCCACTGGCAAGCTGGAGAAGTTTGCTTTTCACGGATGAATCCCGGTTTCAACTGTACCGGGCAAGCAGCGTGTATGGCGTCGTGTTGGTGAGTGGTTTGCTGATGTCAACATTGTGAACAGAGTGCCCCATGGTGGCGGAGTTATGGTATGGGCAGGGATAGGCATTAGCTATGGACAACAAATCCAATTTTATCGATGGCAATTTTAATGCAGAGATACCGTGACAAGATCCTGAGGCCCAAGGCCATCATCACCTCATGTTTTACCATGATAATGCACTGCCCCATGTCGCAAGGATCTGTACACAATTCCTGGAAGCTGAAAACCTCCCAGTTCTTCCATGGCCTGCATACTCAGCACACATGTCACCCATTGATCATGTTTGGGATGCTCTGGATTGACGTGCACTACAGTGTGTTCCAGTTCCTGCCAATATCCAGAAACGTCGCACTGCCATTGAAGAGGAGTGGGACAACATTTCAAAAGGCCACAATCAACTGCATGATCAACTCAATGCGAAGACGTGTCACGCTGCATGAGGCAAATGGTGGTCACACCAGATACTGACTGGTTTTCTGATCCACACCCCTACTTGTTTTTTTAAAAGGTATCTGTGACCAACGGACGCATATTAGTATTCCCAGTCGTGAAATCCATAGATTAGGACCTAATATATTTATTTCAATTGACTGATTTCATTATATTAACTGTAACTCAGTCAAATCTTTGAAATTGTTGCATGTTGCATTTATATTTTTGTTCAGTGCATTTATGTAGCTAGCTATTTATTTAGCAAGCTAAAAACACAGAGGCTAACGTTAACCAGCTAGCTGCTGGGAGGATGTCTTGTCATTGTAGGAGTGGGTGAGTGACTGACTTTTTCCCCCTCATTGTTTTTCAGTGGCTACAGCTAGAGATGCGGGTGTTATTCAAAACATTTGAAATTGCTTTGCTAGCTAGCTGAGCTGAACTTGAACTTAGCCACAGTTAGCATATCTCCTAGTTGTCAACCAAATGACGTATTTGGCGTCGATCAAATGGGCGGGCAGACGGGCAAATTCCCATTCAGATGTCAAAACCCGGTTTGGAACAAGCGTGCATTGACAGGCAAGCTGCAGAAGGACGAGCAGGCTACTATTCCCCATCGTTTCAGTGGAATTTTGATGGCCAACTAGCTTAACAGGTTTGACAGGGTTTATCTAAGGTGTCCTCGTTAGATTTTAGCTTTATCTCGCTAACAATAGCATTAGATGTTGATTTTGTTGTTGTTGATGTGCATCGGCAACTGAGGGAGAGACAGCCTACCTTTTCATGGTTGTTTTATCAATAGGACTGTGAAGTTCCCAAATGGAAAAGGACTCCCGTGGTATTTACATGTTTGCAGAAATCCACTCAGGTGTATTTTGAGGCTTTTGGGCGAATACGTTCTAATGATCTAAAGTCACACTGTTGCTATTACATGTAAACACAGTCCAGTTCAAAGTTAAGGATGGCAGGCCCGTGTGGCAAACGACATATTTGCATATAGGCTTACTATAGCTCTGATTGGCTATGACGCACCGGTCTGCGTAAACTCTGGTCCTAGACAGATGTTTTATTTACTGCAGTGTCTATTAAATATCAGCCGCTTTCCCACTCTATATTGCTATAGAATTTTCACAAAAGCAGTACTATACATCCCAAACATTCTATGAATTATCATATCTAAGTGCTCGCTTGTCAGATTATTCTAAATGTTTATTTTAAAAGGTGTCATTTTCCTGGGGGTGTATTTGAACAGATTTTGGGTTAAAGCTGATGTTGGGTTAAAGCTGAAATCCTCAAAAAACAGCACCATTGATCACCCCAGGCACATTTGTTATCATTTTTTTTTGTTTTTGTTTTTTTTAAAGAATAAGAAGAAGAAGAAAATAAGTAGTACAGTGGGGCAAAAAAGTGAAGACTTACAGAAAACGTTTGACCTCTGTCATTGCCGACAAAGGGTATATAACAAAGTATTGAGAAACTTTTGTTATTGACCAAATACTTATTTTCCACCATAATTTACAAATAAATTCATTAAAAATCCTACAATGTGATTTTCTGGATTTTTTTCCCCATTTTGTCTGTCATAGTTGAAGTGTACCTATGATGAAAATTACAGGCCTCTCATCTTTTTAAGTGGGAGAACTTGCACAATTGGTGGCTGACTAAATACTTTTTTGCCCCACTGTACATACTCTGCTGTTCTATCACGCATGCAATGATGTCAGAGAAAAACATAAAACTGTTTTTTGAAGCAACATCTTTGTTGTTATATCACAAATGGACGTGGAAGTTTCGCCACAATGGATTTCAACTTTAAGGTTGCTGCAATATCATGGATGAGCAGCATTAGGTCAGAATAGACCATCAGGTCAAATTGGATAGAGAAACACTCAAATTCAACGATAACTTTCCAAAAAATTATTTCTGTATTAACATCAGTCTGATCATTTTCTCTTCACCGTGGCTCAGACGTTCCAAAACAATCTAATTGTTAACAGGCTAATGTTTAAACAGTCTATATCTATTCATTTGGAACCAACAGCATGAATGATCCAGTGTGGTGTTGCTTTCCTTTCGAGTTTTGTCCACATCCTGCATTTTTAGTCCCATCTTCTGACGTGAGATGTCCGTTTCCTCACTGTCTTTCGCCATTCTGTTTTGGTTCTGTTTTTGTCATTTGTGGACTTTATCCACATGTTTCAGCAGGTAAGCATTCCCAGTGAATCTTCTACCACACACAGAACAGCTGTTTTTGACCTGTGTGAGTCAGTATATGCCTGTTCAGATGTGTTTTTCGACTGAATTTCTTTCCGCAGCTACCACAGCTAAATGGTCTCTCTCCTGTATGAGTACGTACATGTTGGGTTAGGTTCCCCTTCTGATAGAAGCTTTTCCCGCAGTATCCACAGCTAAATGCTTTCTCTCCTTTATGAGTCTGTATATGCACATTCAGCAGCCCCTCGCTATAGAAGCATTTCCCACAGTCACCACAGCTAAATGCTTTCTCTCCTTTATGAGTCTGTATATGCACATTCAGCAGCCCCTCGCTATAGAAGCATTTCCCACAGTCACCACAGCTAAATGCTTTCTCTCCTTTATGAGTCTGTATATGCACATTCAGCAGCCCCTCGCTATAGAAGCATTTCCCACAGTCACCACAGCTAAATGGCCTCTCCCGTGTATGAATCCTCATGTGCTGGGATAGATGTGCTCTGTTTTTAAAGGTCTTGCCACAAACAAGGCAGGGGTTTCCACCGTGACAGAGTGGGACATGGGCCTTCAGTTTACTGGTGGAGTTGTAGGGGCACTCAACGGGTCTTTCCTTGGCGAGAGTCACATGCCTCTGAAGGTCAGCTTTTAGAGCAAATACTTTGCCGCAGTCACAGCAGCAGTGAGATTTTTTAGACATGGTACTGAGTTTAGAACAGTATTCCCCCAATGTTGGTTCGGGATCCAATGGTGGACTGTTTACTTGGTCACTAATTACAGCTGAGCAGTGGCTGATGGCTTCCTGATCCCATTCACTTTTCACACAGGGAGAACTAAATATAAACTCTATGGTATTACCCTCCGGCCCTTGAAACTGCTCTTCCTCCTGGCTGGTCCTCAGTTCCTCTTTAATCAGTATGTGCCCTGGTTCCTCTTGTCCCAGACTAGGGCACCACTCCTGCTCACAGTGTTTTTGCTCAGGGGGAAACTCCTCTTCAGAGACAGGGAGAGAGAGCTGCTGGGAGTCTGGATGGAAGAAATTATAGGGGCAGACATGCCGGAGTACACATTATTTTTGCAAAAGCAACAAAATAATCATGCATGGTGAAAGCTAAACTAAAAAGATAATGAAATGATAATCGCTGATAGCCTAAACAATATATTAAGTGAGTAAATGGGATCTACACACAAACCTATTGTACATAGTTGTATACCCGGTGTAATCCCAAGCTGTCTCCGTAGACGATCATTCTCCTCTTTAGATCGTGAGATCTCATCCTGGTACTCAGTTACGACTTTCTCAACTGCCCCCAAAATCTCCACTGTCGCCGCCGTCAAACACTCAGAAAGAAACGAATTCAAAGACTGTAATTTAGACATTGTTAGTAGACTTGTGGTATTATTATTGTCAAAAGAGCCTGTTCCTCTCAGGTTGTATTCACCTATGTAGTCTACAATTCGTCTACGAGGAAGGAATGTTTAAAAAGAAACTCGCTCTCCCAGTTCTACATCCGTGTTGTCTTCTTCTTCCGTTCTAATGAGTGGGTATGGCGAACCCAGAAACACACATTTGCGCCCCCGGGTGGATGCAATTTTACTACAGAGAACAACATATGGCGCAAAACGCAATCATTTCTACTGAATAAAAATATAAACACAACAATTTCAACGATTTTACTGAGTTACAGTTCATATACGAAAATCAGTCAATTGAAGGAAAAAAATCATTAGGCCATAATCTATGGATTTCACATGACTGGGCAGGGTCACAGACATGGGTGGGCCTATACCCTCCCAGGACAATCAGAATGAGTTTTCCCCCACAAAAGGGCTTTCTTTATTACAGACAGAAATACTCCTCAGTTTCATCAGCAGCCAGGGTGGCTGGTCTCAGACGATCCTGCAGGTGAAGAAGCCGGATGTGGAGGTCCTGAGTTGGCGTGGTTACATGGTCAGCTGTTATGAGGCCGGTTGGATGTACTGACAAATTCTCAAAAATGACATTGGAGGCGGCTTATGGTACAGAAATTAACACTAAATTCTCTGGCAACAGCTCTGATGGACAATCCTGCAGTCTGCATGCCAATTGCATGCTCCCTCAAAACTTGAGACATCTGTGGCATTATGCTGTGTGACAAAACTGCACATTTTAGAGTGCCCTTTTATTGTACCCAGCACAAGGTGCACCTGTGTAATGATCACGCTGTTTAATCAGCTTCTTGATATGCCACACTTGTCAGGTGGATGCAAAGGAGAAATGCTCACAAAAAGGGTTGTAAACAAATTTGTGCACAACATTTCAGAGAAATAGGCTTTTTGTGCGTATGGAAAATTTCAGGGATATTGTATTTCAGCTCACGAAACATGGGACCAACACTTTACATGTTGCAAGAGGAGGAAGGGAAGTGCTACTAAGGTTACAATAGTACATTTTGGTAGATAGAAGGTGCTCTTTGGTAAAAGGGGTAAATTGGTCATCAAAAAGAAAGGAGGACCAAGGCACTCTTCATATAATTAATTAAATTGCCTTTATTTGTATGGCATGTTCAATAGAAAGAAAGTTCAATAGACGCATTTCGGCTGCATGGCCTTCGTCAGAGAGTACAAATATATAATACAATGTCCTCTTTTGAACATCTCTTCCAATTAGCCATAATTTGAGGGAGTGGTTACAAAATTGATTGGACACACCTAGTAAGCAATACTATACACAATAAAAAGTGAAATAATGTAACTGTGTTATCAAAAAAATCAACTCCAAGCTAGAAGTATCAGAACGCCTGGAAAGGTAGTTCTAACCTTAAATGTGACTGGGAGAAGTGTCAAGAATAAGAAAGCAATATATTCCATAGTACACTAGAACACAGCAAAACATGAACAACAGTATTAACATAGCTGAGGGAAATTGAACAAAATGTCCACTAGATGACAGCAAATGGACCTATCACGACCCTACAAGAAAGGTGAGAAATCCAGATCTTCATTTAAACCAGGGTACTTAGTGGCCTGTAGCTTGTAAATCCCAAAGCTTTCCCTTTTCTAATTGAGACCGGAACATGATCAATACCCATAGCTTGTAGGGAGGCAGGGTTGCCATGGTGTAAGGACTTGTAGAGCCTTGCCATTGGGTAGTCTTCATTGCCTACCCGTATGGCGTACTTGTGTTCCGCTAAACGGTCTTGAAGGCATCTCTTTGTCTGTCCAATGTAGGACACTTTGCACTGTGGACATTCCAATCTATAGATGAGAGTCACCAGGAAGATAGCTGTGGACGAATTTGTCATTTAGGGTAGGACATCTCTTGAAGCTTATGCCTGGTGGCTCAGGGAAGACTTGTCGTAGTAGCGTATCACTTTGGATGATTCCCCAATTATTTTTAATGATTCTTTTAATGTTCTCTGCTTCAGTGCTGTATTTTGTAACAAAATACACTCTCTCTCTGATGTATCACGATGTATCAAGTGTTTATACTTTTGTTCAGTAAATATAAACCCTGAATTGCTAATGCTATGTATTGGCCACTGAGAGGCTTTCGAAGCTCCCGGCCGGACATATTGGTACTCCCCAGTAGGAACAGTCCTCCATAGGAATGAATGGAATTCTACAGTATTAAAATTAAAAGGACGCAATTATATGTATTTAAGCTGTTTTTCTGTTGTAGTGGGGACAGTAAAATAAGAAATCAAATAAAATTATACTTTAAGGAAAATGTTTTTATATATTCTTACATTTTTTATTTAATCTTTAGCTCACATAATACATCATTTTAAAGTATGAATTAAGGTGTCTGTAATATATAATAAATGTGGCAAAAACATAGGCAGATATCAATAAATACATTTCTATAACTTCCCTCAAAAAAGGGCCACAATGGAAATGCTTTTTTCTTTTTTTTTCCTCCTCTATGACTTTAAATGCATTGTATCCAGGTGAGGTTGTAGTGTGTTTTTAAATGCATTGTATCCAGGTGAGGTTGTAGTGTGTTTTTAAATGCATTGTATCCAAGTGAGGTTGTAGTGTATTTTTAAATGCATTGTATCTAGGTGTGGTTGTAGTGTGTTTTTAAATGCATTGTATCCAGGTGTGGTTGTAGTGTTTTTAAATGCATTGTATCCAGGTGTGGTTGTAGTGTGTTTTTAAATGCATTGTATCCAGGTGTGGTTGTAGTGTGTTTTTAAATGCATTGTATCCAGGTGTGGTTGTAGTGTGTTTTTAAATGCATTGTATCCAGGTGTGGTTGTAGTGTGTTTTTAAATGCATTGTATCCAGGTGTGGTTGTAGTGTGTTTTTAAATGCATTGTATCCAGGTGTGGTTGTAGTGTGTTTTTAAATGCATTGTATCCAGGTGTGGTTGTAGTGTGTTTTTAAATGCATTGTATCCAGGTGTGGTTGTAGTGTGTTTTTAAATGCATTGTATCCAGGTGTGGTTGTAGTGTGTTTTTAAATGCATTGTATCCAGGTGTGGTTGTAGTGTGTTTTTAAATGCATTGTATCCAGGGGAGGTTGTAGTGTGTTTTTAAATGCATTGTATCCAGGGGAGGTTGTAGTGTGTTTTTAAATGCATTGTATCCAGGGTAGGTTGTAGTGTGTTTTTAAATGCATTGTATCCAGGGGAGATTGTAGTGTGTTTTTAAATGCATTTTATCCAGGGGAGGTTGTAGTGTGTTTTTAAATGCATTGTATCCAGGTAAGGTGTAGTATGTTTTTAAATGCATTGTATCTAGGTGAGGTTGTAGTGTATTTTTAAATGCATTGTATCTAGGTGAGGTTGTAGAGCGTTTTTAAATGCATTGTATCCAGGGGAGGTTGTAGTGTGTTTTTAAATGCATTGTATCCAGAGGTTGTAGTGTGTTTTTAAATGCATTGTATCCAGGGGAGATTGTAGTGTGTTTTTAAATGCATTGTATCCAGAGGTTGTAGTGTGTTTTTAAATGCATTGTATTCAGAGGTTGTAGTGTGTTTTTAAATGCATTGTATCCAGGGGAGATTGTAGTGTGCTTTTAAATGGTCAAATAAATCTAATCGAACAAAGGATCATAATTTTGCCTGAACTGAAATAATAGATTAATGTTTATCAGAAGCAATTAAAGTGAATGTAATTGAATTGGAACTGAACTGCACTGCACAAAGAGTTTGCACTTTATTGTACATCACGAATGAACAGCATTACGTGAAAATGGATGAGAAATACTCTTAGACAAATACCTGCCTGTCAGCACTCATTTGTATAGCGTCACGGTTCATTTTGTTATTTTGTCAGTTTGTTCAGTGTTCATTCTTTAAATAAATAAGAATGTACGTATACCACGCTGCGCCTTGGTCCGATCCTTATAACGAACGAGACATGTAATATTGTAATGACATTCTGCCATTGTCATTAGGCCTACACTTGTAGTGTGAATTAATGCATCCACTGTTGTCCACGTGGTCCTCGGTCTCGGCCACTCATCTCCACCTTGACAAAATGTAAGTGTTCTCCTCAAACCACAACACAATTTGGAGCATATACCACCCTGTTAATTCCCTGTTAATTGTTAATTCAGAAGTCCCTTCTGTCTTCAAGAGAGCGAGAATTGCACCCCTTCTGAAAAAACCTACACTCGATCCCTCCGATGTCAACAACTACAGACCAGTATCCCTTCTTTCTTTTCTCTCCAAAACTCTTGAACGTGCCGTCCTTGGCCAGCTCTCCCGCTATCTCTCTCAGAATGACCTTCTTGATCCAAATCAATCAGGTTTCAAGACTAGTCATTCAACTGAGACTGCTCTTCTCTGTATCACGGAGGCCCTCCGCACTGCTAAAGCTAACTCTCTCTCCTCTGCTCTCATCCTTCTAGACCTATCGGCTGCCTCCGATACTGTGAACCATCAGATCCTCCTCTCCACCCTCTCCGAGTTGGGCATCTCCGGCGGGACGCTGTCAGAAGGGGTGCAACTTTGCGTCCTACCTGACAGGTCGCTCCTACCAGGTGGCGTGGCGAGAATCTGTCTCACCACGCGCTCTCACCACTGGCGTCCCCCAGGGCTCTGTTCTAGGCCCTCTCCTATTCTCGCTATACACCAAGTCACTTGGCTCTGTCATAACCTCACATGGTCTCTCCTATCATTGCTATGCAGACGACACACAATTAATCTTCTCCTTTCCCCCTTCTGATGACCAGGTGGCGAAAGTGGCGCATCTCTGCATGTCTGACAGACATATCAGTGTGGATGACGGATCACCACCTCAAGCTGAACCTCGGCAAGACGGAGCTGCTCTTCCTCCCGGGAAGGACTGCCCGTTCCATGATCTCGCCATCACGGTTGACAACTCCATTGTGTCCTCCTCCCAGAGCGCTAAGAACCTTGGCGTGATCCTGGAGAGACACCCTGTCGATCTCAATCTAACATCAAGGCGGTGGCCCGTTCTTGTAGGTTCATGCTCTACAACATCCGCAGAGTAGTGACCCTGCCTCACACAGGAAGCAGCGCAGGTCCTAATCCAGGCACTTGTCATCTCCCGTCTGGATTACTGCAACTCGCTGTTGGCTGGGCTCCCTGCCTGTGCCATTAAACCCCTACAACTCATCCAATGCATGTATCCAGTTGTAGTGTGTTTTTAAATGCATTGTATCCAGCAGCCCGTCTGGTGTTCAACCTTCCCAAATTCTCTCACGGTCACCCCGCTCCTCCGCTCTCTCCACTGGCTTCCAGTTGAAATGCATTGTATCCGCTAGATTGTAGTGTGTTTTTGGTGCTTGCCTCCAGGAGCTGTGAGGGGAATGCATTGCACCTTGTAGTACCTCCAGGCTCTGATCAGGCCCTACACCCAAACAAGGGCACTGCGTTCATCCACCTCTGGCCTGCTCTGCCTCCCTACCACTGAGGAAGTACAGTTCGCTGCTCTGGCCCCCAATGGTGGAACAAACTCCCTGAACAGCACGACGCCAGGACAGCGATGAGTCAATCACCACCTTCCGGAGACACCTGAAACCCCACCTCTTTCAGGAATACCTAGGATAGGATAAAGTAATCCTTCTCACCCCCTTAAAAGATTTAGATGCACTATTGTAAAGTGGCTGTTCCACTGGATGTCTTAAGGTGAATTAATGCATCCACTGTTGTCCATTTGTAAGTCGCTCTGGATAAGAGCGTCTGCTAAATGACTTAAATGTAAATGTAATTCAAAGATGTTTCATGTGGAAGACATGCAGTAATGTTAAATAATGGTGTGATAGCCTATATTTTTGAGGGCATGGTGTATTGATAGTGATAGGCTCACGTTTTACGAGTACGGCGTACCCCCACTATTTATTTTTGCCGGGACGCCATACTGGACCTTACCTCCTTACTTTCACCACTGATCTTTGGCAAACATTAAATGCCTTACAACTGTTTTCTTTCTGAGTGTGTTTATGTAGCCACAAATCCCCTTAAATTCAGATGGTAAAATAACTAGAAAGAAAACCATTCTGTTGAGGTAAAAAAAAAAAAAAAATGGATATAGCAATATACACCCAAGATTAGATAAACCATATCCCATTAGGGTGAGTTTTGGTTAAGTGGGACACTTAGCAAAGAGGGACACTTAACGCTATGTAATGGATATCTTTTAAAAAGTGTACAATAGCACAACCATCAATGCCTGTGTGTTAGCGAGGAAGTATGTGATTGTAACAAAACAAAATGGGTTCAATGGGTACAGCGTCATCATTGTGGGCGTTCGGTCTTCAATGATGTCCATAGAGCAGCGCCAAAAACAAACATTGAACCTAAACAAAACAATGTACTTTTTCCAAAGTCATTGTATTCTGTCGCAATAATGCTCTTCTACTACTGTGTGTGGCTTGTGTAGGAACATCACGACAATCTTTCAGTAAAGTTGTTTTGATCTTGAAGGAGGATCTTATCCTTGTCGATCTTTATACTGAACCTGAAAGTATGTGGAGTACACCTAGAAAGTATGTGGAGTACACCTAGAAAGTATGTGGAGTACACCTAGAAAGTATGTGGAGTACACCTAAGTTCATTGTGTCAAACAGCATGCTTGTTATTCTTCAGTGTTTTACTTCCTTGACAAACCTGTTCTGGATCAGAACTACAGTAACTCCTCTGTCTGCCCTGTTTATGACTAATGTACCACGTGATTTATGATAAGGGATAAAAGCAACCTTTGCAATGAAAACAAACATGAGTTATTTCTAAATGGTTAATGGTTAATAATTGTTTGGTAAACCCCACAGTCTTTTTGTACAATTGTTTGGTAAACCCCACAGTCTTTTTGTACAATTGTTTGGTAAACCCCACAGTCTTTTTTTCACCTAAACGTTACCTAATAGTATCACCACACATACTCAGCTATAATCAACAACATTGGACTTGTTATGTTCAAAAGTGCAATTACAAAGTTAATGCGACTTTAATTGTAGGTCTGCAAGTCTTTGAGAATAGTTAGATTAGCTACATATCCTGTAGTTTACCTGGTGACAACCCTGCCATGGGCAAGCAACCACTGTACCAAATGTCTCTCCACAACAAATGACTGGGGAGAGTAGAGTAGATGTCCCTCAGTGACATGAATAAGTATATTTCATATTCTCAGAACCCAACAGTCCCTCCTCTTGAATAATAGCTTCCTGCTGTTCATCTTACATAAACTTGGAAATTACTTATAAATAAATGAACAAACAATGATAACAAAACATGAACAAAAAAACCAACATAATTATCATTCACGGTGAGGTTTACAAACTCGGAGACTTATGGTCTCCATTCTATAGTCATACCAAGCACAATCTTTTTTCCATTTCTCGTAGAACACTGATAATAATGTGTCCGCTGGAGCTGTTGACTTCTTCCATTTCAACTTTCTCCTTCTGGTTCCTAAGAGAGTGATAGCACAAGACTTGAAAAGCAACGAGAAACACAAAACATAACAGTATTAACAATGTGGTAAGCAATGCATAATTATACATACAAATTCATTACAATTCCCACTCTCTCTTCACCTGACTATGCCTTCAGGATACTTTTCTGCTGAGTTTGGCAAAAATGAAAGCCCTAAAAACCCTCCTCATGCTTTCGCCCAGTCTTCCCCGTCAGACCACAGGATCCAAGAGGTGTTCCCAAGCCATGTCATTTTCACTTTGTTCCCCATCTCCTTCCTCCTCCATTGCCACCTGATAGGCACGTCACCTAATAGCCAAATGCGTATCCCTAATCAACGCTACATCCTCTTGAGGTTGTGCTCTCTTATCTCCTGCTCCTCATGTGCCGCTTTCACCTGGGAATATACACATTGCAACGCATGGGTCATTTCCTGACAACAGACTCTCCCTACAATGCTACTACAGAAACCCCGGCTACTACTTACACTGCCCATGACGCCCACCTCAAAATCCCCAATTTGCGCCGTAGTCCAATTCCATGCGGTCACTTTCGCCTCCTTCAGTTATTGTCCCTATAGCGACTGCAGTGAGAATAACTACTGCATGGAATCTGTCAAGTGTTCGCTGTCTGTTTGGCTGTTATAAATGGGAAAGAGATCAACGATGTTGGAAGAATATCCAACCTGACAAAACTCTGAGTCACCGGTTTCCTGAAAGTGTCTGAAATGCCAACACTATCTCTGCTACTTTCACCATGATCTGGGTATGTGTAATAGTCCCTACATTGTGCAGTTAGCTGTCCTCCCTCTCCTACGAGCTATCTCCTGTAACAATATACATAGTCTATGGGGATGATACCACTATCACCCCGACCTCAATTTTTTCTAATGAGATTGATCAGGCCTCACCAGAAAGTCAGGATACAGGGCATTCAACGCCGTTTAAATATTTCCTATCCATTTTCTTTCCCTGTCCTTCCGAAACCCTTCAGACATTTCAAACATTTCCATCATTCTGCATACCCAATTTAAAACCAAATAGAAAAGATCCCACAAAATAAATCCCATGGTATCCGGTAAATTGTGCATGCGTGCTGGTGTGTGTGGTAAATCGTAGGTCAAAACCCCACATGAACAGGCCTTACTTATCTGGGAACTCCGTTTATGGCCTAATCCAGATACTTTAATACTTAAAACTGACGAATATCACTAACTGCTCTCCCCAAGACCACAGTCTCAGGGAACATTCACTTCACTCGGGCATAATAGAGGGGGGTTGCACTACCCGGTTCTGCACATGTGCAGATCAAATACACAGCTGGAACGGTAAAGAAAATCTCTTTGCAATGAATTATTGGACACCTTTTTAGACATTAACACTAATGTCACGGCCGTCAAAGGAAGTGGACCAAAGTGCAGCGTGGTGAGTGTATATTTCTCTTTTTATTTCAAATGTCGCCAACAAAACAAGAAACGAAAAACAACCGTGAAGCTTACAGTGCTAAGTGCCACAAACAAAGTTAACTACCCACACTGAAGGAGGGATAAGGGCTACCTAAGTATGATTCCCAATCCGAGACAATGATAGACAGCTGTCCCTGATTGAGAACCATACCTTGCCAAAACATAGAAACATAGAAAACAAAACATAGAATGCCCACCCCACATCACACCCTGACTTAACCAAATAGAGAAATAAAACATCTCTCTAAGGTCAGGGCGTGACAACTAAGGGCTCGATTCAATCTGTAGCGATCATGCAGAATATCAGCGTTGTAAAGCAGTTCACAATTAAAGGGGAAATCTGTCGTTGCTACATGCATTTTTGGACTTATAAATTCATTATACATACCATACCCATTGATCCTTCTAGAATGTAACTTATAAATGCCTCACAAATAAAGGCCAATCTGGGTTCTGCAGCACCCTCAGCATTTCTACTTCACCCGGCTATGTGCCTATAGGCTATGGGCCTATATAACACTCAATACTGTATATCTGTATCTAATTAAAGAGTGATAATATTATATTTTCCCAGTGATAAAGGATGGCGCTAGCAGCACTGACTCTGGTAATGTTATTCAAAAGTATTGCCAGTTATTTTACTGTATATTCCTTAAGTACATAGTGAATGCAGTTGAAACTATGGAAGTTCTGCTGTTTCAGGTCAAGGCAGCAACGAACGTCTAGACAGGGAGGCAATGCTGGCTAATGGAGGTAACATAATTTATCATTGTTATTCTTTTTTTATACAATCGTGGCCTCCCATCTCATTCTTAAAAGTTGCAGTTTTTTTATGTTGATTGTATAACAAACAGTATCTGAGCACTTAACAGATTTGGTGCCAGCAGCCATACCACCCTGCATCCAACTACAGGCCTTGACACTACAAACCATATATTAACCAACATCCCCAAACATCCCAACAAATATCAACATCAAGAGACTACATGGACATGTAACAATAACACACCACTACTATGTATTTCTTTAGGTTCATGAAATGGGTCCTTGTCCACCCACGACTCTGGTAATATTGAACTTCTACTGTAATTCATAGTTATCTGTAGAATTCCTACTGTTACTGCAGCTATGGCCCTGAGTATAAAAAGCAAGCACCCATTCCCATAATGACTTTCTCTCTCTATTCTCTCAGACATTAAAGTGACTGACAGCGCATCCAAACCAAAGAACGTGTGATTCTGTTTTGTTAATCAACAAACACTGTGAATCTGGATGTATTCCTTTCCAAGCATTTACCATTCTGATCAGATAGGCTTGGGAAATTAAGTTTATGATTCATTTTGATCTTTTGAAAATCGTAGTGGGATTCCTTGTCAGAATAAAATGTGCCAAAATAAATGTGTTTTCACATGAATAACATTTTTGTGAATCACATTTTAGATATAGAAAATGAACATGTGTGTTTTCATGTTTTTCTTACCATATGTATTGGTGCTGGAACCATAATTAGATTTCTATTGTACAGTTACAGTTTACATAACCAACCAAACTTGTTTGACCACGTTCCATGAGGAAAGCCTGGAGCTCACCTGGGGCCTGTTGCACAAAACTAGGATAAGGGATTAAGCCAGGATATCTTGGTGATCCTGGCTCAATTGATCCGTAATCCGGTTGCACTAAAGATGGATAGGGGGCAGGAGGAAATGTTATGGTATAAATTACCATGGAGATTTATTCTGTGGAGCTAGCCTGCTCCAGACCAGGCTAAATTCCAGGATCTATTTAATCTCATCCCTAATGTCAGTCAGCAGTCACCACAAATGGAAACCAATAGTTATTTCACTGCTCACTATACATTGTTATCACATAACTAGACCCACTGTTATTTTTAAACGTTTGTGATCATTAATTTCAATGATTTTGGATAAAAAATTACAGTTTCCCATAGACTATAAGGCTATATATAAAAGGATAGAATATTAGGGCCACAGAGGGGAAAAAAACACAAGTCATAATATTGTAACCAGTTGTTTTAAAGGAGGACAGTTGTTAAAATGACAGATGTGGGGCATTTCGTGAAATTGTACTTCAGTATGGTTTCATAAACAAAGACATGCTGATGTGCCAGAATATTAAGTATCACATTGTCATAAGTATCAAAACTGTAAAAACAATATGTAGCTTTTCTGCAGAAAGAACCAGCCTCATAAATTTATGACTTTATCCTTTTTCTTCAGTGTGGCCCTAGTACTCTGTCATATAAACAAATACACATTCCATATGAATATAAAAACACAATGTGTAACATTATGTTCCTTTATTGAATAAGGACAAAACAAAGCAGGTAAACCATCAGCTCCTTTCGAAACTGAAGTCACAGTGACTCTACAAGATGGAAAGCACAGAATCCAAGCATATTATACAAAATTATACATACACGTTCAAAGGTCGGTATATAACACACCCTGCATGTCTGCACACTAAAATAAATGCAGGACAAATCCATACACATCAACTGAACAGACAAATGAATGGATGCAGTAGCCTCCCTGCAGCCTTGTATTACACACAGTATACCGCACAAACATCATAAGAGGCCAAATTCGTCAAAAAACGAACCCAAAAAAACCCAAATTCCTCTGCCACCGCAGGACATATTTAACCAAAATTGAAAGCACACATACTAACTAAAATAATTCAACACATATTGGTCCCTCAGCAGCCGACCACTGTCGTCATCAGGGAAGATTGCCGGATTGTCCCAGTCCATGGCTGGTGGCACTCTGGGGGCCCTCTCCTTCCTCAGGCAGGCCACATTGTGGAGGACAGCACAAGCCACAGTAATATCACATGCCCTAACAGGGCTGACCCTTAATTTGTGAAGGCAGTGAAAGTGTGCCTTCAGGAGGCCAAAGGTCATTTCAACTCTGGCCCTGGTCCTGGCATGGGCATGGTTGTAGGCCTGCTGTGCTTCCTGGGGGTCTGTGAAAGGTGTCAGGAGAAAAGGCTGGCAGCCATACCCCTGTCTCCCAGCAACACACCAGAGAATTCACCTGTCAACACAAAATCTCATCATTACTACCTCATAAACACAGTGATATTCTTGACACAGCCATGATGGTTATAAATAGGGGTTGTGTGGCTTACCTTGTGATAGGCACTGATAGATTTCAGAGGCCCGAAAGATTCTGGAGTCATGGACTGAGCCAGGCCATTTTGCCACAACATTGCTGATCACACAGTCAGCATTGCAGACCATCTGAAATCATAAGATGAGGAATATTACACCAATCAATGCACATCACTGGCAATGCAGAGTGTTCGTCAATGGACAATATCAAAAAGTTATGTTCACCTGAACATTAATGCTGTGAAAGGATTTCCTGTTCACAAAATCGGCCTCATGGGCACCTGAGGGGGCTTTTATCCTTATGTGTGTGCAGTCCACTGCACCAATGACATTGGGGAAACCTGTCACACAAAGTAATGAGTATCCTACTATGTGTTAACAGTTGTCCTGTAATTTGTAGATCCTCTTACCTGCAATCCTATAGAACTCCTCTTTGATGTCACAGAGTCTTCTGTGGCCAGGGAAGGAGATGAAGACATCTGCTAATGCTTTGATAGCCAGACACACACTCCTTATTGTGCGGCAAATTGTGGCCTTGTTCAGCTGTTCTGCATCCCCCACTGAGTACAGGAAGGCTCCACTAGCAAAAAGCGCAAGGCCACACAAACCATTTGCTCCACACTCAGTGCATGGCTCCGTGCAGTGCGGTGCTTAATCCTGGGACCCAGTAGTCTGCATAGATACCTGATGCCATCTGCAGAAAACCTGTATCTTTCATATAGATGGTCATCAGGGAAGGCCAGTGGGTCCAACCGGTCCCTGAAGACCCTTTCTCGCCTGAAGGCTCTCCTCAGCACAAGTGCTTCTTCATCCACCACATCTCGCACGAATGGGCATGCCATTGTCAGAGCAGAAAGGAACACACAATTTTGGGCCTTCATATAGGCTAGTGGCCACACCTGGTGCTGGGGGGTGGGCAAAAGAGGGCGATGCCTTATAACGATGACTTGGTTGTACTGATTGCTGGGAAAATAAAAAAACCTTAGAAAGATGCCACCGTCCTGTGTGCTCACAATAAGAGCTCATATGTCATGGCTCACTTGACTTTACGAGAATATACCTAATTTTTATTTTGAGCTGTGTCATCTTCTTGGAGCTGGGGGAGGAAAGAAAAATAATGATTAATACATTTGTGTTACAGTTAGCATACAGTGTACATTGAAGGCATATCTCACCTCCCTCTCAAGTTTTTTTATTTCAAGGTCCAGTTTCCTAATTGTCCTCTTTTTTATTTCGGACTCCAGTGCAAGATTTTCCATCTTTTTCTTCTTATACTGAATGTCTATGTCTGCCAGTTCTATTTGGCGCCGGAGGTGGTTGCCATACAACTTTCTGATAGCTTGTGAGCTCTGTGAACACAATACAATTAGCGCAGCTGGAATTTGGCAGGATGTGGTGTCCTTTTATTAATACGCACTATGTTGCCAGGCTGGTTTTCCCACTGTATAGCATATGGGTCCTGTAAAAGAAATTAGATTTTTTGATTTTGATGAGGACTCCTCACCATTGTAGAGTAAATAGTACTTTCACAGTCTTAACATGATACCTCATGCCTTCTGGAATCCAGAGAGATGGTCTCCTCCTCATCATCGTCTCCATCATGTGCTGTTGCACTGGGGCCTTCACCCTATCACATTTAATCGGATTCATATTGAAGCTAGTAGACAAGACATGCCAGGCCTACAGTATGCCTTTGATGGAGTACTCACTGGATCAGCATCGTCTGGTGCTTGTGCTGGTGGCTCTAACAGGAACACAGTGCTGCCAGGCACTGCAAGGCAATAGGTAATCCAAAGTCAGACAGTCCAAATTGATTCAATATGAATGTGGTTGTATCCCATGTAGAGATGGAAGGACATACCTTGAATGAAGCGGGTGGCATCTTGGGAGGAACCTATGCTCGTCTCTTTCCCCCCAGGGATCCCCTCTAAGACGGGCCTGCCTTTATTTAGCTCCAAGGCCATGTCCTCTGCTGGGGTAAGGTCAGCCTTTGGTGACCCACCACCCGTGCCTTGTCTGTGGGTATTCTTTTTCACTGCTAAAACAGTACAGACAATGTGTGAGCAGGCACCTTCTGGGTACAATATATGCTTGTGCTTTGTTAAATATTAGTCAGGGACCATACCATTCTGCAGAATGTTCTTGTATTTGATTTTGACCTGCTGCCATGTCCGTTTTGGCCCGTTCATGTTTAATCTACACACACACACACACACACATTTAATGGAGTCACACTGCAAAAAATTACTTGGTATTTTTGTCTTGTTTTCAGTAAAAATATCAAAGAATGTATCATAGCTTTAAACAGTGTGATGGAGTTACTTTACACAATTTCACTCATATCTGCAGTGCATTTCAATTAAAAATTTAACCGTTTCATAATTACAGTACAACTGCATTTTTGGAGATGTGAATTAAATATTTGAATTGTAATTGTGATGTTTCAGCGGAGCGGTGAGTGTGTAATTGTGCACTACTTACGCATTCAGGCGGTCTGCAATACTTTGCCACGCTTTTTCTCTTTGCTTTATCACTGTGGCGGTGTTGCCTTTCTTCTTAATTATATCTTTTACCTCCTCGTATGCCTCCATGAGGATTTGTGCTTCCGACGGGGAAAAGTACGCGGCTCTAGTTGCCATGGTAAATCAGTTAATCTGTGATCTGTGGCGGGGTCTATTTGAGTGAGCCGTGAGCGCGCACCTATCCAGGATTGGTTTCACCTGGTTTAATGAATCCGTGTCTGCTCATCCTGGCTTGGTCTTTGTGCAACCAATTAAGCCTGGACGCACATGTTTTGGCTTCATTGAGCTCAGCTGAGTCATTTATCCCGGATGTCTTAATTCTACTTTTGTGCAACAGGCCCCAGGAAATTTGAAGCACTTTATTTAGGCATATTATTATTATTATTTTCCGACCGTTAAACATTCATGTGTGCGTTCAAAAGGTATTTCGTCATACTTTTGTTCCTTTTTGCGACACTTTCGACGGTGGACAGCGGTAAGAATATTTATTTCTGTAAGTTAAATGTTTTTTTGCCGAGTTGCTAAGTAAAAAATAAAATCATATGGAGAAATTATTATTTTGACAATTCATGTTCAATTATTGTATCATGTGAAAATGTTATGTTTATGGAGAAATAGTTCCAATCGTTTTTCAACATAGGGGATTTTAGACACACTTAAAATAAGGGCTGTGTTTCGTATAGGCTTAGCTGGCGTGACGTAAATTTCTTTCGGACAAGGTGATTTTTATCAATATATTCAGCTCTATTTACTCTCAGATTCTAAATGCTAATTAGCATCAAAGTAGATATTGCAAGACTACAAATCCCTGCAAACTCTAGCACGTCCTCTCTAACTGACACCTTCGCTAACAGGTAAATGTAAAGAAATGTAGCAAATGTATTCATTGTTACATTTAGCTAACATTAGATAGTTAATCCAGAGATTATTTTCAGCAGTTTCGTCCATATCGTCGTTGCATTTGTAGTTCTTTATGATAGCCACATTATCAGCTACTTCACATTTCATTTGTTGCGGGTAAATACAGGCAAATATATTGATAAACGTCACCTGACCGAGAGATTTACTGTTGTCAAAACGTCACGCCAAGGTAAGTCTACACAAAACACATCCCTTCTGTTAACTGGTTATAAAATCCCCCATTGGAACCATTTCCGTTTGAACGCTAGGTTTTATGATTCATGCCGAGGTACTCTACAGAAGAGGGATTGACTCACCTATGGTATGGTCAAGTCCAGTCTTTGCATTGTACTTAGAAGTTGATCAATTATCTTGGAGTTTTAGTAAAATATCAACAGTAGGCTATGTAGTGATACAAATGCAGGTGCGGTCCATCACCAGTGTTGTTGTGCCTCATGCTCTCCACCAGGATATCGACATTAACTTTGAACTGCTCCTTGCTCTTGCGTGACTGAGTGCCTTTCTCCCAGTAGTCTGCTGGCAGCTTCTCCCTCATCCAGTCCTGTTTGAGAATCTTCTTTGACACACTGTCATAGTAATCACTGTTAGTTATTCATCAGACTCATGGCAGTGAATTCACGGATACCAGGCAATTCTACTGGTTTGACAGGGCAGTGTAGATGTAGCTCAGCGACCATTTCTCTAATGGTTACAAAATGCAGCAAATGGGTTAGTCACAACTCCTGGGTAGAGATGTAAAAGAAGTGAGGAGGCAGTGATGGGAATTTAAAAACAAGGTATGAGTATTGATAATTGTAAGCATAGTAACATCATAATCATTGTCTTGGTATGAAATCTAGACTACCTGATCACTCAATCCATTATTTTATTGAAACTTTGTTTAATTCAATTATGTATTAGACTAATTTGTTAGTCTAATGAAAGAGACTAAATAAGACTAAACAGAGACTAAGAACTTTTATGTGCCAGTCATACTATATAGTCTTGTCATCTGACACCTGGCAGTTCCAACTGTTTTATGTTGCCAGGTTAAAAAAACATTCTCATGTGTGTAATCAATGGAACTAGCCAACAGCAACAAGGAAACATTGCAATATAAGGACCTTCAAACCTATCCTACCATTAAACAAACATCTGGAGTTGTCATCAATAATATGAACATAACATTAAAATACATAATAGGCTAGTAATTCAAAATTAAGTTTATTAATTTGAAAAATAATGTAGGATACATATATATACACACACACACACAGTGGGGAGAACAAGTATTTGATACAGTGCCGATTTTGCAGGTTTTCCTACTTACAAAGCATGTAGAGGTCTGTCATTTTTTATCATAGGTACACTTCAACTATGAGAGACGGAATCTATAACAAAAATCCAGAAAATCACATTGTATGATTTTTAAGTAATTAATTTGCATTTTATTGCATGACACAAGTATTTGATCACCTACCAACCAGTAAGAATTCCGGCTCTCACAAACCTGTTCGTTTTTCTTTAAGAAGCCCTCCTGTTATCCACTCATTACCTGTATTAACTGCACCTGTTTGAATTCGTTACGTGTATAAAAGACACCTGTCCACACACTCAATCAAACAGACTTCAACCTCTCCACAATGGCCAAGACCAGAGAGCTGAGTAAGGACATCAGGGATAAAATTGTAGACCTGCACAAGGCTGGGGATGGGCTACAGGACAATAGGCAAGCAGCTTGGTGAGAAGGCAACAACTGTTGGCGCAATTATTAGAAAATGGAAGAAGTTCAAGATGACGGTCAATCACCCTCAGTCTGGGGCTCCATGCAAGATCTCACCTTGTGGGGCATCAATGATCATGAGGAAGGTGAGGGATCAGCCCAGAACTACACGGCGGGACCTGGTCAATGACCTGAAGAGAGCTGGGACCACAGTCTCAAAGAAAACCATTAGTAACACACGCACGCAAGGTCCCCCTGCTCAAGCCAGTGCATGTCCATCTGAAGTTTGCCAATGACCATCTGGCTGATCCAGAGGAGGAATGGGAGAAGGTCGTGTGGTCTGATGAGACAAAAATAGAGCTTTTTGGTCTAAACTCCACTCGCTGTGTTTGTAGGAAGAAGGATGAGTACAACCCCAAGAACACCATCCCAACCGTGAAGCATGGAGGTGGAAACACCCATCCCAACCGTGAAGCATGGAGGTGGAAACATAATTCTTTGGGGATGCTTTTCTGCAAAGGGGACAGGATGACTGCACCGTATTGAGGGGAGGATGGATGGGGCCATGTATCGCGAGATCTTGGCCAACAACCTCCTTCCCTCAGTAAGAGCATTGAAGATGGGCAACTAAGGAGTGGCTCCGTAAGAAGCATCTCAAGGTCCTGCAGTGGCCTAGCCAGTCTCCAGACCTGAACCCAATAGAAAATCTTTGGAGGGAGCTGAAAGTCCGTATTGCCCAGCGACAGCCCCAAAACCTGAAGGATCTGGAGAAGGTCTGTATGGAGGAGTGGGCCAAAATCCCTGCTGCAGTGTGTGCAAACCTGGTCAAGAACTACAGGAAACGTATGATCTCTGTAATTGCAAACAAAGGTTTCTGTACCAAATATTAAGTTCTGCTTTTCTGATGTATCAAATACTTATGTCATGCAATAAAATGCAAATGAATTACTTAAAAATCATACCATGTGTTTTTCTGGATTTTTGTTTTAGATTCCGTCTCTCACAGTTGAAGTGTACCTATGATAAAAAAATTACAGACCTCTACATGCTTTAAGTAGGAAAACCTGCAAAATCGGCAGAGTATCAAATATTTGTTCTCCCCACTGTATATATACATACATACACACACACACACACTGGGGAGAACAAGTACTTGATACAAATATTAAATACTGACTTCTGATTTATTGACGTTGAATTGTACCTATGATAAAAATTACAGACCTTTACATGCTTTGTAAGTAGGAAACACTGCCAATTTTGCAGGTTATCAAATACTTGTTCTCCCCACTGTGTGATTTATATATATATATATGGCTCTGCCAAGAGCTTTCATTTTCACTTATGAAACATTTTGTAGAAGTAAAATCCTTCTTACTGCTGTTCACTGTTGAAAGTGTCCCAAACAAGAGCAAAACTACAACAAAATACATTTTGAACCCTCGCATGTATTGTATGACCCTAAAATGTACAAATATTCTGTGTCTAATTCAGGTCTGCCCCACAATGCTACGCCTGTGTGCTCTTAGCTTTCCCTAACAAGTAAAGTCCAATGTTGATGTTGATCATTAAGTTGAACAGGTGTTATACAAAGTCCAAAGTCTCTTCTCTGATGCAACTGTACTTCATAAGCAATAGTCAAACCTTGTCTTTGCACACCATTCATAATCAGAATTCTGTGCAAATGCGCTGTTGCTTACAATTCCGTTATCATTAGCCAATACTATCCTCCTGTAGATAAATTCACGTGGAACAGGCTATACTTTTGGAACTTTTAAACTAAATGTTGGCATGTACTGTTGAATACATGGTAGACCCTATTTTGAATTATAGAATGTGCAAAAAAGTGGCTTTTATTATTTATTTATTTAATTTTCTTCAGAATAACAAATCATACAGGATATTTGAAAAGCAGTACAGGTTACATACATTGTGTACGTGTGTGTACGTCCGTGGGCATGTATGTATGCAATAAGCCTTGTAAAAATAGTGGTTTAGTAAATAGTAACAGCAATGCTACGCAAAATGTATTAAATCATTTGGTGAATGCATTTAGTCCACAGGTAGGATGCATAACACTAGAGACTCTATTCATAAAAAAAACACTGACTAGGTTTCTGGCATAAAAGATCAAATATTTTTGTCTTGACCTTCAAGGCTGCATGTTAGAATTATTTGTGTTCTCCATAAATCAATGTTTAAAATGTGATATTAAAAGAAACTTCACTGCATATTAATTCAAGAGTGTAGCTTTGTCTTAGCCTGGTAACCCAGTGAACGGTTATGAAATGGGCCCTAGGTTGAAATAGAAATCATAACAAATGATATTTCAAGTAATATTTTGATTAACAAATAAGCACATTTTCTCGAACACGTTTGTGTGTTTCATGAGTGTTTTTACCATATTGTATATCTTGTTTTAATATCCTGCAAATATCTGTAAAAATTGTGTTGTATATTGTAGAGCATTGTTCATATTTAGAGTATTTACAATGTTTGTCTATAACTCTTTTGAAATGTTACTTAAAATATGAGCATGTCATTAATTGGCCAATTGGCTTAGATAAGCCTGATCTAGTACAAATCTAGTTATAATCCCTGAAGAATAATACAATTACCTTAAAGATGCCTCTCCATACAGTAATATCCACTGTAACAGTAAAACAATGAAATGTACGACAACCCAAACGGTGCCTAACCACCCCACTTATGAGACTCTATTTGGAAGCAAGTACTTACTCAAGAACAGCAAAACCATTAAATGCAGCAGTTTTTAGCACATTGAATCAAAGTAACTATAATTTCCATCACTAGTTTATAAGATTGAAACTGAACAGTGTTATCAATAGCCATCCAATAACATTGTGAAATGAATTAACGTTCCTTCGTGGTCCGGCAGTTTGGCCACCAATGGTCATCTATCCACCTGCACATAATTAGACAACATGGAAAATATGGGCATTATTAGATTGAACAATGGAAAATGTAGTTACACTGATTAGTTATTGTTACTGACATGGAAAAACAACTCTCAACCAACAATGTCAGACAAAGCAGTCATCTAACGTACTGCAAAATCTATTGAATCTAAATTAATTATAGGTTACTTGTATCACATAGCTTTTTATTTTATTTTAACTAACCATGAAGTAATACATTTGTAAAATAACTGTCCATAAAGATGATACAGTAATTTGATATTGCCCAACATCTGGCCACCCCAAAAAGGTTTAATGTTAATGAAACATATGCTGATTGTGTTGTAAGCAAACAGTGTTTTTTAGTGTATATGTGATTGATAAGTGCCTTGTTCTGTTCTCTGGCATACTGTAACTCAGATTTCCTTGCATGTTTATTATCATACTAACATTGCTTGTCTTATAGAGTAACCAAGGAAACCTTTGGACTATGGTGAATGATCACACAGAATCTCTCATATTGGGGTCAGCCATGTTCTCAATGTTTTGAGAACAGCAAAACCAAAATCTACAATCATTTGGCTAGTATTTACACATACTTGTAGAACTCATTATGAATACATTTATGTGTAATTTACTATCAACTTTCTGAAGCAACACCTAACCTAATTGATTTAGTGTATTTGTGTGATTCAAGACTGTTGTCTTACCTTGCTATTTCCTTTTAACCCCATTACAGCCACTCCATTGCCATTAGTATTGCCATATGTATACTTGTATACCATTGCCATCTGTATACCTCTGGCCCTTCTTTGGACACTGTGTTAACTAACCTCCAGACGAGCTTCAATACCATACAACTCTCCTTCCGTGGCCTCCAACTGCTCTTAAATGCAAGTGAAACTAAATGCATGCTCTTCAACCGATCGCCAGCAATCACTACTCTGGATGGTTCTGACTTAGAATATGTGGACAACTACAAATACCTAGGTGTCTGGTTAGACTATGAACTCTCCTTCCAGACTCACATTAAGCATCTCCAATCCAAAAGCAAATCTAGAATTGGCTTCCTATTTCGCAACAAAGCATCCTTCACTCATGCTGCCAAAAATACCCTTGTAAAACTGACTATCCTGCCGATCCTTGACTTCGGTGATGTTATTTACAAAATAGCCTGGCTCCAGGTCATCTATAAGGCCTTGCTAGGTAAAGCCCTGTTTTATCTCAGCTCACTGGTCACCATAGCAGCACCCACCTGTAGCACGCGCTCCAGCAGGTATATTTCACTGGTCACCCCCAAAGCCCATTCCTCCTTTGGCCGCCTTTCCTTCCAGTTCTCTGCTACCAATGATTGGAACGAATTACACAAATCATTGAAGCTGGAGACCCATATCTCCCTCACTAACTTTAAGCACCAGCTGTCAGAGCAGCTCACAGATCACTGCACCTGCCCATCTGTAAATAGCCCATCCAACTACCTCATCCCCATACTGTTGATTTTTATTTTATAAAAAAAAAAAAGTTTGCTCCTTTGCACCCCAGTATCTCTACTTGCACATTCATATTTTGCACATCTATCATTCCAGTGCTTAATTGCTAAATTGTCATTATTTCACCACTATGGCCTATTTATTGCCTACCTCCCTTATCTTACCTCATTTGCACACACTGTATATATATACTTTTTCTCTATCGTGTTATTGACTGTATGTTTGTTTATTCCATGTGTAACTTTGTGTTGTTTGTGTCGCACTGCTTTGCTTTATCTTGGCCAGGTAGCAGTTGTAAATGAGAACTTGTTCCCAACTAGCTTACCTGGTTACAATAAAGGTGAAATTAAATTAGCTGAAGAAAAACAGAGGAAGATGTCAGTAGATGTTTGA
Source organism: Oncorhynchus nerka (assembly GCF_034236695.1). Lineage (NCBI taxonomy): Eukaryota > Metazoa > Chordata > Actinopteri > Salmoniformes > Salmonidae > Oncorhynchus > Oncorhynchus nerka. The sequence continues at coordinate 63,991,558 of NC_088399.1, read as the reverse complement.
ATGTATAGCTACAATACAATTCTACAGTGTCTCGTGTGGCTCAGTTGGTAGAGCGTGGCACTTGCAACACCAGGGTTGTGGATTCGATTCCTACGGGGGACCAGTACTAGAAATAGTATACCCTTACTACTTACTGTAAGTCGCTCTGGATAAGAGCATCTGTAAAATGTTACATTATAAAACGCAGCCTTTTTAGTTCGTTTTGTGTACATTGTATGTCCGTCACAGAAAAGCAACTTTCCTTGAGGCAACACCTAACTTCATGTACTGTCATTTGTTTAGTTGTGGCATTACAGACTTTGTTGCCTTACCATACTCTATAAAGTGTTCACTCCAGAAAATGCCACTCCATTGCCAGTAGCTGGAAAAACACAATCTAAAGTTTCAGTACATTGAAAAAACATAATTATCTGTGACTTTCAAAAGTAATTTTAAATAAATGTAGTCGGTGCAACCACTCTCTTCAGAAGAGGATCATGTAATGAGTGTCTTAAATAGGCCTTATTTTTCAGAACCAAAAAGTATATCTAAACACAGTAAATGCTTGATTGTTACATAGGCTGTCTTTACAATTGGATGAACAGTTAGTTTTGATATAAAAGCATCATGTTGTCCTTACAACTAGTGTCAAAAGTATGTTATACGTAACAATTTGACCGTTATGTTGATAAATGACATGTATACAGACCGAGGGAGAGGCTGGGATACTAACCTGTAGTTTTCAAGCCAGGAATCACTTTGATGTGTAAAGAGAAAAATACATAAAAATGTTATAATGCATATGGATTTAGGCCGTAGTTCCCACCTTTCATAGCAGTACCGTTGATTAATCTTTTCTTAACATTTAACAAAAACAAAAACAATTGAATTGATATAAATCAAGACCTACCAATTGTCCCTCTTTTGTGCAGAACAAACAGGACCACCTAAATCAAGATCAGAACTACAATAATGGTGATGACTGCCCAAATGACTACAGCAGTGCCACTACTGCAATCACAACATTCTCCATCTGCAAAACAAAAGGCAGAGTATTTATAAAAAGCAACAATATGTAACCAGAAGCTAATTTCAGTTTCATTCCTGCTTCACTTGCTAAGCTGTTGTTAGTATGCTGTTCGGTTAAAATTAAGATTGTTTCCTGTGTCAATAACACTAAACCATATTAATCATCAATAACAACACTAAACCAAATTAGCCATACTTTACCCCATTTTACAATTGGCTTCTTCAAAGTTCTATGGTCGACATAACATTCATAAGTTTCCTTATCTGCCTCTGGGATCTGCACACTCATCCTGATCTGGTAGGTGTCATCATCATTGGGTAGGACTCCTGTAGACTGCACTCCATCACGTTCGGTCAATGGAACACCATTCTTCTTAATTTGCATAATCACATCTTTGGGATAGAAACCTGTGGCCATGCAGGTCAGTCGGACATGTCCTGCAGTTTTGGCCTTTTTAGCAAATGCATAGACCCTTGGAGGGGCTAAAGAGGGAATAAACGGAGAACATTAATATTATTTCTGATCTCACATGTACAAATGGTCATTTTTGTTAACCATTTGTTAGGCTATACTATTTAAGTACTCACAATCAGCCCTACTGAATTCTTTGTCCTCATATTTCATGAATTTGGAAAGCCAGTCCACACACTCCTTCTCCAGGTAGCCCTTGGTGTACTGGTTGAGGATCTGCACCCCGTCCCACTTCCTCTTAGTCGGCTGAGCTTGAACAACTGGGGCCACCCACTGCATATTGGCATCATCAAAGGCCAGGAAGTCGTCACCATCGTAGCTGTACTGGTCTGTGCCCTTTATGAATTTCAATGTGCCGTCACTCTGTTGGTCAATCTCACAGCCATGTTTCCACTGAAGGATATGCACATCTGAGAGGAAAAACAAATGAAAAAGACGATCAATGATGACAATATACATGGGTAACTAATGACCTACAATTTTAAAAGATTAACGGTGAGCGTAGGACAAATTGCAGGTGATCCCTCACCAGTGTTGTTGTGCATCATGCGCTTCATCAAGATATCGACATTAACTTTGAACCACTGCTCCTTGCTCTTGCGTGACTGAGTGCCTTTATCCCAGTAGTCTGCTGGCAGCTTCTCCCTCATCCAGGCCTGTTTGGGAATCTTCTTCTTTGCCACACTGTCATAGTAATCGATCTGTTGGTTGTTCATCAGACCCATGGCAGTGAACTCATGGATTCCAGGCAATTCTAGTGGCTTTGAGAGTGAAGTGTAGATGTAATTCAGGGAGTAGATGTCTGTAGGGAAAACATTTTTAACATTGAGATAATTTGTCTGAATCTGCCTTCTCTCCATGTTACTCATACAATGCTGTAAAACATGAATAGGAAATGACTGCATGTTAAATATTTATCTATATCATAGATCTGTAACGGCCAACAAAATAATGTATTCAATTAATAGTGTCAGAGTGGCCTTGCATGATGTTGTCTAAATGGTAGGTGGCTTCTCAATAACAAATAAGCCCAAACTCATGCATTAGTGAGAAGTGGGACACATTCTGCAACTTAGAAATCAACCTATTTCATATTAATATATTGAAGAGATACTTTGCGATTTTTGGACATGAGGCACTTTATCTACTTCCCCAAAGTCAGGTGAGCAAATGTTTATGGCTCTGTGTCCAGAATGAAGGAAGTTAGCATTGGCTTGTGAAACTACCTCTAACGTTAGTGCAACTGCTAAATAGCGTTAGCGCAATGACTAACAATCTTTGGGTACAGCTAGTTAGCATTGGCTCTCAAAAGTACCACTAACTTCCTTCATACTGGACGCATATACCTAAAAAATGGTATCCACAAGTTCATCTGACTCTGGGGAAGTAGATAAAGGGCTTCATTGACAAAATCTTAAAAGAGCCCTTTAACACAACACCACCCGAACTCAAGTAGTTCGGACCTCTTGGTGTAATGATTAAGGTGTTGGCTTGACAGCTGCTAGATCCAGCTTTGAGTCCCGGTCGGGGCTATCCCCCGGATTCTCTACCATATCAAGAAAATAAATCATATGCATTTCCTTTGTTCGTGTATTGTTCTTTAGTTTTTGTATAATCGTATTATAAAATTAAAATTGTATGACCGTCCTTGTCTATCAGTGAGTGTTTAAGTGTTTTGTTAGTTGTCAAGATATGTTGTTGTTTTTGCACCCCAGGATGAGTAACGTTAGCTGCTGCTAAACAAATAAACGTGTGTACAATTGCAGTAGTCATTATCAGTATATAGACTACTGTATAATTGCAAACACATGACAAACATAAAATCTTCTTGGCACATGTTTTACTTTGTGATTTAAAAAAAGGAGATAATGCTATGCCTTGTTGGTCTAAGCAAAGTTTTTTTTTTTTAAAGCTCAATAATGTATATAATGCTTCATTAAAAATGTGTGTTGTTATTGCACCGTTCATGGCCTGTAAGTGCGCAATAGCTTTCCAGTAACCGATACAATGGATGGAGAAACGTAAAGGTCGACTACAAATGCTAAAATGCAATTACAACAAGTAGACTATTGTGCTAATAGACCACAGCAGTATATATGGTAAGCGATTTTAAAAGTAATATTGTTTTATTATTCTTTTGCCACGCCTGGCTGTAAACGTTTACTTTCACTTTTGACATCGAGTACACAACTTACCGCTTTGGCTCCGGCAAATACATTCTAGTGAAAAATATAAAACAAAAAACATCAAATTAGGTCTATACATCTTGCTAATTAAACTACAACCGTTTTCTTAAGCTATATCCCCGTTTTAAAAGTATATGTCGATGGAAAACCCCTTCACAAATATCTGTTGCCTTCCTTCTTCTGTGTTTTTTTTTGGCTGACTACAACCCAAAGGGGTGTTTTGCCGCCGCCAACTGGACCGGTTGAAACCAAAACAAGGTCAAAAGAAAACCCATACGTGATAGGGAAACTAACCCAATCCACCCAAATAAAAATGCTACATTGACAAAACAAAACTCACATTACTTCCTTCTTTCAATTCTCCATATCTCCCTTCTCAGGCTCTAGGACCTGAGAGGGTGGTACGGCTTGTAACAATATTCCATGTAACTTCAGAATCTTTCAATCTTTCAACCCCAGGAACTGTTCTGCCGCTTCCACAATGATTTTTGTCTTCCTGGACCTTTTCTCCACCTTGGCAGAGCCATTTATCATCATATCTATAAACATCCACCTTCCTAACTTTTTAAATACCTTGGTCCTGCTGGTGAAAGGAAACCCCTGCAGCCTGCAGTGAAGGCCTATGCACAACCATATTACTCTTCAAGTGCACCATTCAAACCCTCAACCCTTTTAACAGCTGCTGCATATGAAATGCCCTGACATGATCAGATATGAAAAGCCAACTGACATTTACTCCTGAGGTGCTGACTTGTGGCACCCTCTACAACCACTGATTATTATTTGACCCTGCTGGTCATCTATGAACATTTGAACATCCTGGCCATGTTCTGTTATAATCTCCCCCCCGGCACAGCCAGAAGAGGACTGGCCACCCCTCATAGCCTGGTTCCTCTCTAGGTTTCTTCCTAGGTTCTGGTCTTTCTACACAGTACATTTATCTGAGTACATTTTACTCAAATGGAATACAATTATACTCTACAAAAGATAACATTTGGTTCCAGTCTAAATAGAGTAAAAATGACTTGTTGCAGAGTTCAATTTTCAGAGTTATTTCTACTCTCTTCAGTGTTTATATTTAACTCTACAAACTGTAATTTACTCTATTTAGAGTAACATGGGAACAACTCTACTGCCAATTCACGCAATATAGAATTGAATATTATCAGTCAAGCATAGCATTTGTACAACTAAACTTAACGTCAAGAAATCACAAGTCAGTATTTAACAAAGAACTTTATTCTTAAATGCAAGACATTTGCAATACATACATCAAAATACTGACAATCAAATTAAATTGTGGACTGAAATGAAATGTTGGCCTCTGTTCACTTCAATACAGGTACATAAAAAAGCTCAATATTGCAACTCAATACATCTAACAATGACATATCACATATCAAAAACACTGATCAAATAAAATTGTGGCCTCTATAAAATGACATTTTGGCAGCTGTCCCCCCCTTTATTAAAAGTAAATAAAAAATACATTATTTCAAGCTTACTGTGTAGTCTTTAGAGTCACGGGAAACCGTATGGAACAATAAACAAACTTCAATCATCACAACTGTAAGAGATCTGTATATCAAATGCTTTGTGACAGAAAAGCTATTTAACGTCCACTACATAAGGTCCCTCTGTTGCACACCCAACTCTATGCTCATCAAGACATTGTTTGTAGGGCAAAAGTAACCTCTCATCTTTAACAAAAAAATGGTAGATTTTCTGGAAAAAAAACTGGCATCTCACAATGGACTTTAAGACAAACTAAACGATACATATTTCCATGGTTTTTGGCCCATTTAACGTTTAAACCGTGGTGTCAATTGGTACCTGAAGAGTCTCAGCCATCTTACAGCCCCAGTCCACCACATTTAAAGATAACATTTTACCTGGACCGATCATGACTGTTGGTGTCAAATGTCTGCCAACTGTATGCTATTTGACTTGTGTTTCTTTGCCAAAGTTTTAGTTACATTTTGAAGCTTTTTAATAGTTTGTTAAATAAATTATGCTTGGCTTCATAGCGCATGCACCAGCTATGCAAAACGGGTCCAATTTTAAGCATACATGTGGGGTAATATACCATAACATGATGCTTCGATAGCAGCCTCTTTTTTGGAAACAATTACTTGAATAACCTGTGGTGTTCTAGGATTAAGTGTTTCAAAAAAAATTGTAATACCCTTTGATATCATTGGAGAAAATACAATGTGTACTATGTGAAGCAACAGTAAATACCAGTGTAGATCATTTGGAATAACTATGTCTCCAAAGATAAGTGGTAGATTGCGAAGTAAACACTAGGATTGGATAACTTTTAACCCCAAGTCATTAGAGTCCTCTCCTAACTTCACTACAGGAGGTTTGTTGTTTTGCTCCATGTAACCATAGTTAAAGCTCTTTATTCTCCTGTCTATTTCATTTGATGTTGTGTACTTGTCTATCAAGTGCAGTATTAGCAGTTATGTCATATTGTGCCAATCCCTCCCAGATATCATGCATAATATCGACAGAGAAGTTTTCACATGTATTGAAGTACTGTAAGGAGTTTAGAATGCAAGAGCGTTTAACACCCATCACATAGGGAAGACTGGGATTCATCTTTTTTTGGCAGTGTTCTGCATGAAGTGCTCGAGTTCGCATAACTACAGTGGGGCAAAAGGTATTTAGTTAGCCACCAATTGTGCAAGTTCTCCCACTTAAAAAGATGAGAGAGGCCTGTAATTTTCATCATAGGTACACTTCAACTATTACAGACAAAATGAGGGGGAAAAAATCCTGAAAATCACATTGTAGGATTTTTAATGAATTTATTTGCAAATTATGGTGGAAAATAAGTATTCTCTCACTGTTGCAGCTATAGAACCTTTTGAGGATCTGAGGACCCATGCCAAATTATTTTAGTTTCCTGAGGGGGAATAGGCTTTGTCGTGTCCTCTTCAAGGCTGTCTTGGTGTGTTTGGACCATTCTAGTTTGTTGGTGATGTGGACACCAAGGAAGCTCTTTGGCTGCATTCCAAACACTTTTTAAAAAAGACACACCCTCTCCCCTCAGCCCTTTTGTTATTTTTTATGTTTACCCCTTTTTTCTCCCCAATTGGTAGTTACAGTCTTGTCTCATCGCTGTAACTCCTGTACGGACTCGGGAGAGGCGAAGGTCGAGAAAAATATATATATTCTTACAACTCTCATAGGTTTACGCAATTGTAACCCCTGACCTTATTCTCTTTATTTTATATGAGGTACTTAAACTTTTGAAACTGTTGTTACTGACAATTCATGTGTAGTGATTTTTATTTGCTTTACTTTAATGTTATTTTATGTTTAAGAGAAAATATACTTGTGGTGATGTCCTATGTTCATTTGTTATTGTGTTGCAATTTAAAAAAAATAAAGGCTATCAAAATACTGTGATTTTTCACTGTAGGTAGGCATGGAGAACTTAAATCATGGACAACATAAAATAAACATTCACATACACTCTAATTGTATTATGTTACAATTATGATACTTTGTATTTTACATTGACATACCTTTTCTGACCACTTGGCAAATTTTCTCTTTATTGGTTTGTCAGTCACTTTCTCTGATGATACATACCTCATCATAATGTAATGATTGATTGCTCTGACATAAGTGTCAATCAGTACATCTCTACTGTCAACTCATCCCTCTCTTCATCATCAATTCATCCTCCAGCCCTCTACCTTACCCTTTTCCAAGTTCCCCACACTCCAGAAGTCCGAGCGCCTCCTCTTTTTCCCGACCCCTCCCTCCTTTGTTACTTCCTTCCAAAGCGGAACCCGAAGCCTCCCTTCTCTCTATTGAAAGCCGGCAGCCCGCCGATGATGGACGTGATAGCCTCATTCCTTTTTCTTCCTCCCTCTCCTTCCTCTTCCCCCTCTTGGTAGTGCAGAGTTTCCATAGGGTAAGGGACCCAGTGGCCTCCTCTCCAGATCCCCCCCCTCATCATGCCCTTCTGTCCCCAGCCATTCTCTGCCACCAGCTCCCTGAGCAGGCCCAGACGTGGGTCCTCTGGTCCCAGCTGCAGCAGCGGGCCCCAAGAGAGGAGGCCTGGAGTTGGAGTAAGTCAGCCTCCCACTCAGCGTTCTCCAACCTGGGTAAGATGGCAAGGGGGAAGTAGGCGTGCCCATGTGCCCCCGGGATGGGAACCAGCAGAGCCAGTGAGAAAAGAGTGAGCATCAGCTGAGAGGCACAGAGAAGGAATGAAGATAATCTCATCTATAGGTTGTTGGAAAGATAAAATAGTTGTGAAATAAATCACAAAATGTGAATGTATCATAAATTGCAAACCTATCCAGATATTTGCAAGCCCTGATTCTTAGGGCCTTATTCAAGATTTTTTTTTAATTAAGTGTGGTGCAACAAAGATTCACGTCATAACACAGCATTCCTCCTTCCCAAACAAAAATATTATTTTACCCTGAAATAGCACTAAGTGAGCTAGATAAGATAGGACATGTCTATCAGCACACAACATGCACACCTAACATGCAGATTTCTACAGATATTTAGTTAGAACTGTTTACTATGTAAGCACTGAATCATATGTACCTGCTGTACATATTAGTACACAGAAATAAACTGAATATCAACGTCCACACCTAATACCAACCACATAAGCATTGATATATCCATTGGCTTACCTTGTAGAGTTTGTTTCAGCCTTGGCATCACCCTGACCCTTTAAATACCCCATAAATTAAGAGTTTATCAGCAGACAGCATCGTGTCCTCTGTCCCTGATTGGTTAATCGGGCCCTTGACGCACAAGTGTAATGCAACTCTGACATCTACATTCTTCTGGCTTGGAAACAGGTCTTACTTAACTGATGGACTGTAAGGTGTCCAATTATTGTGCCTGATTGTGAAGTGAATCATTAGGATTTGAAGAAACCTCATTAAGGTCATCTCACGGGGAGGACACAGACACACCTGAAAGAATTCCATTGTCCGGTTCCTGACATAATCCCAATCATTACAGACATAGTTCATAAATACTCTGGATCAGTCACTTTTTCCATTTGAACTATTCAAGTAAAAACGTCATTCAACCAGACTTCTATAATGCTTTCTGTTTGCCATGTAAAAATCACTATGGTGCATTGCGTCTTTTAGAACCTCTCCTGCACGCGGACAATAAACAATGATTAATTTAAGATTGACTTTGAGTGTCCCTACTGGTAATTTCCATGAAACTGTTTAAGGAATTTCCACGACACAATCATAAGTGGTTTATTGAGGTCACTCCCACACTATAGATTAAATGAATGACTAAACAGAGGTTATCCTCACAGAGGACAGTCCTGTGTGCTTAGTAAATTCTCCTTTTAAAGAGATTCACCTGTATGTTTGTATACTTTTTAGCCAGTTGTTCTGAAAGTAGTTCTCACGGGCCAAAAGTGAACCCTGAAAATTGCTTGCTATGTCACATACAGTGGGGCAAAAAAGTATTTAGTATCATGTTCTTTCCTGTACTTGAATACTTATTAAATTCTAATGTTTTCATAGTCAGTTGTGTAATTTCTTTATTAATATCTAATTTAGACTTAATCTGGTTATTTCTTCCCTACACCTTTGCAGATCTAAGACAAGATTAAAGTAAAAACACATTCTCTTTCTAATGATTTTTTCCCCCACGTTCATTTTGTTAGACCAGTGAACATGGTGGTAAACTGTACTATTTGTATGGACCCTAGGTTACCTAGGTTACCCTTTCACTTTGTTATCATACTAACTGTATGTCATAAACCTTAATTAGTGCTCCTGCTCACCTGATGTACCATGCCAGGTGTGTATAATACTGATGTTAATGGGAGAGGGAAGGGGTTAAGTTGTGGTCTTTACCCAAATTCCACTTAAATATAACTTCCAAATGAAGAGAGACAGAGACATAAAATAATCTGGGGAAAATGCAATTTTATGGACAACTGTGGATGGTTCTTAAAATAACCTTTGTTAAATGTTAAATGAATAAATAAACATTTTAGGGGGAGCTTAAAAGAGCTGTTTCACTCCACGATATGCTGCCATGGGACTTCACCTGCTGGCGATGAGAAGTAGGTGGTCAGCTTCTCCCTCACCTGGAGTGCCTGTCTGGGGGCGTTGTTGGCACCTGCCCTGGACCATTTGGCGTGCCCATCTCCATCCGGAGTGGCTCCTGGAATTACCTCTGCAGGTAGTTGTGGAGAACACACGTGGCCTTCACCCAGGCATCGACATTTGAGGGGCTGAGACCAAGCACTCCGATACATTCTCCACCGGCTGCCAGAATCCCAAAGGCGCATTCAACAACTAACCTTGCCCTGGACAGTCATTTGTTAAAGATCCTTACAGGCTTTGGCAATTGCAGCTGGAGTCCAGTGTAGGGCCTCATGAGGTTGGGTCTCAAAGGGAAGGCCAGTGGAGCCTGGATTACTACATGTTTTCGGTCATGTAGCCAAGACAGTTGGGGAAATTCCACCTCTCCAGGATCCTGGCAGCGATGGCCCTCCAGTCTTCCTCCTTGGGGACAGGCATGTATTCACCAACCAGACAGTCCCAAATGGCTTGTGCCACAGAGGTGACAATGTCTGCCACCATGGACCGTACAACTCGGAGGCTGAATCTGATGGTCCTGTAGGTGTCCCGTCACCAAGAATCTGAAATTCAAAATAATTATCAATATTGTGTGTAATTTGAATTCCACCCACATATTCTTTCTGCTGATACACTTTCTACTCAGCTACCTCATTAATGTTTATTATGCTCTACTAATTATATTGTAATACTCATCAACCATCATAAACAATGCCTTGAAACAGTACAATTCAGTCTATGGCTATATCAATAAACTAGCCCAGGCCAACTCTACTCTTAGAAAAAAAGGTGATATTTAGAACCTAAAAGGGTTCTCCGGCTGTCCCCATAGGAGAATCCTTCGAAGAACCCTTTTTGGTTCCAGGTAGAACCCCTTTGGTTCCAAGTAGAACCCTATTGGCTTCCATGTATAACCTTTTCCCCAAAGGGTTATACCTGGAACCAAAAAGTGTTATCCTATGGGGAAAGCAGAAGAAACCTTTTGGAACCCTTTTTTTCTAAGAGTGTATGTACATTACATTACAATAAGAATGTGTATAAGTGTTGTCCTTCTCTCTCTCTTCTACTCCACCCTCTTTTGATAAACAAGCATTAATGTTGGACCTGTTTTTTCACTAGGGACCTGTTTTCATCATATTACGTTTCTAATCAATAACCTATGCTGTGTGTGTATCCTGTGTTATCATTTAGTTAGTAAATAAATAATGAAATATATTTGTGTGGTACAGAATGATCAGTAAGGCTGGGGTTTGTGCAGATGTAAGGAGTATGTGACGTTTAGAATTGTGAGACTGATATGAGGTAATGATTAATAAATGACTTATCGATATATATCTTATATATCATCTAGAATAGATGGTAACTCGTTAAACAACTTCTTCCGTGGTGCCCCAAATCCTAATGAGTTGTTACATTATTAATTTAATCGAGTAACAAAACATAGTTGATTCGATACATAAGTCATCAGATTAATGAAAGTCACGTCACTACAATGGTCTGGGGCTGTTTTTCATGATTCGGGTTAGTTCCAGTGAAGGGAAATCTTAACGCTACAGCATACAATGACGTTCTAGACGATTCTGTGCTTTCAACTTTGTGGAAAGACCCTTTTCCTTTTCAGCATGACAATGCCCCAGTGCACAAAAAGATGTCCATACAAAAATGGTTAGTTGAAATCAGTGTGGAAGAACTTGACTGGCCTGCACAGACCTCTGACCTCAAACCTATCAGAAACATTTGAGATGAATTGGAAAGTGTTAGGCGGAGCAGCACAGGGGAACCCAAGAGCAGACTCAGACAAGGAAACAGTGATGAATGAACCAAGGTATTTATTGTAACACAGGGAGAGATGGAGTGCAGATTCAGGAAAGCTTGGATGAGTTGAGTTGTAGGAAACCAGATGTGGAGGCTGAGGTTGGAGTGAGCTGGGTTGGGACAGCGTAAACAGGTCCGGAGGGGAATCAAAGGGAGTGGTGGTAAGCTGTATCCAGAGCAGGGTAGCAGGGTGGTGAGATGTGGAAAAGCAGACAGGAACCAGAGTCAAAGCGGCAAAACTACAGTGAGAGGATAAACAGCGTCAGGCAGGGTAACAGGCACAGCAGGATACAGGATCTTCGATAACAACAAATAGCTAGAAACATGACTGACTGAACAGAGATTACGATCTGGCAGAGTGGAAGTGGCAGGACTGAGTATTTGTAGAGATCTTGATTTTGGAACGGGTAGCAGCTGGTGGGGATCTGCTCTTGACTGCTCTTGACTCCAGCACACCTGCCTCCAACCACACAATCACACACACATGGAGAGAGAGAGAGTACTGGGGAACCCCTGGGTGGGGTTATATCCTGCCTGTTCGGCCCTGTCCGGGGGTATCGTCGGATGGGGGCACAGTGTCTCCTGACCCCTCCTGTCTCAGCCTCCAGTATCTATGCTGCAGTAGTTCATGTGTCGGGAAGGGTAGGGTCAGTCTGTTATATCTGGAGTATTTATCCTGTCTTATCCGGTGTTCTGTGTAAATTTAAGTATGCTCTCTCTAATTCTTTCTTTTTTTCTCTCCCTCTCGGATGACCTGAGCCCTAGGACCATGCCTCAGGACTACCTGGTCTGAGGAGTCCTTGCTGTCCCCAGTCCACCTGGCTGTGCTGCTGCTCCAGTTTATTATTATTTGACCCTGCTGGTCATCTATGAACATTTGAATATCTTGGCCATGTTCTGTTATAATCTCCACCTGGCACAGCCAGAAGAGGACTGGTCACCCCTCATAGCCTGGTTCCTCTCTAGGTTTCTTCTGAGGTTTTGACCATTCTAGGGAGTTTTTCCTAGCCACTGTGATTTTACACCTGCATTTTTTGCTGTTTGGGGTTTTAGGCGGGGTTTCTGTACAGCACGTTGAGTTTTCAGCTGACGTACGAAAGGCTTTATAAAATAAATTTAAAATTTGATTTGATAGGGTAATGTGGGATGATCATTTCTTGCATGAACTAAAATAACACATTATAGATGGCTCTAGGCCAGAGACTGGCTTTAACAGGAGCAGCTGCAGAAGTGATGTCCTACTGAATATTGTAGGCCTGCAGTATGGGATGTGCGTTTCACAAATGTGTATTGTTATCTCATAATTAAATTATAAAAATAAAAAAATATATATTTTTATTTGATGTATTTATTTACCATCACCAAATCATCTGATATACTTTCACATTTAAACAGCCCAATGTTATTTAATGAAATTTGTTGAAGGACAGAAATCAGGTCAGAGGTCTGAGAATGACATATGAGGTATAAAAAAAAAATATCGAAAAAACGAAGTTATTATTGCATTGTTACTTGATGTACGAGTCAAATCCTTCAAATGTAATTTATTGGGTCTCCATCTGATCGCACTCTTTGATTTCAGATTGTGGGATAGTTAATTGTTATGGTTTTCCAGAGGAAAATAATCTTGTTGAATTCATAGAGTGAAAGAATCCATGGTAATGGAATTTTACTTACATTCTTTGTTTAATTCTATCCGGGAACAAAAATATTAAAGCAACATGTAAAGTGTAGGTCCCATGTTTCATGAGCTGAAATAAAAGATCCCAGAAATGTTCCATAAGCACAAAAAGCTTATTTCTCTCAAATGTTGGGCACAAATTTGTTTACAACCCTGTTAGTGAGCATTTCTCATTTGCCAAGATAATCCATCTACCTGACAGTTGTGACATATCAAGAAGCTGATTAAATAGCATGATCATTACACAGGTGCACCTTGGGAAAATAAAACAGGTGCTGGGGACAATAAAAGGCCACTCTAAAATGTGCAACTTTGTCACACAACACAATGCCACATATGTCTTATGTTTTGAGGGAGCATGCAATTGGTATGCTGAGTGTAATATCTACCAGAGTTGTTGCAAGATAATGTAATGTTCATTTCTCTACCATAAGCTGCCTGGAAAGTCATTTGAGAGAATTTGGCAGTTCGTCCAACCGGCCTCACAACCGCAGACCACGTGTAACCACGGCAGCCCAGGACCTACACATACAGCTTCTTCACCTGCGGGATTGTCTGAGACCAGCCACCCAGACAGCTGAGGACTATTTCTGTCTGTAATAACACCCTTTTGTGGGGGAAAACTCATTCTGATTGGCTGGGCCTGGCTCCCAAGTGGGTGGGCCTATGCCCTCCCTGGCCTAACCATAGCTGTGCCCCTGCACAGTCTTGTGAAATCCATAGATTAGGGCCTAATTAATATATTTAAACGGACTGAATTCCTTATATGAACTGTAACTCAGTACAATCTTTGAAATTGTTGCATGTTGCGTTTATGTTTTTGTTCAGTATATATTCTTTGTCTATACTATGCTAGCCGGGTGGTCCAGTCTGTTTATGATTTAGCCAACACCTATCTGTGTTCGCTCATTGTCATGCCTTTAATATTTCATTTGGAAAACTCATGTCTACAGTTTATATTGTAAACATATCCCTCTGGTGATAGAAGGTGTACCAAATAGTTACAAGACAAGGCTGTAACGCTTTTGCAAATGCAGTATAGGTACATTACTTACGTCACAGGATGTATAATAGGATAGTTATAATAGAATGGCAAATATAATAGTATGATATAGTAGGATCATGTAAGGATCTTAAGTATACAGAATATAAATGATCCAAATAAAAAGCGTATATTAGTTTTACATTATGGATAGATGATGCAAGAATCCATTTTAAAGCAGCATAAATCACACATTAGCTCCATCCTTTCCCAGCAGAGGGTTCTGGACCTCTTTTTCTTCAATGGAGTTGCCTCACGCTCCCTTAAGACAAAAAGATGGGGATACTCGTTAGGATATGTACCACACTGACTCTACACTGTAGAGCAGAGGTGTGAAACTAACACATTCGGTCTTCAGCGAGATCCGGAGGGTCGCACTGAAAATGTGTTATATTTCCTCGCCGTAAAAATGTGCTAAATTAGTCTATCCACTGATTTTTTAAATTTCAATGCTCCCTGACTGTCTAGCTTTCATTTCAGTGATTCTTAGTGAGCTGGACAGTCAATAAATTAATGTAGACCCATTATCATTTCTACACAGTTTCAATTTGGTTTGAGCCATTTTAAAGTATATTGAGTTTGTCCCCCCCCCCAGTATACATACATATACTTGCACTATTAATAGGCCGCAAAGAGGCATTGCATCTGTGCTAGAGATTAACTAGAGACTTTAATGTATACATTTATTCTAAATCCAATTCATAATGACTTTTGAATGAGAATTTATTTATCAGTCATCAGATACTTATTTAGATGACCCAAACCGGAAAGAAAAGGTGCAATTGATGCAGAGAGGGAGGTTGATATATACAGACCTTTACCAGGTAACAGTTCTTGGTTCTCATCAGTATCTTCATGGCTGCCAGTTGGAGATCCCTCCTGACTAGAACCTTCACTAGAACTTTCACTCGAACCCTGACCTGAAAAAATAACAGCAAAACAGTCAAGACCTAGTCAAAACCAATGTCATAAAAAACACAATGAGGTAATCACTTTAAACATTACCTGAGTCAAGAGGAGAGGGGTTGTCTCTGGTCTTCCCTGAAAAAGAGATTGTCATAAACCTATTATGCTTATATTATCACAAATAATAAAGAAAAATATGACATCATATTACTGTCATGTTTCTCTATCTTTCCCCACTGTAATTCTTTCTCTCTCTATCGGTTATTAAAGTCGGAAATGTACTTTAAATATATATATATATTTTTATATGTATTAAAAGATAAGTCAACTGACGTTGAACTTAAAAAAAGTTTTGGCTTTTCCCAAAGTCATTGTATTCTGCCACAATAATTCTCCTCTATGAGGCTCTTGTGTGGGAACATGACAACATTTATCAGTAAGTTGTTTTGATCTTGAAGGAGGATATTAATCCTTTTCAATCTTCATACTAAAGCTGAAAGTATGTGAAGTACACCTAGAAAGTATGTGAAGTACACCTAAGTTCATTGTGTCAAACAGCATGCTTGTTATTCTTCAGTGTTTTACTTCCTTGACAAACCTGTTCTGGATCAGAACTAGAGTAACTCCTCTGTCGGCCCTGTTTATGACTAATGTACCACGTGATTTATGATAAGGGATAAAAACAACCAATGAAAACAAACATGTGTTCATTCTAAATTGTTCCTTGTGCATTTTTGTTTGGTAAACCCCACAGTCTTTTTTCACCTAAACGTTACCTAATAGTATCACCACACATACTCAGCTATAATCAACAACATTGGCCTTGTTATGTTCAAAAGTGCAATTACAAAGTTAATGTGACTTTGTATTTGTAGGTCTGCAGTAGGTGTGTAAGTATTTGAGAATAGTTAGATTAGCTACATACCCTGTAGTTTACCTGTTGACTATTCGATGGTCACGGCGTCACTTTCGAACTTGTCTCTGAAGGTGGAGGACACAGCCACCTTGTATTCAGTGTTGGGAGTCAGTCCAGTCAGAGGGTCGGTGTTCATGTTACCATTCACCAGCATCTTCACCGTGGAGAGAGAAAGAGAGAGAGAGAGAGATCAATTTTAGTAGGCAACAGGAGAAAAAAAAAAGCAGATGGACAGACAGCCAGACAAACCTCTTTAGTGTCTCCTCCTCTGGTTGGGGTCCAGGTGAGTCTGTAGAGGACCACGTCTTGGGCTAAGTGTTCCCAGGTGACCCTGAAGCTCTATGTGGAGACTTCACTGGTCTTTAGGTTCAGAGGCTCTGGGACTGTCTCTGGATTACACACAAAGGATAAATGGCTCAGTGTGTTTTAGAGCATGGTGCTGGCAACACCAGGGTTGTTTGATAAATTTCCGCATGTGCTACATATGAATAAATAAACGTGTCACAGTCAATGTTGAGAGTGACACACTCGCTTTGGATAAAAGTGTATGTGTTACCTCACAACCCTATCGTCTGTGGAAAAGTCAATCAAAATGATATTTTTACACTAAATCCTATCATTAAATTCCTAAGATAAAGAAACGCAGCCCAGGACAAGAGCAATAGAGAATTACACTAGAGTAGAGCAATAGAGAATTACGGTAGAGTAGATCAATATTTTGGACTAGCAACTCTCTGGCAATCAATCAATCTCCTTTAGTACCACTCTACCACAGGTACTATACAGCTTTCCAAAACTAACAGCTGGGGAGAATAGAGGAGAGGGGAGGGGAGAGGCAGTCTTACTGGCGACCCCCATCATACAAAGCCAAGATGGTCACAGTGTACTCTGTCAGTGGCATCAGGTTACTAAGCAACACTGGGGTTTCGTTGCATCCACATACGCCCTATGGTCAAAGAAGAGGTAAGGTTTAAGGTGAGTGCAAATGTATCTCATCTCAAAGAATATGTACTGTAGATGGCATTCTTGTCCTGATACAGTCTTTAAATCCTGGCCAATAATTGAAAGCATTCATTCATTTTAAGAATAACAATAACGGTACTGGGATGTCTGTGCCTGTTGGATTAGCCTTTTTTTAAAATTGTATTTCCACTTTACATTTCAGAAGGGGGAACATGCACGCGATAATGAGATTATTGTGGAGAGTCAGGTTAATATAATAGTTTGTTTAAAACGTTTACATGGTTTGCAAGAAGAACGATTTCCCTAATAATCCTGTTACATTCAACCATCTGAAATCAGGCTAACGATGGGACTTGGATAAATGCAGAAAATCGGCAATCAAAATAAACGTTCTACCACAGTGACCATGTTATTTTTGCGAAGACTATTTGATTCTGAGTTCGGACATTTAACGTTTGTATCCGAAAACTATTTATATTGCATACTTCCAGTTTTCCGAATTGACTTCTCGGCTTGTGCTACCCGGTTCTTGCACATGCGCAGATCAAATACACAGCTGGAACGCCGATTTAGGTGTTTACATGTCCTAATAATTTGAAAGATTGCTCAGATAACCTGGTGTTTTAATCAGCGTATGTTTACTTCGATTATGATCTTACGCCGATTAAGATAAGCAGAGTAAGGTGTTTACATGACTAATGCCATAATCAGTTTAATATCGAATTATTAGTGCACATGTAAACTACTCATTGTTTCATGGGTTGATGTACGAACTAAGATTCATATGTTATCACGTTTACCATGTGATTTGTTCTCAGGTAAAGAAAATCTCATTGGAAAGTGCATTGATATATACCCATTGATACTTCAAGAATATAACTTAGAAATGCCTCATGAATTTAGTTGTTGTCGTACCTCATCAGAGCCCAAAATATAATCTGGAAATCAAATTTTATTTGTCACATGCGCCGAATACAACAGGTAAAGACCTTACAGTGAAATGTTTACTTACAGGCCTTTAACCAGCAATGCAGTTTTAAGAAAAATACGTGTCAGCAGTAGCTGCCAGAGCCGCCCGTCAGTCAGGAGCTGCCAGAGCCGCCCGTCAGTCAGGAGCTGCCAGAGCCGGCCGTCAGTCAGGAGGTGCCAGAGCCACCCGTCAGTCAGGAGCTGCCAGAGCCGCCCGTCAGGCAGGAGCTGCCAGTGTCACCCTTCAGGCAGGAGCTGCCAGAGTCGCCCTTCACTCCGGCGCTGCCAGAGTCTCCCTTCACTCCGGCGCTGCCAGAGTCGCCTTTCACTCCGGCAGTGCCGGATTCGCCCACCTGTCCGGGTCGCCGCTCCAAAGGCGCCACCTAAGCGGACCGAGACTAAGGTGGAGTGGAGTCAGAGCCGCCAGAGCTGCCACCGCGGGCAGATGCCCACCCAGACCCTCCCCTATGGGTTTAGGTTTTGCGGTCGGAGTCCGCACCTTTGGGGGGGGGGGGGGGGTACTGTCACGTCCTGACCTTAGTTCCTTTTGTATGTCTCTATATTAGGTTGGTCAGGGTGTGAGTTGGGGTGGGCATTCTATGTTTTGTTCTTGTGTTTATATTTCTATATGTTTGGCCTGGTATGGTTCCCAATCAGAGGCAGCTGTCAAGCGTTGTCTCTGATTGAGAACCATACTTAGGTAGCCTGTTTTCCCACTCTTGTTTGTGGGGGTTATTTTCCATTTCAGAGTTTTTCACCACTCTGTTTCGTTTTTATTTATTCGCTTGTTCGTTTGTTTTCTGTGTTGAGTGTAATAAATATGACGAACACTTACCACGCTGCATATTGGTCCGATATTTCCTACTCCTCTTCAGAAGAGGAAGACGACAACCGTTACAGGAGGTCAAATGTACTCCTTTTCCCTGAAACACCATGCAGTCAAACTTTTTATTTTGTGCCACCAGGGCCACAATAATATACCCCCTCTCTGAATGTCCAAGTGTGACCCCCTCCCCATGGGTTACTGCAGCTAGTGTTGCCAGCACTGCCACTGCCTGGGTGGGGGCACCCACCGGAATACACACCGGCTAGGTACAAGGTCGTCAAGGTTCTCATTAGCATCTTTGAGAATTTACTTGTATATTATGCTCTCCCTTTAGGGGGCTTTGGCTTTGCAGGACCAACCCTGCCAAGCAGGCTCAGAATCTTGAGGAGGCAGTGCTGCTCTAGGTCTCTGACCTTATTTTGGCTGCATACAGACCGCTTACAGCAGGCCCATAAAACAGTTAGGGACTTCTCCTTAGTATCTGGGTCATTCAGGTGGGTGTCTAGGGTATAGGGTTGTGGACCATTCCATCATAAATAAATGAGATGTATAATTCATTTTTAAAATGTAGTTCCCCATGATAGAACAATAAATAAATCAAATGTATAATTTATTTTAAAACGCTGTTCCACCATGATAGGACAAAAAAATAAATAAGATGTTTAATTCATTATAAAAAGTATATCCATCATCTGAACAACATTGAAAGCTCTCTCACACCCCCACTCACAGCAATACATTGGTTCTGGGATATGCAACCATTTCCTTTCTCACTAAACGCCACACTTTCCCCAAAATCAAAAACCACACACCACACATACTGTGCCTTCTGTTTACTGAGTTTTTATCTTCACCATGTTGAATTAGTGCTTTTGTGTTCCAATTAGTTATATTTGAAGATATATAGAAAAGCTTTTTTTTGTATTATTACAGTCCATAAACCGGGCTAGAATTGTGTTTCATTATATTCCTCGTCTATAAGAACTTTGTCATTTTTAAAATAGCCATGGAGTAGTCTTTGTGTCTCTGAACAACTGGTTATCAATATATAGCTTATCGACGACGAGAGCTACTCGTTTCCCTTTTAATCTATTTTCCTTGAAAATTGGATACAGAACTTTACGCCGTTCTGCAATCTCCTTTGGGAACTGGTCATTCATAACAATGTGGGTCCCAGCAAGTCTTTTAAGGCTTTTAACATTATTTTATCTTTAAAAGGAGCGAATTTGGCAACGATTGGGCGTTCATACCTCTGCCCTCTTTGTACGAAGCGGTGTACATGTTCGAGTTGGATTTTGTCGATATTCGCGTGGAATCTGAAGCGTTGTAAGGAGGAACTCTCTAACTACAGATTCAGGAGCTTCTCCTTCTTTCTATTGGATACCTATAAGTACCAGATTCTCTCTCATGGATCTAGTCTGTATGTCAAGTAAAGCTTCTCTCAGAACAGTGTTCTTCTTTTTAAGTGTATAAACTTCTGTTTCAATCTTATTGACTGTCCCTTTTAGCCTGTTTGTTTCCTTCTCCAATGTCGCAGCTTTTTCATCCCTCATCTCGAGGTCTGCCTTCAACTCTTTTATATCCTTACTGACTAATTCAAGTATACCCAGTTTGTCATTTACTGATTTTAACCGATTGGTTTCGACCTTTACCATTCCCGGTGGTGAAAATATTAAATCGTCTGTGGAAGAGTCACTTTTTCGTTTTGAAATAGGTTCCCCTGTCTTACTCACAGTCATGTTTGGGTGTTGCTTGTTTTCGTAATATTTGTCGATACATTTCTCTAGTCTTATGATTTGTTTTGTGTTGTTATCCAGATTGAAGGATATCACCCACCATATTGTGTAGTGCTAATATTTAGTCTAATTTACCGATTGAATATTACGTTTTTATCTTGAGGTGCTCTACATAACTACGTTCAGTCCCCCATCTTCAGTCCGCCACCAAACAACATTTTACTTTCACTTTTAGCAACATTACAGATAAATAATCTTGGGCCTACCACTGTCCATTGTCAAAGTGTCCCAAAAAAGAGCAAAAGTACGACAAAATATATTTTGAATGCTCACATTGAATGAATTGCCCGAAAAATAATGAGAATATCTATCCTAAATCATTTCTGTGTCAAATTCGCAGGTGAGCCACACAGTGCGACGACAGTGAACCTGGGCTCTCCTGACAGGTGAACTCCCATCTTTCCTCATGGAACATGGTCAAACTAGTTTGGTTGCTTGTGTTAACTGCAGCTAGGCCTATATGCACAGCGTAGCCTGGTGGTTAGAGCGTTGGACTAGTAACCGGTAGGTTGCGAGTTCAAACCCCCGAGCTGACAAGGTACAAATCTGTCGTTCTGTTCCTGAACAGGCAGTTAACCCAGGCCGTCATTGAAAATAAGAATGGGTTCTTTAACTGACTTGCCTGGTTAAATAAAGGTAAAAAAAAAAATTCATTGGTATCCTTCATTATTATAATGACTCAAAAGCATAACAAGGGTCCAATCATCATTGGAACAGTCAAATGTGGCATGCAGTGTTGAACACATAAGGGATACTGAGGCGTTCACATTGGTTCATAAAGGAGTATTTTATTAATGCAGTGATTTATACTTTCCCCGAAAAATGAAAACAAAACATATTTAAAAAGCAGTTCAGTGCATGTGTGTTTATGTGTGTGCAACGATTTAAATGATTGATTTCTAGTTTAAAATAAACAATCTACAATAGAAATAGAATAAGGTTCCAATACCAATACATTAAAATGGCCCAAATATAGGTGGTTTACAAATCAATTTGTTGAAAAGGAATTCTATTATGATATTCGAAAGATCAAAACGTTCATTAATAAGTATTCAAATCCAAGCCGATCAAAACGGCCCATTCTTGGGAATGTACACATCCACATTGACAGTATTTGTTGACAAAACAGAATCACATGTTGTTTGCTAGATTTAGATGCGTTGTCAGTCACTCCTCAATGGCTGAGAGAATAGAGAGAGAAAGTTATTATAGGAATGGGTGCTTGTTTTTTATACTCAGGGCTATAGCTGCAGTAACAGTAGGCATGCTAATGACAATAATACAATCATTTAGATAATTAAGAATTACACCTAAATAATAAATAGTAATAGTGCAGTTAGTATTACATATCCATGTAGATTCATGATGCTGATATTTGTAAAAGGATGTTTGCAGTGGTGTAAAGTACTTAAGTAAAAATACTTTAAAGTACTACTTAAGTCGTTTTTTTGGTTATCTGAACATTACTTTGCTATTTATTTTTTGCCAACTTTTACTTTTACTTCACTACATTCCTAAAGAAAATATATATAGAGATTTTTTGTACTCATTACATTTTGACAGGAAAATGGATCAATTCACAAACTTATCAAGAGAACATCCCTGGTCATCCCTACTGCCTCTGATCTGGCGGACTCACGAAACACAATAAGAAGAAAATGGTGCCTTCTGGTTTGCTTAATATAAAGAATTTGAAATGGTTTATACTTTTACTTTTGATACTTAAGTATATTTAAATGCAAATACTTTTAGACTTTTACTCAAGTAGTATTTTACTGGGTGACTTTCACTTTTACTTAAGTCATTTTCTATTATTGTATATTTACTTTTACTCATGTATGACACTTGAGTACTTTTTTTTACCACTGGATGTTTGGGGATGTTAGTTAATATATGGTTTGTACTGTTGATGGACATGTGCCAGTTGCCTAGTTGGATACATGGTGGCATGGCTGGAGGAACCAAATCCTTTAAGTGCTCAGATACATAATAGTACTTTCAACAACAACTAACACCAGAAAAACATCTAACTTTCAAGAATGAGATTGGGGGGCCATGATTGATTGTATTACATGATATATATTTTAAGGATAAATTATATTACCTCAACTTGGCAGCATTGCCTTCTTCTCTAGACTTTCGTTGCTGCCTTGACCTGGAACAGCAGAACTAACATCAGCACTTCCATAGTTTCAACTGCATTCACTATGTACTTAAGAAATATACAGTAAAATAACTGGCAATACTTTTGAATAACATTACCAGAGTCAGTGCTGCTAGCGTCATCCTTTGTCACTGTGAAAATAGAATATTATCACTCTTTAATTAGATACAGATATACATATATAATTCACTCTCTGATTTGACTGAATCGATAACTACCCACCTAGTACATAGAAGATGTGACTTTACATTTCACGTCAGTGTCATAATAATCCTACTCGGTACAGATGATTCATTAGTTAGAATTAATGTGTCATGTTGTCTCCCACTATGTTCAGTGTCTAATTGCTAGTTATTCTTTAGGTGTTCCCTTCCTTAAGAAACATTTTCTTGACTATGATTCACAGTCCCCTCATTTTACAAGTCTACATACCACATGATTTGTGACAAAGGTGATTAAAGTCAAGTTTGCATCAAATAGCAAACATGACAGAATTACACCTAAATAATACATAGTAATAGTGCAGTTAGTATACATGTCAATGTAGTCTCATGATGCTGATATTTGTAAAAGGATGTTGGGATGTTTGCAGTGGTGTAAAGTACTTAAGTAAAAATACTTTAAAGTACTACTTAAGTAGTTTTTTTGGTTATCTGAACATTACTTTGCTATTTATTTTTTGCCAACTTTTACTTCACTACATTCCTAAAGAAAAAATATATAGATTTTTTGTACTCGTTACATTTTGACAGGAAAATGGATCAATTCACACACTTATCAAGAGAAAATCCTGGTCATCCCTACTGCCTCTGATCTGGCGGACTCACTAAACACAATAACAAGAAAATTGTGCCATCTGGTTTGCTTAATATAAGGAATTTGAAATGGTTTATACTTTTGGTACATTTTAGCAATTCCATTTACTTTTGATACTTAAGTATATTTAAACGCAAATACTTTTAGACTTTTACTCAAGTAGTATTTTACTGGGTGACTTTCACTTTTACTTGAGTCATTTTCTATTATTGTATATTTACTTTTACTCATGTATGACACTTGAGTACTTTTTTTACCACTGGATGTTTGGGGATGTTAGTTAATATATGGTTTGTACTGTTGATGGACATGTGCCAGTTGCCTAGTTGGATACATGGTGGCATGGCTGGAGGAACCAAATCCTTTAAGTGCTCAGATACATAATAGTACTTTCAACAACAACTAACACCAGAAAAACATCTAACTTTCAAGAATGAGATTGGGGGGCCATGATTGTATTACATTATATATATTTTAAGGATAAATTATATTACCTCCATTAGCCAGCATTGTCTCCCTCTCTAGACGTTCGATGCTGCCTTGATCTGGAACAGCAGAACTAACATGAGCACTTCCATAGTTTCAACTGCATTCACTATGTACTTAAGAAATATACAGTAAAATAACTGACAATACTTTTGAATAACATTACCAGAGTCAGTGCTGCTAGCGTCATCCTTTGTCCCTGGGAAAAGAGAATATTATCACTCTTTAGATAGATACAGATTTACAGCATTCAGTGATGATCATTGGTCCTCTATAGGCATGCATATTCCCAAATGAAATTCTATGAATTAACGGAAAAATCATCATAGCAATGTAATTCAATCTCTGATTTGACTGAATCGATAACTACCCACCTAGTACATAGAAGATGTGACTTTACATTTCACGTCAGTGTCATAATAATCCTACTCGGTACAGATGATTCATTAGTTAGAATTAATGTGTCATGTTGTCTCCCACTATGTTCAGTGTCTAATTGCTAGTTATTCTTTAGGTGTTCCCTTCCTTAAGAAACATTTTCTTGACTATGATTCACAGTCCCTTCATTTTACAAGTCTACATACCACATGATTTGTGACAAAGGTGATTAAAGTCAAGTTTGCATCAAATAGCAAACATGACAGAATTACACCTAAATAATACATAGTAATAGTGCAGTTAGTATACATGTCAATGTAGTCTCATGATGCTGATATTTGTAAAAGGATGTTGGGATGTTTGCAGTGGTGTAAAGTACTTAAGTAAAAATACTTTAAAGTACTACTTAAGTAGTTTTTTTGGTTATCTGAACATTACTTTGCTATTTATTTTTTGCCAACTTTTACTTCACTACATTCCTAAAGAAAATATATATAGATTTTTGTACTCGTTACATTTTGACAGGAAAATGGATCAATTCACACACTTATCAAGAGAAAATCCCTGGTCATCCCTACTGCCTCTGATCTGGCGGACTCACTAAACACAATAACAAGAAAATTGTGCCATCTGGTTTGCTTAATATAAGGAATTTGAAATGGTTTATACTTTTGGTACATTTTAGCAATTACATTTACTTTTGATACTTAAGTATATTTAAACGCAAATACTTTTAGACTTTTACTCAAGTAGTATTTTACTGGGTGACTTTCACTTTTACTTGAGTCATTTTCTATTATTGTATATTTACTTTTACTCATGTATGACACTTGAGTACTTTTTTTACCACTGGATGTTTGGGGATGTTAGTTAATATATGGTTTGTACTGTTGATGGACATGTGCCAGTTGCCTAGTTGGATACATGGTGGCATGGCTGGAGGAACCAAATCCTTTAAGTGCTCAGATACATAATAGTACTTTCAACAACAACTAACACCAGAAAAACATCTAACTTTCAAGAATGAGATTGGGGGGCCATGATTGTATTACATGATATATATTTTAAGGATCAATTATATTACCTCCATTAGCCAGCATTGCCTCCCTCTCTAGACTAACATGAGCACTTCCATAGTTTCAACTGCATTCACTATGTACTTAAGAAATATACAGTAAAATAACTGACAATACTTTTGAATAACATTACCAGAGTCAGTGCTGATAGCGTCATCCTTTATCACTGGGGAAAGAGAATATTATCACTCTTTAGTTAGATACAGATATACATATATAATTCACTCTCTGATTTGACTGAATCGATAACTACCCACCTAGTACATAGAAGATGTGACTTTACATTTCACGTCAGTGTCATAATAATCCTACTCGGTACAGATGATTCATTAGTTAGAATTAATGTGTCATGTTGTCTCCCACTATGTTCAGTGTCTAATTGCTAGTTATTCTTTAGGTGTTCCCTTCCTTGAGAAACATTTTCTTGACTATGATTCACAGTCCCTTCATTTTACAAGTCTACATACCACATGATTTGTGACAAAGGTGATTAAAGTCAAGTTTGCATCAAAAAGCAAACATGACAGAATTACACCTAAATAATACATAGTAATAGTGCAGTTAGTATACATGTCAATGTAGTCTCGTGATGCTGATATTTGTGAAAGGATGTTGGGATGTTTGGGGATGTTAGTTAATATATGGTTTGTACTGTTGATGGACATGTGCCAGTTGCCTAGTTGGATACATGGTGGCATGGCTGGAGGAACCAAATCCTGTAAGAGTCCCTTCATTTTACAAGTCTACATAACACATGACTTGTGATAAAGGTGATTAAAGCAACCTTTGCGGGCAAAAAGTAAACATGACAGACCTTGTTGTATTGTTAAAGTCACTTTGGAAAACTTAATGAACGTGTTTTTTACAATACCAGAAATCAATGCTGTCAGTCAATCATTCTTAATTGTAATTATAATCTACCCTCCGTTGCATGAAAGAAATTGGATCCTTCTCTGCTTTTAACAACTGTGAAACATAACATGACCTCCACTCTACAACTATGAGATTTGTAAGTCTTTCCAGGCATGTTCAAAACGGCGGCTCCATTTCCATTGCCTGAAAGTAACAGAGTCATGTGAACGGACTAGCCTTGCAAGTACAAGGTTGTTGATGTGCTATATACTCATCAGTATTGTCCAGAGCAACACGTGGGCAATAAGAAGTCAAACTATTCATCTGTATGTGATTCATAAAAATGATTGATGTGTAAAAACAAGGATAATGAATTGAATCATCACAAGACATAATTAAATCACAACAATAAACACTGATAAGATGGCCCCTCATTATACATATCCCTACCAGATCTTTGGTATTGCTGTGCTACTGCTACACATGTAATTGTTCTAGGAAGGACAAAATACATGACATTGTATCAACGGTACCATTTAGAGGTGCCTGGATCCCAGTAGCTGGTAGATCTCCTTTTGTACCAGCAACTAAAACAATGGAGCAAGATGTTAATGCCAAATATGACAGGTTTTTATTAAATGAGTATCTGAAACAGTGGAAACACAGTGGTAGGAAAAATAAACATACTATACTCTCTTTTTTTGACCTCCCGACTTGAGATTTACTAAAGTCACGCCCTGATATCAATTTTTTTTTCCACATGCTTAAATGACCATAATCGCTTTAGTTTATCTCACAAAACAATACAAATAAGAAAAATAACATACTGTATGAAATTCATTCACAATGTGAAAAACTTACATATTTTGCCTTTCTTCCAAAGAACCAACATGGAGCTAAACACGATCAGCAGGAGGACCACCGCAACAACAGCACCAATGACAACACCTGTTACTTGGGTACAATCGCAGCATTTCCCATCTGTGTGGAAGACAATATAAGAGGACATATTCAGCATTAACAATGACATATTGTACATTGAGCTTGAAAAACAGTTGTCACATTTTAATCATCTGCATTCATGACCTGTTAACAGACTCAGAAACGTCAGATTTTACCACAACTGATAACCATAACTGGTTAACTAATAACTGGTTTGTTGAAAATACATACAGTACCGGTATAATTGAATATAAGGACTACTTTACCCCATTTTACCACAACTGGCTCCTTCAAAGCTACATGGTTGACAGAGCATTCATAAGTTCCCTTATCTGCCTCTGGGATCTGCACACTCATCCTGATCTGGTAGGTGTCATCATCATTGGGTAGGATTCCTGTAGACTGCACTCCATCACGTTCGGTCAATGGAACACCATTCTTCTTAATATGCATTTCTACATCTTTGGGATAGAAACCTGTGGCCATGCAGGTCAGTCGGACATTTCCGGCAGTTTTGGCCTTTTTAGCAAACGCATAGACCTTTGGGGCTAAAGAGGGAATAAACGAAGAACATTAATATTATTTCTGATCTCACATGTACAAATGGTCGTTTTTTTGTTAACCATTTGTTAGGCTATACTATTTTAGGTCCAAAGTACTCTATCTGAGTTGTAAAAAGATCCTTCGAGTTATCCATAGTTAGGCTACACTATGTGAAGTTTAGAACACTTTTCAAAAAGTACTCACAATCAGCCCTACTGACTTCTTTGTCCTCGTATGCCATGAATTTGGAAAGCCAGTCCACACACTCCTTCTCCAGGTAGCCCTTGGTGTACTGGTTGAGGATCTGGACCCCGTCCCACTTCCTCTTAGTCGGCTGAGCTTGAACAACTGGGGCCACCCACTGCATATTGGCATCATCAAAGGCCAGGAAGTCGTCACCATCGTAGCTGTACTGGTCTGTGCCCTTTATGAATTTCAATGTGCCGTCACTCTGTCGGTCAATCTCACAGCCATGTTTCCACTGAAGGATATGGACATCTGAGAGGAAAAACAAATAGAATAGGAGAGGGAATGACTCACCTATGTTATGGTCAATTCTGGGAGTTTTGGTAAAACATCTACAGTAGGCTGTGTAGAGTGACACAAATGCAAGTGTTGTTTCTCACCAGTGTTGTTGTGCCTCATGCGATCCATCAGGATGTTGACGTTGACTTTGAACCACTGCTCCTTGCTCTTGCGTGACTGAGTGCCTTTATCCCAGTAGTCTGCTGGCAGCTTCTCCCTCATCCAGTCCTGTTTGGGAATCTTCTTCTTTGCCACACTGTCATAGTAATCGATCTGTTTGTCATTCATCAGACCCATGGCAGTGAACTCATGGATACCAGGCAATTCTACTGGCTTTGACAGGGCAGTGTAGATGTAATTCAGCGACCATTTCTCCACTGGTCACAAAAAGTGAAACATGAGTTAGTCGTGACTCCTGAGTAGAGATGCTTCTTCAAAGACCAAAATAATTGGGGATGACTTTTTAAGGAATATCAAATTGATTGGAATACTAAATAAAGGAATGATGGTGATAAAATGTACCTTCATCTGTTACATTTTTCATATTATTTGTATTTAAAAAATCATACAATTTCTGTTCACCACTTAGCCTACAATGGTTATTGAAAGAGACCAAACTAAAAAAACTGATCCTGGATCAACGAAATTGTACACTAGACTTGTCGTCACCATAGCATTTCCAACCAATCAAACTGTCCTTTTCTGTTGCCAGGTGAGATAGTTTTCACAGGTGTACAGTCAACTGAATTTGGCAGCAAGAGGCAAAACATAAACATTGTAGCCTAATTATCAATACAGTTTTAATAACTAAATAAAATGTTGGGAAGTTGAAGTTATTAAGTAAGTAATTATTCTTTGACAGTTTGCGAACATTTTCAACAGAACAATAAATAACTTAACCTACAATTTTCACGATACAACAATTGAACATGAATCGTCAAAATGTGCCTCAATGATAATCATTTCTCCATATTATTTTTTCCCTAAGTCTATAGCAACTCAGCCAAAAAAACATTTTACTTTCACCTTTAGCAACAAGACAGAGAAATAAATGTTCTTACCGCTGTCCACCGTCGAAAGTGTCGCGAAAAGGAACAAAAGTACGACGACATACATTTTGAACGCACACATGAATGTTAAATGCCCCGAAAATAATAATATGCCTATCCTAAATAAAAGTCTGTGGCCAATCCCAAGGTGAGCCGCATAGTGTGACAACAGAGCACTTCGGCTTTCACAACCAGGTGAGCTCTAACGAATGTGGTCAAACAGGCCAAACAAGTTTGGTTGGTTATGTAAACTGTAACTGAAGCTAGGTCTACTTCATGCAGTATATATAGGCGTACCTTTATTCATTGCTATCTTTCATTATTATAATGACTCAAACGCATAACAGGGAAGAGCATTATTGGAAGAGTACAATGTGGCATGCATTGTTGAACACTTACTGTAAGGGCTACTGAGACGTTCACATTGGTTGATAAAGTAGTCCTTCATTAAAGCAGTGATTTATACTTACAAAATATGTATTTAAATAAGTGCTGTCTGTGTGTGCGTGTGTGTAGTGGTTGAAATGAATGGGCACTAGGTTAAAATAAACAACCATAACATATTACGGTTCCAATACCAATAAATCAGGCATGAAGAAAAAAATCTATGAAAAACACAATGTTCATTTTCTATATCTAAAGTGTTATTCAAGTGAAAATACATTTATTTTGGCTCATTTTATTCTCACAAGGAATCCCTGTCACGTTCTGACCTTTATTTCCTTTGTTTTGTCATTATTTAGTATGGTCAGGGCGTGAGTTGGGGTGGGCAGGCTATGTTTGTTTTTCTATTATTTGGGTATTTTTATGTTTCGGCCTAGTATGGTTCTCAATCAGAGGCAGGTGTCATTAGTTGTCTCTGATTGAGAATCATACTTAGGTAGCCTGGGTTTCACTGTGTGTTTGTGGGTGATTGTTCCTGTCTCTGTGTTTGCACCAGAAAGGGCTGTTTTGGGTTTTCACGTTTCTTGTTTTTGTTAGTTTGTTCATGTGAAGTGCTTTATTAAACATGAATCAAAATAACCACGGTGCGCTTTGGTCCGCCTCTCCTTCAAGTCAAGAAAACCGTAAAATCCCACTACGATTTTCAAAAGAACAAAATGATCCAAAACTAAGAACTTCATATCCAAGCCTATCTGATCAGAATGGTAAATGCTTGGAAAGGAATACATCCAGATTCACAGTGTTTGTTGGTTAACAAAACAGAATCACACGTTCTTTGGTTTGGATGCGCTGTCAGTCACTTTAATGTCTGAGAGAATAGAGAGAGAAAGTCATTATGGGAATGGGTGCTTGCTTTTTATACTCAGGGCCATAGCTGCGGTAACAGTAGGAATTCTACAGATAACTATGAATTACAGTAGAAGTTCAATATTACCAGAGTCATGGGTGGACAAGGACCCATTTCATGAACCTAAAGAAATACATAGTAGTGGTGTGTTATTGTTACATGTCTCTTGATGTTGATATTTGTTGGGATGTTGGTTAATATATGGTTTGTAGTGTCAAAGCCTGTAGTTGGATGCAGGGTGGTATGGCTGCTGGCACCAAATCTGTTAAGTGCTCAGATACTGTTTGTTATACAATCAACATCAAATAACACAAAAAAAACTGCAACTTTTAAGAATGAGATTGGGAGGCCATGATTGAGTTAATTTATCCTTTTCTTTTACATAAAAAAAGTATGTTACCTCCATTAGCCAGCATTGCCTCCCTCTCTAGTTCGTTGCTGCCTTGACCTGGAACAGCAGAACTAACATCAGCACTTCCATATTTCAGCTGCATTCACTATGTACTTAAGGAATATCCAATTAAGTAACTGGCAGTACTTTTAAATAACATTAGCAGAATCAGAGGACGTGGTGCTAGCGTCGTCATGTATGACCTAGGCCTTTATTACTCCTGTATGAGTGAGTGAGTGGATGATCTGGTAGGTGTCGTCATCATTGGGTAGGACTCCTGTAGACTGCACTCCATCATGTTTGGTCAATGGGACACATCTCTGGGATAGAAACCTGTGGCCATGCAGGTCAGTCTTACATGTCCTGCAGTTTTGGCCTTTTTAGCAAATGCATAGACTTTTTGGAGGGGCTAAAGAGGGAATAAACAGAGAACATGAGTGTTTCTTTTCTGTCATCTACATTAACACTATTTGAGGTTCAGATGACCATTCAAATATCAGCTTGTTTGTAAATACTCACAGTCCTTATTAGTCTCAGAGTTCTTTGTACTCATATGCCATGAATTTGGAAAGCCAGTCCATACACTCCTTCTCCAGGTAGCCCTTGGTGTACTGGTTGAGGATCTGCACCCCGTCCCACTTCTTCTTAGTCGGCAGAGCTTGATCAACTGGGGCCACACACTGCATAGTGGCATCACAGATAGAACAGAGACAGATATTTTAATGGATGTATAAATGTGAAGCATCCGGTTGGTGTTTCCGAGAGGAAGCCCACTGGTGGGCAGTGGGAGAAGATGGAACCAGATGGATTTTGGCCGACATTCTGCTAATTTGTCATGTCAATACAGTTTTCTGTTCCCAAAACTAGAATCTGCTATGAACAGAGTGGACTAAGTTGTAGACTTTACCCGTTGCAAAAGTTTTTAAAAAATTATGTTAGATTGAGTGCAAAGGAGAATTGAGTTATTGCACACGTGCACTTCAAAGTAGGAATTCCCTAACGGAAATATGCAGATGTATACTAGATCGCGCCAATAGGATATCGCTAGCGCATGCTTGGCTCTGCCCACCTCCTTGCTTGTTCTGTATACTATAAATAACTTGTTCCCATTGGAAACGACAAGCTGTGGTCCATCTTGGTTCTGATAACCATGTAAATCTCTCTCTGACAAGGTGACTTTTATCAATATGTAAGAACACAAAACCCTGCAAACTCTAGCACGTCATCTCTAACTGTCAGCTTTGCTAACAGGTACATTTAAAGAAATGTATTAAATACTACATCTAGCTAACATTAGATAGTGAATCCAGAGATTCTTACTTTTGCCTTGATTAGGCAGTCTTGTCCAGATCATCATGGCATTTGTAGTTCTTTATGATAGCCACATTAGCAACTAATTAGAATTTCATTTGTTGGGGGTAAATACAGGCAAATATATTGATAAAAATCACCTTGTCTGAGAGATTTAGTTATTTAGTTACGTCACGCCAGGGTAAGTCTACACAAACAGCCCTTATGTTAAGTGTTAAGAAAATCCCCTATGGGTAAAATGAATGGTGGAAAAACAATTGGAACCATTTCCATTTGACCGCTAGATTTTATGGGTATTATGACTCATACTGTGGTACTCTATAGGAAGCAATGACACACCTATGTTCAAGTCCAGTCTTCTTTGCGCATTGCAGGTTAATTATCTTGGGAGTTTTAGTAAAATAACTACAGAATGTTGACGTTGACTTTGAACCACTGCTCCTTGCTCTTGCGTGACTGAGTGCCTTTTTCCCAGTAGTCTGCTGGCAGCTTCTCCCTCATCCAGTCCTGTTTGGGAATCTTCTTTGACACACTGTCATAGTAATCACTGTTTGTTATTCATCAGACTCATGGCAGTGAATTCATGGATACCAGGCAATTCTACTGGTTTGACAGGGCAGTGTAGATGTAGCTCAGCGACCATTTCTCTAATGGTTACAAAATCCAGCAAATGGGTTAGTCACAACTCCTGGGTAGAGATGTAAAATAAGTGAGGTAGAGATGGGAATAAAAAAATAAAAAAAGTTATGATAATCGATAATAGTTAGCATAGTAACATCATAGTAATCATTTTGGTATGAAATCTAGACTAATACATCAATCCATTATTACTTTGTTTAATTCAATTATGCATTAGACTAATTTGTTGTTCTTAAAGAGACTAAATAATACTAGAACAGAGACTAAGCACTTTTATGTGCCTGTCATAATCTTATCACCTGACAACTGGGAATTCCAACCAATCAAACTATCTTATCATGTTGCCAATTAAAAATAATTTTCTCAGGTGTGTAATCAATGGAACTTGCCAGCGGCAACAAGGAAACATCGCAATATAAGGACCTTCAAAACTAGCCTACCATTAAACAAGCTGGAGTTGTCATCAATAATGACCTGAAAATAGACAACTACACAAAATTCTGTCTAATTTAAGTCCGCCCCACGATGCTATGACTGTGCGCTCTCAGCTTTCTCGAACAAGTAAACTCCTGTGTTGATCCTGATCATTAAGTTGAACAGGTGTTGCACAAAATCCAAAGTCTCTTCTCTGATGAAACTGTACTTCATAAGAAATAGTCAAACCTTGTCTTTGCACACCATTCATCATCAGAACTCTGTGCAAATTCGCTGTTGTTTACAATTCCGTTATCATTAGCCACTACTATCCTCCTGTAGATACTGTAGCGACCC
This sequence comes from Oncorhynchus nerka, assembly GCF_034236695.1. NCBI lineage: Eukaryota > Metazoa > Chordata > Actinopteri > Salmoniformes > Salmonidae > Oncorhynchus > Oncorhynchus nerka. The sequence goes on along the minus strand of NC_088399.1, from coordinate 63,957,643 downwards.
GCACAGACAGCTGTGTGTTATGTGCTAGGCTAGGAGGTGGTTGTGTTGTACTGACCAGTACCCGGTGTTCGCGGGGTCCGACATGTCAATCAACCTGCTATCTGCCAATCACGGGAATGCCTGGAATGTTCTGATGCCGGGCATCCTGGTGGTTGGCGGAGTGGCGTGGAGGGGGGTTGGGCATTGAAAGTTAAGACCAGGTTCAGCCTTTGTTCTCTCTCTCTTACGTCTGGGCTTCACAAGAGAAGGTCACGATTGGCTTGTGGGTTATCTGTCATCTATTTGGCGTGTGCTACGGCCCAAACAGTAGCCTGTGTAAAGTTGGTTCAATAAACCGTCAATTCGCAAACTCAAGCCTCTGTCTGGACAATTGTTCATTTATGATCTAGTCAGGTCATTACAATACATTCATGTGGAACAGGCTGTACTTTTGGAACTTTTAAAAACATTTTTGGCCTGGTAGACCATATTTTGAATGATAGAATGTGCAAAAAAAGTGGCTTTTATAATTGTTTTTTTATTCAGAATAACAAATCATGCAGGATGTTTCAAAAGCAGTACAGGTTACATGCATTGTGTGTGTGTGTGTGTACATCTGTAGGCATGTATGTATGCAATAAGTCATGTAACAGTGGTTTAGTGAATTGTAACAGATTAATGCAATGAGAAATGAATGAAATCATTTTGTGAATGCATTTAGTCCACAGGTAAAGTTCATAATCCTAGAGTCCCTATTCATAAATAGGGTTGGCTTGCCTTCTCTAGTCACAGGTAGGCTCAGTCACTGGTATACTTTACAAAGCCATTTTGGGTTTACTACCATTTAATTTGGGCATTTGTATTATTCAGAAATGTGGTGGGAACTCTGTATGCCGGACTGTTTGCTAACTATTCCACATGTCCAAACTGAATTTGATAAAAAGGCTTTTATTTATTCTGCACCATAGGCTTGGAACGCCTTCCAAAATAGTTTAAACTGGGAGAACTTGTCCCGATTGGTGTTTTTAAATCATTGATGAAGGATTTTGTGGCTGATTCCTTGACCTGTCAATGTTTTTAATATCATTATGGCCACTACCATAAATGGTTTTTACTATTTTACTTTTTCATGTCGTCTGACTGTAATTGTGTACAACGTGGTGCTGCCCATCTTGGCCAGGATAAACAATCATAACAAACAATATTGCAAATACCCCAAGGATGCTCTATATGCTCTATAATATTAAACATCATAATAATTTGTACATATATTTGCAGAAACGTAAAACAAGATATTGTTTGGCCAGAGGTAAGAAAACATATCAGCCTATACCTCTAGGCTTATATAACCCTGAAGCATTATACAAATACCTTAAAGATGCCTCTAAGAAACATCCATTGCAACAGTAAAATAATGAAATACACGACATAATACATTCACTACTATCCCCCATAGTACAAAAGTTAACCCATTCTATTCTGTGCAAGATCTAAATATTCCAAACCGTCTGGCACAGTTGTGGGATGCGATAGATCCCAAATGAATACAACCACTAGCATTAAAAACACACCTGTTTCAAGTAATGAGCCTGAAGATGTTGAATGTTGATCAACTATCAGGGTATTTCTTCACAGTATAAGCGCAGCAAAGAGCACACGGCAGTAGGCTATAAGCGCAGCAATGAGCACACGGCAGTAGGCTATAAGCGCAAATGTTCCATTAGCAGGAGAACGCCATTCTCAAAACTGACCACAAATGTGATTATGCATGAAATGCTTTTTTTTGTTTATAAAGGTGCATTTTTATGGTAAAAAAATATCTTCCCCAAACTTCAAACTCACGCGCTGTGAAGACCAAGGAGCTCTCCAAACAGGTCAGAGACAAAGTTGTGGAGAAGTACAGATCAGGGTTGGGTTATAAAAAAATTGAACATCCCATGGAGCACCATTAAATCTGTTATTAAAAAATTGAAATAATATGGCACCTCAACAAACCTGCTAATAGAGGGCTGCCCACCAAAACTCACAGCCCAGGCAAGGAGGGCATAAATCAGAGGCAACAATGAGACTAAAGATAACCCTGAAGGAGCTGCAAAGCTCCACAGTGTAGATTGGAGTATCTGTCCATCGGACCAGTTTAAACCATACACTCCACAGAGCTGGGCTTCTGTAAAGTGGCCAGAAAAAAGCCATTGCTTAAAGTGTTCGTCAAAAGACATGTGGGAGACTCCCCAAACATATGGAAGAAGGTACTCTGGTCAGATGAGACTAAAATTGAGTTTTTCAGCCATCAAGATAAACGCTATGTCTGGCGCAAACTCAACACCCCGAGATGAATAGCTATGCACACTCAAATGTTCCGTTTTTTTGTCTTATTTCTTGCTTGTTTCACAATAAAAAATATTTTATCTTCAAAGTGTTTATCTTCATGTTGTAAGGCAACAAAATAGGAATAATGTCAAGGGGGTGAATACTTTCGCAAGCCACTGTATATCACTCAAGGGGCGGCAGGGTAGCCTAGTGGTTAGAGCGTTGGACTAGTAACCGGAAGGTTACAAGTTCAAACCCCCGAGCTGACAAGGTACAAATCTGTCGTTCTGCCCCTGAACAGGCAGTTAACCCACTGTTCCTAGGCCGTCATTGAAAATAAGAATTTGTTCTTAACTGACTTGCCTAGTTAAATAAAGGTTGAAAAAAAATTGTCTGATGGGTGACAATATCAGCCTATCACTGATAGGCTAAAATTGTCACCCATCAGACTATTCTTGATTTAATCTCGTCTTTACATATACTAAATAGTTTGCGTGTGAAATTGGTTTTGATTTAGAATGGACCATTATCATGAACCTGTATGGAAACAGGGGCAGCTGAAATAAATACGTCAGTAGACTATACTCCTGTTTTAAAGAGAAGCAATGTGCTTATAATACTAGGATAGTTGACAAATAAAATATAGTAGGCCTAGTATATGGAAAGCTGATGGAATCCTATTTTTTATAATGACCATCATGCTGTTTTCTCACGCAATTGCATAGCCTATAGAAATATTTGAGCAACATGAGCTCATGGGCTCTCATGAAGTGTTTGATTAGATTTTTGATTAGATTTGCATTAATCTCAGAGTGATTAAAGGGACAATAGAGTTAGCCAGTTTGGTAGGCTACTAATGACCATCAGCAGCATCAGAGCTTGGAGAAGTCGAATTAGCGTGACTAAACGGTCATGTGGAATGTGACTGCCGTCATGACTCGTGGCCACACCGAAACAGCTCTAGCCATACTAAAAAATTATGAAATGAATTGACTGTCCTTCATGGTCCGGTCAGGAAGTTTGGCCACCAACGGTCATCTAGACACCTGCACATAAATAGACAACATGGAAAAGATGTGCATTATTAGATTGAACACATACATTACAGTGCAATGTTGTAAAATATTACCCATGACAATAACTGACATGACTCAGCTCTAATTACAAATGGATGGTGTCAAATACCACACATGGTATAATGGTGTTTTGCCACACATTTGGGCTTCTGAGTGGTGCAGCGGTTTAAGGCACCGCATCTGAGTGCTAGACGCGTCACTACAGACCCTGGTTTGATTCTAGGCTGTATCACAACAGGCCGTGATTGTGAGTCCCATAAGGGGGCGAACAATTGGCCCAGCATCGTCCGGATTAGGGTTTGGCCGGGCTAGGCCGTCATTATAAATAAGAATTTGTTCTTAACTGACTTGCCTAGTTAAATAAAGGTTGAATAAAAAATCTATTAAATTAACCAACCAGTGGTCTGGATCTTTAACTTTGTCTTTTGGTGATAATAAGTGTTATCTGTGACATTTTGAAAGTGATATTCTTTATGTTCTTAACTATCTATTTATTGATAAATGCAAACTTTGTAAGATCAAAGGAAATGTATTTATTACATTCAAGTAACCAATTCTAAGTGACAAACCAAAGCAGCATATAATTCACACTCGTTTTATGCCATCTCCATAATTACTCGTTAGGAAATTATTTTGGTAATAAACAAGCGACATTTCAATATTAGAGGAAACCAGAAGAACCCTATAAGACTTGAGTTGGATATCACTGAATTATTCAACCATCCAAATTGCAAGTTGAAGAAGAGGTGACAGAAGGGTTGATATCAATCTAGACTTACTTTCCTGAGGCAGCATTGACTTCTTAACGTCCTCCTCACTGCCTCTGTCTGAGGACCCTGCGTTCTGGCTGCCTTGATCTGAAATAGTGGCAGAGGGAAACAGTCTTTCTACAGTCTCAAAAGTAATTAGAAAACACAAATACAATCTAATTCTTGGATTGATATTAAGTATGACACATGACTGTAAGTCGCTTTGGATAAAAGCGTCTGCTTAATGTATTTTATTATTTATTATGGGTCAACGGATATTAGATTACCAGAGTCTGATGAGGTTCTGCTTTCATCATCCGTGGCTAATAAAAGGGAGAAAACAGTCACTCATTTCATTCCAGATATTACAAAAATATCTGTTTCAGTAAAGTAAAGTTTCAGTACAAGAAGATCATGTTGTAATAGGAGTTGAATGAATGACTAAAATGTTTCAGACTTGTTCAGAATAAATAGGATCTTATTCAAAACCCAAAGGTAAATCTAAACAGTATTGGTTGTTACATTGAACACCTTTTTAAGTTTGATGGCCAGATTGTTGTTCTGATATTAAAGCATCATATTGTCCTTATAACTAATGTCAAAAGTATGTTATATGTAACAATCAACCATTATCTTGATAAATGACATGTACAGTGCATTCGGAAAGTATTCTGACCCCTTCGCCTTTTACCACATTTTGTTAAGTTTCAGCCTTATTATAAAATTGATCAAACGAAATAAAAATCTCATCAATCTAAACACAATACCCCATAATGAAAAAGCGATAAATTTTTAGCTAATTTATAAAGATAAAAAAGAACAGAAATACCTTATTTACCCAAGTATTCAGACCCTTTGCTATAGGAATCAAAATAGAGCTCAGGTGCATCGTATTTCCAATAATCATCCTTGAGATGTTTCTACAACTTGATTGGAGTCCACCTGTGGTAAATTCAATTGATTGGACATGATTTGGAAAGGCACACGCCTGTCATATATATATATATATATATATATATATATATATATATATATATATATATATATATATATATATATATATATATATGTGTGTCCGAGCAAAAACCAAGCCATGAGGTCAAAGGAATTGTCCTGGGGAAGGGTACCAAAAAAATGTCTGCTGTATAGAAGGTCTCCAAGAACAGTTGCCTCCAGGAGGTGACCAAGAACCTAATGGTCACTCTGACAGAGCTCCAGAGAGCCAATGTGGAGATGCGAGAACCTTCCAGAAGGACAACCACACTCTACCAATCAGGCCTTTATGGTAGCGGCCAGATGGAAGCCACTCCTTAGTAAAAGGACATGACAGCTTGCTTGGAGTTTGCCAAAAGGCACTTAAAGGGCTCTGACCATGAGAAACAAGATACTCTGCTCTGATGAACCAAGATTGAACTCTTTGGCCTGAATGCCAAGTGTCACGTCGGGAGGAAACCTGGCACCATCCCCACGGTGAAGCATGGTGGTGGCAGCATCATCATGCTGTGGGGAGGATTTTCAGCGGCAGGGACTGGGAGACGAGTCAAAATTGAGGGAAAGATGAGCCGAGCAAAGTACAGGACCTCAGACTGGGGCAAAGGGTCACGTTCCAACAGGCCAACGTCCCCAAGCACACAGCCAAGACAACGCAGGAGTGGCTTTGGGACAAGGCTCTGAATGTCCTTGAGTGACCCAGCAGGAGCCCAGACTTGAACCTGATCAAACATCTCTGGAGACATGAAAACAACTATGCATCGACGCTCCCCATCCAACCTGACAGTGCTTGAGAGGATCTGCAGAGAAAAACCAAATACCGGTGTGCCAAGCTTGTAGCGTCACACCCAAGAAGACTCGAGGCTGTAAGCGCTGCCCAAGGTGCTTCAACAAAGTACTGAGTAAAGGGTTTGAATACTTATGTAAATGTCTTATTTCAGTTTCACATTTCCATCATTTGCAAAACATGTCTAAACCCGTTTTTGCTTTGTCCTTATGGGGTATTGTGTTGTTGGGTTTAGAGAATATGAAATACAGGTATACTAATTCATGTCACTGATGGAGCGCTAAGGTTAAGAGGGTCTACACAAGAAGTTAAGGGTTATAGAAGGAAGGTATATAGTAGGTGCAACTAAGCTTGGAAGGTGTTGAGTGCAGGGAACACGATCGCATGTAGCAGTAGTGATAAACGCGTTGAAGGCTCATATCACTTAGCTCCCCGCTTAGGAAGAATGATGCAATGTTTAGCGCTAAGGAGGAGACTCCACCCAAAGTGGGGTATGAATACCACCACGGGGGAAGTCATGTCTGTGTCTGAATTATAGCTGTATCGACCCTTGGGAAGAATGAACCTTGGCTAAGCTTCTCTAGTGACAGAGTTATTTACTCTGAAAATTAGAACCTAACAGTGTGCAGATTGAAGAGGGGGAAGAAACAATGTAATCCATTTTAGAATAAGGCTGTAACAAAACAAAATGTTGAAAAAGCCAAGGGGTCTGAATACTTTCCCGAATGTGCTGTATACAGACAGAGGGAGAGGCTGTGATACTAACCTCTAGTTCTCAAGCCAGGAATCACTTTGATGTGTAAAGAGAATAATACATAGAAATGTTATAATGCATATGGATTTAGGCCGTAGTTCCCACCTTTCATAGCAGTACCGTTGATTCATCTTTTCTTAACATTTAACAAAAACAAAAACAATTGAATTGATATAAATCAAGACCTACCAATTGTCCCGCTTTTGTGCAGAACAAACAGGACCACCGAAATCAAGATCAGAACTACAATAATGGCGATGACTGCCCCAATGACTACAGCAGTGCCACTACTGCAATCACAACATTCTCCATCTGCAAAACAAAAGGCAGAGTATTTATAAAAAGCAACAATATGTAACCAGAAGCTAACATCAGTTTTGTTCCTGCCTCACTTGCAAAGCTGTTAGTATGCGGTTCAGTTCAAATTAAGATGGTTTAGTGTTATTGACACAGGAAACAATCAACACTAAACCAAATTAGCCATACTTTACCCCATTTTCCCACAATTGGCTTCTTCAAAGTTCTATGGTCGACATAACATTCATAAGTTTCCTTATCTGCCTCTGGGATCTGCACACTCATCCTGATCTGGTAGGTGTCATCATCATTGGGTAGGACTCCTGTAGACTGCACTCCATCACGTTCGGTCAATGGAACACCATTCTTCTTAATATGCATTTCTACATCTTTGGGATAGAAACCTGTGGCCATGCAGGTCAGTCGGACATGTCCTGCAGTTTTGGCCTTTTTAGCAAATACATAGACCTTTGGAGGGGCTAAAGAGGGAATAAACGGAGAACATTAATATTATTTCTGATCTCATATGTACAAATGGTTGTTTTTGTTTGTTAGGCTATACTATTTAAGTACTCACAATCAGCCCTACTGAATTCTTTGTCCTCATATTTCATGAATTTGGAAAGCCAGTCCACACACTCCTTCTCCAGGTAGCCCTTGGTGTACTGGTTGAGGATCTGGACCCCGTCCCACTTCCTCTTAGTCGGCAGAGCTTGATCAACTGGGGCCACCCACTGCATATTGGCATCATCAAAGGCCAGGAAGTCGTCACCATCGTAGCTGTACTGGTCTGTGCCCTTTATGAATTTCAATGTGCCGTCACTCTGTCGGTCAATCTCACAGCCATGTTTCCACTGAAGGATATGCACATCTGAGAGGAAAAACAAATGAAAAAGACAGTCAATGATGACAATATACATGGGTAACTAATGACCTACAATTTTAAAAGATTAACGGTGAGCGTAGGACAAATTGCAGGTGATCCCTCACCAGTGTTGTTGTGCATCATGCGATCCATCAGGATGTTGACGTTGACTTTGAACCACTGCTCCTTGCTCTTGCGTGACTGAGTGCCTTTATCCCAGTAGTCTGCTGGCAGCTTCTCCCTCATCCAGTCCTGTTTGGGAATCTTCTTCTTTGCCACACTGTCATAGTAATCAATCTGTTTGTCATTCATCAGACCCATGGCAGTGAACTCATGGATACCAGGCAATTCTAGTGGCTTTGACAGGGCAGTGTAGATGTAATTCAGGGAGTAGATGTCTGTAGGGAAAACATTTAAACATGGAGATAATTTGTCTGAATCTGCCTTCTCTCCATGTTACTCAGACAATGCTGTAAAACATGAAACGGAAATTACTGTATGTCAAATATTTCTCTCTGTCATACTGTAGGTCTGTAATGGCCAACAAAATAATGTATTCAATTAATAGTGTCAAAGAGGCTCTGCATGATGTTGTCTAAATGGTAGGTGACATAAAAGAACAAATAAGCCCACACTAGTGCATTAGTGAAAAGTGGGACACATTCTGCAACTTAGATATAAAACTATTTCCTATTAATATATTAAAGGGATACTTCTGGATTTTGGCAATGAGGCCCTTTATCTACTTCCCCAGTCAGATGAACTCATGGATACCAGCTGTATGTCTACGTGTCCAGTATTAAAGAAGTTAGAGATAGTTTCACAAGCCAATTTCTAACTAGTGTTTAGTGCAATGACTAAAAGGTTATGGGTACAGCTAGTTAGCGTTGGCTCGCGAAAGTACCTCTTAACTTCCATCATACTGGACGCAGATACCCAAAAATGGTCTCTACGAGTTCATCTGACTCTGGGGAAGTAGATAAAGGGCTTCATTGATAAAATCCTGAACTATCCCTTTAACACAACACCACCCGAACTCAAGTAGTTCGGACCTCTTGGTGTAATGATTAAGGTGTTTGCTTGACAGCTGCTAGATCCAGGTTTGAGTCCCGGTCGGGGCTATCCTCCGGATTCGCTACCATATCAAGAAAATTCTCTTTCCTTTGTTCGTGTATTGTTTTTTGTTTGTATATCGTATTTTAAATGTGTGACTGTCCTTGTGTATAAGTGTTTTTTTTATTTTTTATAATTTTTTATTAACAAATAACAAACAAAAGAGGAATAGTCACATGCAAATAAGCATACATACAAACTATTTACATTTCCAGGAATCCTAAACAAACAAATCATTAATAATACAAGTTAATTGCCTTTTTGTTTTTCATTTTAGTTAAAGTAGTGCCGTATTGTTTAAATTCATTTATAAAGTGAAATAAGTTAGGTTTTGAATTAGACCATTTGCATTTGTGAATATGAAATTGACCTAGTATTATTAGCAGTTTAATTAAATATACTACATCTTTATCTACATCAAAATACCTAAAATAAATCATTATAGCAAAACCATGAAATAGTACAAGTCCTATTTTTTTTGGGAACCAAATTCTGTATGGCAAATTCTACTATAAAAACAGGCAAAAAACAAATGCTAAATGGTCTCCTCCATTCCACAGAAATCACATTTATAGTCAATATTCAGCTTGAATCTTGCCAAAACATGTTTCACAGGATAGATTCTATGCAACATTTTAAATGAAACTTCCTTCACCTTGTTTGTTACTGATACAATATTTGTTAGCAATTTCCCATGCTTTCCTCCATTGTATTTCACCATAGATATTTGACCAAAAGAATCTTGTTGAGGGAATTGTAGTATCAAACAATATTCCTAATCTGTTTATAACTACATTTATCTTTGATGTTAATATTGCCAATGAATATATTCATGTAAATCTATGTTACTTACATCAACCACAGAGGAATTTAAAAGAGATTACAACCCCCCTTGGAATTGCATCAAAAACATTTGCATATTTTAAACTTGTCAAGAAATTCCACGTATGAGAGTAGATATCCATCCTTATTCAGTAACTGACCAACCAAAATAATTTTATTTTCCGAACTGTTACGAAAAAAAAAATACTTATTTTTTAAATCGTATATCTTTGTTGTTCCATGTAAAGTATCTGTGAGGGGAAAAATTGTGTTTATTTGGAATTTGGCCAACTGTTCTGGGATTTTATCAACATCTAAATTACACCGAAACAAAAATTCAAAACCACCAACAGAGTCAAATATGTACTTAGGGAAGACATTCCAAATACTGTTCTTAACATACTTCAGAATCCAATTTATTTTAAAAGTATTAGAGTATTGAAATCTAAAAACCACAAGACGTCCTTGTTCTTGGGTATTAGTGAGAATATCTTTTCGTAGATAGTGAGGCTTGTTCCTCCAAATAAAATGATAAAGAATCTCATCTAAGTCCTTTACAATTTTAGGGGATAATTCAAGTAATGAGACATACATCGATCTGGATAACTCTTCAGCTTTGGAAAATAAAACACGACCGTATAACGAAACATCTCTAAGCAACCAGAGGTTCAATTTCTTTGTTTTCTCAATAATGGGCTTAAAGTTTAATTCACTCCTTTGTTTTTCATCCTTGCATATAACAATTCCAAGATAAGTCACCTTATCTTTAACTGGGATACCATATACTTCCTGTAAAACAATCCTTGAGTGGAAATATTATTTTGAAACCCGCAACTAAGGAAAAGTCTTCAATACAGGAAACTGCATTATAAACCTCATTCCTGTTTCTTAAAAGTATGGTGTTATCAGCCAGTTGACATAGTATAAATTCATTGCCAAGTGCTGAAACACCTTAAATTCCATTAACAAAGCCTTGGCTCGCGCAAAGTTTGCACTTTTCCCTTCCTTGCTCTCTCAATCATCGGCCACCGACTATTCCGAGCTTCTTTGTCAAATGCTGTCAGATCCTTCTTGAGCCTCAGTTTCTTCTTTTTTAAATAGTCATTTTTCTTTGCACTTTTCCATGTCATATCCCTCGCTGTCCTGGAGATGAATCTCATGATCACTGGTCGTGGTGGCTGGTTGTTTTCCCCATCTCTCAGCCTACCCAGGTGGTGCACTGCATCCAGAGAACCTGCAACATTTCGCTCCTCCTCCGGGACTATTTCCCTGCAAATGTCCTTCACTCTTGCGTTGATGTTCTCTTCAGATATTTCTGCTATTCCATAAATTAGAAGATTCCATCTCCGACCATACCGGTCATTCTTGTTTACCTTTGACTCCATTTCAGTGAGTTTCTTCTCCTGCTTTGCATCCTGAATTTTCAATGTTGCGTTCTGCTGCTTCAGAGTTTACTTACTCAGCATTGAAATCAATCGTCTTCAGGTTAACAATACTGATAGTGTTCTTTTTTCACCAAATCCATGTCATGTTTGATTTTAGATGTGAGGATGCGGACAATGTTGTCCTGTAGCTGGCTCATTGATGGTTAACTTCTCAGCTTCTTTGGAAGTTGCTCCTTGGTTGGGGTATTCGGGTATGATTCACATTCACCCCCCTTTTTTTACACTGCAAGCATATGAGTTTCAACAATGCCTCTTTTCAGGCTAACTACACACGCTAAAACTTTGATATCTAGCATGTTCGTTGGAAATCGTCAAATATATTTCAATGGTTTGATTAATTACAAAATTATTCCAAATAGCTACATTGTATGGTTAGATATGATTTGTGAAAAAAACTAATTGCATTTACATTTACATTTAAGTCATTTAGCAGACGCTCTTATCCAGAGCGACTTACAAATTGCAACTGCAGTCTAAAACTACAAACTCTGTGAGAAAACCCAAAAATTGTTCCTCAGCTAGAAATGTCACACCCTCTCATGCCACCATCTTCAGCGCCCCCAAATTAAGTGTATAAGGGTTTTGTTAGTTGTCAAGCTGTTTTTTGTGGACCCCAGGAAGAGTAGCTGCTGCTAAACAAAGACAAATGTGTAAAAGTAGTCATTATCAGTATAATTGCAAACAAACTAATTTGTGCATGTGCTACTTTGTGATTTATAAAAGAACTAGATAATGCTATGCCTTGTTGGTCTAAGCAAAGTAAAAAAGCTCATTAATGTATGTAATGTTTCCTTACAAATGTGTGTTGTTATTGCACCGTTCCTGGCCTGTAAGTGCGCAATAGCGTTCCGGTAACTGATACAAAAAAAATGGAGGAACGCTCATAAAGGTCGACTACAAATACTACAATGCAATTACAACAAGTGGACTATTATGCTAATATACCACAGCAGTATATATGGTAAGCGATTTTAAAAGTAATATTTGTATTATTTTGCCACGCCTGGCTGTAAACGTTTACTTTCACTTTCGATATCGAGTACACAACTTACCGCTTTGGCTCAGGCAAATACATTCTAGTGAAAAATATAAAACAAAAATCAAATTAGGTCTATACATCTTGCTAATTAAACAGCCGTTTTCAGCTATATCCCCATAGTATGTTGATGGAAAGCTCCTTTAAAAATGTTGCGTTCCTTGCCCTTTGAGGAGTATTTCTAACCAATAGAGATGGGTCGTTTGCGAACGAGTCGGCTCTTAAAGCTGGCTCTTGTAGGTGAACGTTTGGAGCCGACTCGCGTATCAGAACAGCCGAATCTATTTATAAAAAATTAAAGTATGAATAGTCAAAAGATTCAAATGAATATTGTTACGAATCCCTTTTGGCCCGACAGTCTAGGGGAGATGGTAACGAGACCCGTAACATAACTCATGCAAATTGTAATAGTGAAAAAGTGAGATCGAAATAACCACAGACAACTAAATTACCGTCAAACACATGGTTTATTAGAAAACACACCGTAATGGGTGGGTGGGTGGAGCAGGAACAGGGGCTGAGCTGGACCCAAGGAAAGTAACAAGTATCCAAAACACCCCTAAGCTAGACTTGCCTATTTCAACAAAAGCTAACTAACCAAAAATACAGTGGGTGGTCCACCCAGTTCTAACTAAGTGTTTTTAACAAAGTTTACCTACGGGTAGTGTATTTCTTAGTTCCCTTTTCCCACCAGCAAACAAACACCACAACCAAAAACAATACTCACAGGTGAGGACAAAGTGATATGGAGGTGCTCAAACAAAAGATAGCTTAATACATAAAGAGCAATAGTAGGAGAGTGTGAAACAGCACAATCTACAGACATATGGCATTTACAGATAGATTGAGCTCTAACGCAAACAACTGACAGGGTTTTTAAACCAAGGGAAAGGAACTGTGATTGGGTAGGAGGTGTGTCTTCTGATTGATGATTGATTGAGGAGTGATGATTTTCACCTGTGAGGGGAGAAGGAGAGAAAAGAACACAGGACACATACACACACCCACAGGATACCTGTATCCGTAACAAATATAATGAACTAATTCAAAGAACGGAAAAATAAATAAAATAATATAGTCCTAAATGCTCAAGTCACACATTCGTTCCGACTGTATGCTCAGACTGACAGCCTCACCTGTTGTTCCTGTCAATCAGACAAGCAGTGTCAACCAATGAACCAAAGATGTGTGAGGGAGGGCTCACTCACAGTCACACACTTAGCAGCCAAAGAGAGAGAGGAAGGACAGCTGTGAAAACAACAGCTGGAAAATGAGTCAGAAGCATAGTAGCATTTGGATGCATTTTAATAACGTAGACAATGTTAAAGCACAGTGTAAAATTTGCCAACACAAAATCTTATATTAAGCCGGTTCTACGCACAACCTACACCGGCATATGCGAACTGTGCACCCAACTGTGAAGCTAGCTGTAGTGGAGCTTCGAGAAACTAGCGGGCCTGCTAGTGATAGTGGTGGAGCCAGCACCTCCACACCTGGAGAAGAATCCACTCACTCAAATAGGCCTACTCCGCGACCCACAGCAACGCAGTCTTCTATGGACCAGTTTATGCCAAAGTCTATGTTTGGAGCAAAACAAGGCCAAATTGATATTGCATTGGCTAAAATGATTGCCACCGATTTTCAGCCATTTTCGATCATGGAGGACAGAGGTTTTTAGAAATTAAAGCAATAGTCTAAATCCAGTGCACACAATTCCAAGCAGGAAAACCCTTTCAAAATCACTTATTCCACAACTGTATGAGAGCACACAGGCTTCAGTGCGGGAAGAGTCCAAAAAGCTACTGCAGTTTGCCTTACCACTGACTGCTGGACATCAAGGGTAACCACTTCTTACATGTTGCATGTCACTTCATTGAAGATTTGTCGATGTCTAGCTGTCTTCTGGACTGCTTTGAGTTCAGCGACAGACACACCTCAGAGAACTCTGCAGAGGAACTGTTGAGAGTGGCCAGAGAATGGCAAGTAGATGGAAAAGTGGTCTGTTGTGTTAGCGACAATGTAGCTAACCTAACCAAATGTTAAAATGGACCCATCATCCATGTCTTGCCCACACAATCAACCTGATTGTAATAGATGCTCTGAAGGTGATGAAGCCCACTGTGGACAAAGTGAAAGCAGCTGTGGATTACTTCCACAGGAGCACAGTAGGTGCTGAAAACTAAAGTCTACACAACGCCAGATGGGGATGCCTGAGCTGAGGCCTAAACAAGACTGCATGCACTACAAGGTGGAATTCAACATTTTACATGTTGATGCGGTTTCTTGAGTCAAAGGATGCCGTCATCTCTACCCTGGCCATTGTCAATGCACCTGTTGATGCTCTGACCCAAGAGGAATGGGAGGTGGTAGAGGAGTTGTGCAGAGTCCTGGAACCCATTGAGCAGGTCACTGTGGAGGTCAGTGGAGGGAGGTACAGTAAGCAGTTATTACTACATCATTATTTAATCAAGTATTATATATGTATATGAGCAGTAGATGAGAATGTAGTATCAGTAGACACAACATGAACCTGAACTAATATGTTACTGTTCTCTCTTTTCAGCTATGTGACAGCCTCAAAAATGATAATCCTGTGTAAAGGTCTGCAGTGAATTACTGCCAGCCACCAGAGAGAAGCAAATGTAACCACAGGACAAGTGACAGAGTTGATGGACACCCTATGTTCATCAATGGACAGAAAGTTCCACAGAATGGAATATAATCACGTGCTATCAGAAACCGCTGCAGTTGACCCCAGGTTTAAGAAGTTAGCCTTCAGTGATGCCAGAGCGATTGATGAGGCTCTTCAAATAATAACAGGGAGGGACAGCCCCAGCAGTCAGCTGGCTCAGGCACCAGGGCAACAGGAAGAAGAGGGATAAGATGGAAGAGAGCAACTGGGGATGCAGCACGAAGGAATCTCAGCAGATGCCATAATGGAGGTCCGATCCTATTTGGAGGAGCCCCTCCTCCAAAGATCTGCAGATCCTCTGAGCTGGTGGAAGAACAAGGCCTCTGTCTACCCACGGCTTACTAAAGTCATGACAGGGAGACTCTGCATAGTGGCCACATCCGTTCCCTCTGAGAGGTTCTTCTCAAACACAGGACAAATAATTACTGACAGAAGAAACAGCATCAGCCTATGGAAAGTGAGGCCGCTTGCATTTCTGAATACAAATCTCTCATAAAAGCTAAATCTGGTCAGCATTGCCGTGTGCTGCTGGTTATTACATGGCAATAAAGAGGAGAGAGAAAAGAGGGACCAGTTTAATGTTTTAAGTGGGATGCTGCAGTTTTACACATTATTTATTTTTCTTTGATATGGTGCAATATTCTATTATTCTGTTCAGATTGTATTCGTTTAGAATGGTTAGATTTATATACATTAACAAGTTATACTTTAAATGCAAATGTTAAATAACATTATTTTTTATAACAAACCAATGCATTTTTAAATACATTTTGGTGAAGGTAGAGTAAGATTTCATTTAATACTTTAATTAGAATTGTTTTAACACCAATCATAGTAAAACTATCGCAAACTGTTTGACTTGAAAAAATACAAAACATATATTTTTTAAAGAGCCGTTTGGTGAGCTGAGCCGAACGAGCCGACTCACTGAAAAGAGCCAGAATGCCCATCACTACTAGCCAATGATTTTCTAGGGCTGAAATTAACCTAGCTGTTGTCAGGTAAAATAGAGCGTAGGAGGTTTCCGCGGATGTATGCTGTTGCGTCATACTGAAGAAAAAGAGACTTTGAAAATATAATAACAGATTTTTACTTGAAATCAAATATTTAATCAAATCCATAGACTAAGTAAAGGACAAAAAATAAATACATGTATTCTTACATTTTTATTTGACGTACTTAAACTTTTGAAACTGTTGTCACTGACATTTCATGTGTAGTAATTTTTATTTGTTTATTTGCTTTAATGTTATTTTATACTTGTAATGATGTCCTATGTTCATTTGTTATTGTATTGCAATTTGACATTTAAATGTAAAAAAATATAAAGGCTATCAAAATACCGTGATTTTTCACCTTTAGGTGAAATGGATAACTTAAATCATGGACAACATAACAAACATTCACATACCCTCAATCATTTTATTATGTAACAATTATGATACATTGACAGACATTTTCTGACCACTTGGTAAACTTTCTGTTTATCAGTTTGTCAGTCTCTTTCTCTGATGATACATATCTCATCATAATGTGATGATTGATTGCTCTGACATAAGTGTCAATCAGTACATCTCTACTGTCAACTCATCCCTCCCTTCATCATCTTCATCCTCCAGCCCTCTACCTTACCCTTTTCCAAGTTCCCCACACTCCAGAAGTCCAAGTTCCTCTTTTCCCCAACCCCTCCCTCCTTTTTTACTTCCTTCCGAAGCGGAACCCAAAGCCTCCCTTCTCTCTGTTGAAAGCCTGAAGCCCGCCGGCGATGGATGTGAGAGCTTCGTTCCTCTTTCCTCCCCCCTCTCCTCCCTCTTCTCCCCCCTCTTGGTAGTGCAGAGTGTCGATAGGGTGACCGGGGAAGGGACCCAGCGGCCTATTCTCCAGATCCCCCCTCTGGCCCCTCATCAAGCCCTTCTGTCCCCAGCCGTTCTCTTCTACCAGCTCGCTGAGCAGGCCCAGGCGTGGGTCCTCTGGTCCCGGCTCCAGCAGCTGCCCCCAAGAGCGGAGACCCGCTGCAGCTACAGCCCCTGGGACATCGAGGTAGGCCTGGAGCTGGAGTAAGTCAGCCTCCCACTCAGGGTTCTCCAATGTGGGCAGGATGGCAAGGGGGAAGTAGGGGTGCCCGTGTGCCCCCGGGATGGGAACCAGCAGAGCCAGTGAGAAAAGAGTGAGCATCGGTTGAGAGGCACAGAGAAGGAACGAAGATAATCTCATCTATAGGTTGTTGGAAAGATAAAGTAGTTGTGAAATAAATGACAAAATATGAAAAGAGTCAAGTTGCAAACCTATCCAGATATTTGCAAGCCCTGATTTTTAGGGCCCTATTAAAGAATAATACAAAATTGTGTGGGGCAAGAAACCTCAACTTCATAACACAGCATTCCTCCTTCTAACACAAAAATAACATTTTACTCTAAAATAGCACTAAGTGGGTTAGATAACATAGGACAGCAGCACAGATTTCTACAGATATTTAGTTAGAACTGTTTACTATGTAAGCACTGAATCATATGTACCTGCTGTACATATTAGTACACAGAAATAAACTGAATATCAACGTCCACACCTAATACCAACCACATAAGCATTGATATATCCATTGGCTTACCTTGTAGAGTTTTCAGTGTTTCTGCCTTGACATTCCCCTGACCCTTTAAATACCCCATAAATGAAAAGAGTTATCAGCTGACAGCATCGTGTCCTCTGTCCCTGATTGGTTAATCGGGCCCTTGACGCACAAGTGTAATGCAACTCTGACATCTACATTCTTCTGACTTGGAAACAGGTCTTACTTAACTGATGGACTCTAAAGTGCCCAATTATTGTGAAGTGAATCATTAGGATTGGAGAAACCGCGTTAAGGTCTCAGTCATTAAGGTCATCTCACAGGGAGGACACAGACACACCTGAAAGAATTCCATTGTCCGGTTCCTGACATAATCCCAATCATTACAGACATAGTTCATAAATACTCTGGATCAGTCACTTTTTCCATTTGAACTTTTCAAGTAAAAACGTCATTCAACCAGACTTCTATAATGATCATACAAAACAGACGATGTGTGACATTCCAACACGAAAGATAACTTATCTTTTGCTTCCTGTTTGCCATGTAAAAATCCTCATTTTTATATGGGTAGTTGGATGTTTTTGTTTGTTTTCTTATCTGTATATTGGTACCTAAGTTTGTGTCATTGTCTGGTGTTGTTGGGTGTCTACAAAATATCCTATTTTGGGCAGTGGGTAATTGGTATTATGCAAGCGTAAGTGGTTTATTGAGGTCACACCTACACTATAAATGTTATTAATGACTTAACATAGCGGTTATCCTCATAGAGGACAGTCCTGTGTGCTTAGTAAATTCTCCTTTAAAAAAAATATCCTGTACTCTTGTATATTTTTAGCCAGTAGTTCTGAAAGTAGTAATTACAAGCCAAAAGTGGGCCCTGAAAATTGCTTCCCATGTCCTGTGTGTGCAGATATGCTCTCCCTCTCTCGTTCTGCTGTGTGTGCATCTCACTTGCTGTTTACTCAAATCGCAAGGGGATGAAGCTCATTGGCTGAAAGTCAAATTGCTAGGGTCTGGCCCATGTGGGGGAAAATGTTGCTCTGCAGCTTCCAGGAAAATAGTCGCTTTCAAACAAGGGATTTTGTGGCCAGTTGAGGTGAAACAGCATACCACCCTCCATCCCACTGCTGGCTTGCTTTTGAAGCTAAGCAGGGTTGGTCCCTGGATGGGAGACCAAATGCTGCTGGAAGTGGTGTTGGAGGGCCAGTAGGAGGCACCCTCTACTCAAAAGAAAATGCCCCAGGGCAGTGATTGGGGACATTGCCCTGTGTAGGGTGCTTTCTTTAGGATGGGGGGTTAAATGGGTGATCCCATGGCACTTGTTGTAAGAGTAGGGGTGTTAACCTCAGTGTCCTGGCTAAATTCCCAATCTGGACCTCACACCATCCACAGTCACCTAATCACCCCCACCTGAACTAAACCTGGGGCCGGATTCACTAAACATTACCTACGAAAAAACTTAAGAAGCTGCTTAAAGAAAAAAAGAAGTTCATAAGATAGTTCATAAATGCAATTAACCAAAATGTATTTAGGAATTCGTTGTTTTCTTAGGAACTTCGTAAATATCTTCTTATGTGGCATTGACATTTAGTGACATGCTTGAAACCAATAAATGAGCCTATGTGACAGGGATGATAAGATTTGGCCCACTATAATGAAGTGTTGATATTTCAATTTTATTACATTGATTTTTTTGCTTTATGTCTCAAGAATAAAAAGGTTTTAGTTGGCTCGCAAACCCTTTACACACAAACAAAAAACTTTTTTTCACACATTATAGCCATCAGACTAACGTTAGCTACTCTACATCAACCCACAAAAATGGATAAACAAGGAAAGCTCAATAAAGACTCCAGTAAACAAGAGCTTGAAGTGATGGTGGAGGAAATAGCAGCCAGGAAAAAGCCATGGAAGACCCACTTGTGACGAAGCTTTAACTTTGATATCTTGAGATGTTTCTTCAATATATCCACATAATTTCCCTTCCTCGTGATGCCGTCTATTTTGTGAAGTGCACCAGTCCCTCCTGCAGCAAAGAACCTCCACATCATGATGCTGCCACCCTCGTGCTTCACGGTTGGGATGGTGTTCTTCGGCTTGCAAGCTTCCCCCTTTTCTCCAAACATAAGGATGGTCATTATGGCCAAACAGTATTATTTTTGTTTCATCAGACTAGAGGACATTTCTCCAAAAAGTACGATCTTTGTCCCCATGTGCAGTTGCAAACCGTGTTCTGGCTTTTTTATGGAGGTTTTGGAGCAGTGGCTTCTTCCTTGCTGAGCGCTTTCAGGTTATGTCGATATAAGACTCGTTTTACTGTGGATATAGATACTTTTGTACCCGTTTCTTTCCAGAATCTTCACAAGTTCCTTTGCTGTTGTTCTGGGATTGATTTGCACTTTTCGCATCAGTACGTACGTTCATCTCTAGGAGACAGAACGCTTCTCCTTCCTGAGCGGTATGACGGTTACATGGTACCATGGTGTTTATACTTGCGTACTATTGTTTGTACAGATGACCGTGGTACCTTCAGGCGTTTGGAAATTGGTCCCACAGATGAACCAGACTTGTGGGGGGCTACAATTTTTTTTCCGAGGTCTTGGCTGATTTCATTTGATTTTCCCATGATGTCAAGCAGAGGCGCTGAATTTGAAGGTAGGCCATGAAATACATCCACAGGTACACCTCCAATTGACTCAAATTATGTCAATTAGCCTTTCAGAAGCTTCTAAAGCCATGACCTAATTTTCTGGAATTTTTCAAGTTGTTTAAAGGCACAGTCAACTTAGTGTATGTAAACTTCTGACCCACTGGAATTGTGATCCAGTGAATTATTAGTGAAATAATCTGTCTGTAAACAATTTTGGGAAAAATGACTTGTCATGCACAAAGTAGATGTCCTAACCGACTTGCCAAAACTATACTTTGTTATCAAGAAATTTGTGTAGTGGTTGAAAAACAAGTTTTAATGACTCCAATCTAAGTGTATGTAAACTTCCGACTTCAACTGTATACATCCATTACTTAATATAGACCATTTATTAAAGTACAAAGACTGTCATATTTGGGGTGGGTTTGGGTTATTTAATCTTGCACACACACATTTCCTGGCACTTACTGTGTACAATATAATCACAAACACCTATACATCTTGTTATTGATTACTGCATTCTTAGGTTTAGAGCTTGCAAGAAAGGCATTTCACTGTACTTGTGCACATGACATTAAAACTTGAAATTCTAAACTACGTGCACATACTGATATCATAACAACCATGGCAAACTGTGGAACAAAACAAGTAGTCACGTGGAATAATCATAAAATGCTTACATTTACCATAGCATTATTATATATTCAACAAAAATAAACTCAATATGCAACAATTTAAGCGATTTTACAGAGTTACAGTTCAGGAAATCAGTCAATTTAAATAAACTGGGCCCTAATCTATGGATTTCCCCACTGGCCAGGCCCAGCCAATCAGAATGAGTTTTCCCCCCACAAAAGGCCTTTATAACAGACACATGTTGCGTTTATATTTTTTGTTCAGTGTAACTAAAAAGTCCATCAGTTTACAGGTCATAGAGTTTTACCATCAACATGCCTAACATTAATATGGTTGATGTACCCTGACATAATTCCCTTCTCTACCTAATCCAGACTCTCCAAACTCAAATGTCATCAAAGGGGAGAGCCTTGGTGCACCCTGGGAATTGTAGTCCAGGAAGATGGAGTCTTTAAAGCCCGCTGATTGGTTGGTGGTGCTTTGGGGGACAGGTTACTGAGAGGGGCAGTGAGCATAGAGAGCTCCAGTTGGTCGATGGTGCTGGTCTGAAAGGACTATCAAAATGGAAACAATCCAATTCCCGAATTTGTTTATTTACAAAAAATTTCAGATACAATGTCTGTTTAGGAATGTTAATAAAACATATTTGATTGCTCACAAACCTGGGGCATATGCTATCATATAGTCCCCTTCTACAGGAGTGTATGGGTTTTAGCCAACTCCTTTGACTATTGGCTGTCAGAAACGTCAGGGACCAGGCTACAGACAAACATAATTGGTTCCGGCTAGCTGGGGCTTACACTGGCTGTGGAATTCTCCTCTCCTGACTGGCTGCTCCCTTGGTTCACAGACCCCTCCCCCTTGTCACCATGGAAGCCGCCATACAATAAGCCCTCCAGGGTGCTGCTCTAATGACAAGAGGGGAAAAGAGGGATGTGGATCACATCAAATAACAATAAGACATTTAAAGAGTTCTTGTTTATACACTACACAACTTCATTAAGTTGATTTCTAACACTATCCTTGCAGTGGATACTTCCATTTCCAATCCTAAAATGCACCGTTAACAAACATTTACAATACACGCAAGTAAACAACATGGAACAAGAATATATTGCTCTTAACATTGCTATTCAATGAATTGGCTTGACTAGACTCAAGAGCATAAAATTGCCTTACCTGATGTGTCGATGGCCCGAAAGAATGCACCTATTTTGCATCCATGAATAATATCCCCTTTAAAATGCATTAATGTACATTATGGCACTTGAATAAACAGTACTATTCTCTGTCCATGTGAATACATGAACACCTTCTCTTTGACTTAAAAAAATCCTCGCCATTAAAAGGGATCCTACGCAGAAAGTGTTCCCACTTGTCTGTAGTCGTTCAACTGCTGTGCCGTTTAAACATCTAACTCTAATGTTGCCCGGTGGGTTTCGCGGTCACAAGTGATGCCCTAGCACACATGTAAACAGAAAATCTGATTGGCTGCCTGCTGGGAAAGCAGGTAGATCAGGGGCCAGGAGGCAGCAGAAAGCTGTCCCAAGAGACCAATTAAAAAAGGGAGAGCCAAAAGGGGCATCTGGCAACACCACACCATTGGATGAAAATACAATGAGACAAAAGGCGGTGGATGAAACCACGTGCACAAAAACACCACAGAGACATGTTAAAATTGGGCATGATAAATAACAGGTTTACGTGAAAGAAAGTCATGTCCAGGTTATAAGGAATGGATCTGTAGTGCTACAATAGCTGTATGGGTCACCACCCTTCATTACAGAAATGTGTCATTAGCAGGTTGTCCATAGACATCATATAATCCACTACATGTAATTCTATGATTTTATCCCTGCACATATGAAACAGGGGTATACAAATGTAAGCCATTTCGAATTGTTTTTGTACCGAATAAAAACATTTATTTACATCAAACATGAAAACAATTTATCTAAAATATTTACAGAAAATCTAATATTTTACAGATTTTACCTTGGCTTAGGTACCTTGAGGTCCAAAACACAGATGAACTAAAGCAGTATACCCAACAGTGTTTTCCCTTCACAATGTACAAAAAAATAAGTGTTTCTAAATGCAAAACATTGGTCAATAGTCTTTGCCTGAGTTAGCATTTTGTTATAGAATATACTGAGGTTATAACTGGCATGAACATAATGCATGTGTGTTTGGGGCAAATTAGGTCCACTAATGCTTTGCATCAAAACGTAGCATTGTTAGGTCCTCAACACCCCATGGTCCATGGTCACCTTGGCTGAGCTTGAGTGACAAGAAGAAGAGAGGCTACAACAGACCCCATCCCAAGCCAAACTGCTCATTCTCAGAGGTCATCCACTCCTCGAATTCGCCGGGCAAGCTGAATGTCACGGGGGAACAGCGTTACACGCTTGGCGTGGATTGTACACAGGTAGGCGTCGGAAAACAGTAAAACAAGGAAAGCCTCTGCAGCCTGGAAGATAAATAATGGTGTCAAACAATGACCAGCAAATATATTGACAACACCATTAATAGGGATACAAAAAAAGCAGAGGGGATTTTGTTTTATTGTCGATATGTAAAAAATAAATAATAATAATGTACTATGATGTTGTTATAATCATTTTAAACTGTAAGAAGGGTTTAGAGCAGGGGTCTCCAACATGTCGATCGCGAGCTACCAGTAGCTGCAATTTTCACGTGTTCCACCACAAACTGTCAAAAACAAATCTCACAAGTATCAGACACCGCAAACTCCCAGATATTATTTAACCAATGCAACATTGACATTATCCCACCCCTGGTTAGCCACTATTTGCTTAAAAAGCCAAACTTAACACAATATATGCCAATTCATTTCCAGCAATATTGCCCCTTGTCCATCAGTCCATGTGTAGCCACTGCCAGTTGAGGTGATAACCGTCTTGCAGGTTGACAGAAATACTTTCCCCAAAAACTTCTCAATTGAATGTTAACTGCAAAGTAGGCTTACCTGGCAGAATTATATGATGAGAAATTATATAATTTATTTGTTATTTACAAACTTTGCCATGAAATAGGCAGCAGCAGTACAGAAACATTACTAGACCGGCACACTAGATTTGCATTTAAAAGGGCCAGATGTGCAATTAAAGGGGAATTACACACAAATCCAGATACCAACAACAAAACATTGTCTCCTGATGTGATCTAAACATTGACTCAGAACATAATTTTAAAAATAAATCTTAAAACAGTCAAATTAAAACAGAATTTTTTTCTGATTTTATAGTGCCCGCACTATAAGAGAAGAATGTGCTTGTTCGAAAGCTAGAGAAAAATGTGTAGCTTGTTTCATTTGAATAAAGTAGCTCACATGCTAGAAAATGATGGGAGACCCCTGGTTGAGTATTGATATAACAGTTATTCAAATAAGCACAGGAGTGGGAAGCAACATACCTCCTGTAAGGCCAGAAGAGCGTTCACCTGCCATCTCATGAAGTCCCTGGTATAAGTATGGCACACCTCCCGAACCTGCGTAGACAACCTGAGTAAACAACCTTGCAATTTGCTGCTGTGGCAATTCTGTCATTTTGCAATGATTTTGTCCAACTTGTCAAGAAAATGCACTGACAAGGGAATGTTTGGTGACATGTGGCTTAATTGGTCGAAATTGCAAACCCCCTTATTGTAGTGCAGTGATTGGTCAGTTGTGTGCGATAATATTGCGATGATTTGACTGTTGTATGCGGTAATAGTATGGTGATTGGTCAAATATGCAAGCTCTCGGATAATATGAGGGAATTGTTGATTTTGCAACCCAAAAAAGGGTAAAATTCACAGGGCTAACTATGTATTATCAACAAGTAATGTATTGTCAGACAGTGGCAGCATGCATCTAAGAATATAAGGTGACTATAGACAAAATGGTGGTTGTCAAATCGGTTTGCAGGAGCCATGTGCTAACCAACCTCTACCAGACAAGAAAGGACAGAACCAGGGGTATCGTACCAGGCGTGCAAACGGTCCCTTGCGCAAAAGCAAGTCAGTGCTCTTCTGGTACTTGCGAATTTCCATCAGAGCTCGGGTGCCAGGGCGAAACCTTGTCTTTTTTCGCGGGGGGGGAGCTGGAACGGCAGAGGCTAGAGGGACCCAGATCATCTTTAAACAATGAGAACAGAACCTTATAATATTTATTCAATGCAACACTTTCAACTAGTGGTCACATACAGTGCATTCATAAAGTATTCAGACCCCTTCCCTGTTCCCACATTCTGTTAGGTTACAGCCTTTTTTTTTTATCCTCAATCTACACACAATAACCATAATGTCAAAGCAAAACTTGTTTTTTTAATACCTGCAAATATATTAAAAATAAAAAGCAGAAATACCTTATTTACATAAGTATTCAGACCCTTTGCTATGAGACTCGAAATTGAGCTCAGGTGCATCCTGTTTCATTTGATCATCCTTGAGATGTTTCTACAACTTGATTGGAATCCACCTGTGGTAAATTGTGATATATTCAATTGATTGGACATGATTTGGAAAGGTACACACCTGTCTATATAAAGGCCCCATGGTTGACGGTGCATGTCAGAGCAAAAACCAAGCCATGAGCTCGAAGGAATTGTGTGTAGAGCTCCGAGACAGGATTGTGTCGAGGCACGGATCTGAGGAAGGGTACCAAAACATTTCTGCAGCAATTGAAGGTCCAACATTCTTAAAAGGAAGAAGTTTGGAACCACCAAGACTCTTCCTACCGCTGGCTGTCTGGCCAAACTGAGCAATCGGGGGAGAAGGGCCTTGGTCAGGGAGGTGACCAAGAACCCGATGGTCACTATGACACGAGCTCCAGAGTTCCTCTGTGGAGATGGGAGAACCTTCCAGAAGGACAACAATGTTTGCAGCACTCCACCAATCACGCCTTTATGGTAGAGTGGCCAGATGGAAGCCACTCCTCAGTAAAAGGCACATGACAGCACACTTGGAGTTTGCCTAAAGGCACCTAAAGGACTCTCACACCATGAGAAACAAGATTCTCTGGTCTGTTGAAACCAAGATTGAACTCTTTGACCTGAATGCCAAGTGTCACGTCTGGAGGAAACCCGGCACCATCCCTAGGGTGAAGCATGGTGGTGGCAGCATTATGCTGTGGGGATGTTTTTCAGCGGCAGGGACTGGGAGACTAGTCTGTATCGAGGGAAAGATGAACTGAGCACAGTACAGAAAGATCCTTGATGAAAACCTGCCCCAGAGCACTCAGGACCTCAGACTGGGGGCGAAGGTTCAACTTCCAACGGGACAACGCAGGAGTGGCTTCGGGACAAGGCTCTGAATGTCCTTGAGTGGGTCAGCCAGAGCCCGGACTTGAACATCTCTGGAGAGACCTGAACATAGCTGCGCAGCGACGCTCCCCATCCAACCTAAAAGAGCTTGAGAAGGATCTGCAGAGAAGAATGGGAGAAACTCCCCAAATACTGGTGTGCCAAGCTTGTAGTGTCATACCCAAGAAGACCCAAGGCTGTAATCGCTGCCAAAGGTGATTCAACAAAGTAGAGTAAAGGGGGAATACTTGTGTAAATGTATTATTTCAGTTATTTTTATTTAATACATTTGATAACATTTCTAAAAAACTGTTTTTGCTTTGTCATTATGGGGTATTGTGTGTTGATTGATCATGGATATAAAAAAAAAAAATCAATTTTAGAATAAGGCTGTAACGTAACAAAATGTGGAAAAAGTCAAGGTCTGAATACTTTCCGAATGCACTGTACATAGCTAAACAAAAACAGTTTGCTTCAGTTTAAGCATTGAGAAGCCATGAGTCCAACCCATATTCCCCCTATTCTCCTCACCCGATGGTCTGCTCAGCCGTGGTGCCTTTGCCTTTGATGTTGAAGCAGTCGCGGTGGAGGCTGGAGGCCGACGCTTGGGTACTGCACCCTTGCGCCGGCTTGCAGAAGAACTGTCAGGATCATGACGAGGCATCCTCCAATACTAGTTCACAAAACAGCGTCAATGAAGCCAGACTGTTGCCTGATAGTGAAGAGGAGATAGAGAAAAGTAAAAGTGTTGTGACTGGCTCCAGTATTGACCATATAGGTTTAAATGGTCTTCGTCGTTAATCTTGCATGTCATCACACACACACACACACACACACACACGACCCTGTTAGCCATATGGTGTATATTGGAAAAGAAGAATAGAAAGGGTTGGACTCAAAATGCATACTGAAAGAAAGAAAACTCCCCTTATGACAGAGGTGTCAAACTCATTCCACAGAGATCCTGAGTATCTACTCGTTTTTGTTATTCCCTTTCAAAATTGTGTCCAATTTAAACCTAGACAACCAGGTGAGGGTAGTTCCTAACTAATTAACTTAATTGATTAATCAAGTACACGGGTTGAGTGAAAACCCACAGACACTCAGCCCTCCATGGAATGAATGAGTGAAGGGGTTCAATTAAGCTCGACCGGGCTTGCTGGTAGGCGTGTTTTACACCGGATGAAAGTGTATCGCATTCGATTTGGAACAGGGCTGCCTACCAGGAGTGAGCCAGGTGCCCCTCTGTCCGACAGCGAATTCAGTTCAAAACCAAAGTGACATAATTATGCATGTGTAATAATACATTTTATATAGCGCTTGTCAGTACAAAGGGGGCGGCAGGTAGCCTCGTGGTTAGAGCGTTGAGCCAGTAACTGAAAGGTTGCTAGATTGAATCCCCGAGCTGACAAGGCAAAAATCGGTCGTTTTGCCCCTGAACAAGGCAGTTAACCCACTGTTCCTAGGCCATCATTGTAAATAAGAATTTGTTCTTAACTGACTTGCCTAGTTAAATAAAACAAACAAAAAAACAGTAGAATCTCAAAGTCGCTTAAAAAACAACATGTGTCAGTTCTTGGGTGATGGTCTTCAACAGCATTAGATGATAAGCAGTTCAGAAAAGTAGTATCTTGAGCAGATGGAGCAGCCAGGGAGGTAGATAGAAACATCTGACAAACAGGCCACGGAGCTCTTCATCGGACACCTTGTTGTCTTTGATGTTCACAGCTCCTTCTCCGTAGGCAAGTCCATTACTGAAATGTAGCACCCACCTGGGTGATGCTTCAGCGACTGTAAAAGCGGCAGAATAACCACTACTCCCCAGCAGTAGTCTGGAAAAGCCCCCTACGAGGCGAGCCTCTGCATCTCCTCACACCGCTGTCCACTTCCCTCTAAGAACCGGGGCAGTTGGCCAAAATTCTGATGCTGTTGATGCATCATTAAAATCACACTATATTAGCTAGCCAAGCCAAAACAAGCTATCAAAAACAAAGAAGGTTTGAAATATGCAGTAAAAAAACATGTAAAAACATTGACCATATTTACAGAGCTCTCTGCCTTGGCTACTTCAGCGCGCCATGACAAACACTGAATTATTGTAGTAGGATTCTTTACTCACATGCAAAAGTCATTGCTGAAAAACACTTTATCTGCCTTCCCAATTATTATTATTATTTTTTTTAAATTCAAACATTTATGGAAAATAGATATACGTTTCTGGACGATGCACCATGGTACCTTGTTGACATTAACGAGCAGCGCAGATTACTTTTATATTTCATTTTTTATTTAACTAGGCAAGTCAGTTAATAACAAATTCTTATTTGCAATGATGGCCTAGGAACAGTGGGTTAACTGCCTGTTCAGGGGCAGAACGACCTTGTCAGCTCGGGGTTTGAACTTGCATCCTTCCGGTTACTAGTCCAACGCTCTAACTAGGCTACCCTGCCGCCCCAATAAGGGTGCTCCTCCCTCCCCGCTTTTGCCGGTGACGTGACGGGCCATAGCCCAGTGTACCCCGGGCCAGATTAATCAAAACCCTCAGTGACGCGAGGGGTTAGTTCGGGTTCAGGGTAGGATTGTCTCAAGGGTCCCACTTAGCATCTACAATGGTCTGGTAACTCTGTTAGGCTCAGGCATGACATCGTGGGGTCACATTCAGGGGGGTGTTCTGATAGGTGCCACGTTCTTCACTACATCTGAACGTTCTGAAGATATGCAATCTGTTATACATAAAACATTATACAACAGATGGGACTAATCCTGGATGCTGATTGGTTAAAACCTCATTCCAACCAGTGTCTGTTCCACAAGTTACCACCAGCTAAAGCTAACATTTAAATGTCTATTTAATCTGTTCCATCTCACTGCACAATCAACTCTCTCATCAGCCCAGCCAGGCAATTTATAAACTTGATCTCCACTATAAAAAGCATCTAGACATCATCTCCCATTTCTGTTAGACTAGCATTTCATTTAACAGCAGAGGTTTTATAAACCTTGCTGTCAGTGTCTCCGACATTTGCAAAACTGTTTCAATATTGAAATTCGATCTTCAGTTGTCACTAATGAAAATGTTGGGATGAGACAGTCAGCTTTTCTTAGCCAGTCGAAATCATGTATCAGCTGTTATAACTATTTAGGATATAGACAAAGAAATGTCTACAGAAAGCAGTTCAAACTAAAAGGCAGCTAGATGGCTGTATTTCCAGTTTGAAATGATTGTCGTAGCTGTGTTGTTGGCTAGCTCCTCAGTATAGTGTCCTGACAAGAGATGCGAAATCGCGCATCATTAGCTCATTCTTATGGACCTACTGCTAGAAAACAGCTTAGACAAACGCAGCTAATTTGCTGTTATTCTGGCTGCAATGTTTGACATGACTAAATTAGTCGTAGTTGTAGGCTAGCTAGCATGCAAGGGATACGAACGTTGCCAGCCGGTACGGAACATTTTGAACGAACTACTGGGTCACATCCATAGATACAGAACAAAAAGAATCAACGACTGGCTCGCGTCTCTGAAAACCAAACCGATAGAAGGAACGATCCGCGACTTGACTATATCTCGTGGAAGTATCAGTGCATTCATCAAAATAACCTTTGGGCATTATCACTTAACGTTAAGTATCTGGACGTTCTGTAACGTTGCAGCGTCCTGAACATGCCTCTTAACTCAACCAGGGCCAAACTGGAAACAATGCAAACCCGCATTCACTCAAAAGTAACAAGCAGATAGTTAGCCAACTCGCCACAAGGTACTTACATTAACTAGTTCTCTAGTTAGCATCGGGTTGAACCCATATAATTGTAAATCAATAATTAAAAACCGGTAACTGGCACGTTCATTTTAGGGAGGTAAAGCTTCATAGAGCTTTGCATCTACTAAATTAGCAAGCATGCCACCGCTAACTAAGCAAACCATAGAGAGCTAACAACTTTTGAACGTGTCGAAATTCCACACTTACCAGCCGATATAAGTCTTATGCGAAGAGCTTTTTGTCAACAATGCACCAAAGACTAAACCTCTCCCTGAACCAATGTGACCGAAATTCAAACGACGCTCCTTGGTATCCGTCTCCTCGCAGAGCCAATGAGATGTGTCAATGAGCGCATGAAAACGCCTTGTTTACCGTTACTCCCAATGGGTAGTGTTAGAGAAAGACGAGCTGCATGTTTATTGGACAAGTCAGTCAGCTCGAGCATGTGACTTAACATGGCATTAACGTAGTCACAACAATGAGCCAGACATTTCACCGGATGTATAAATGTGAAGCATCGGTTGGTTATACAAATATTTGTTACACTAGTAACAGCATATCTAGCAGTAGTATGTCATACTCAAGTAATATAACAAAGTAGCTTTGTAATAGTAAAAACAATTATACAGACAAAATCAACAGATTCAGGTGTGGGGTTATCATGGTGACTGCTGTACTATTGCATGCATGTTCTGGTAGAAACAGGGCTGCCCAACCCTCTTCCTGTAGATCTACTGTCCTGTAGGTTCAGTCCAACCCTAATTTAGCATATCTGATTCAACTAGTTACGGTCTTGTTGAGCAGCTAATTAAATTAGGGTTGGACTGAACCCACAGGACTGTAGATCTCCAGGAAGAAGATTGGGCAGCCCTGTGCTAATAGGTTTAATAAAAACATCTAAATGCATTAATTGTATTTTGGTAGTAAGTACCAGTCAGGATTTAGAATCAAAGTAGACATTTTTACTAATGAGTATTGGAATTCATGTTGGTTTGATAAAACCTGTAGCAGCATAGATTTTACTGAGTGTCCATAAGCTGAATTGATTCATCAACCATGTCCAGAGGCAGGGGTGTGACAGTCCTTGTTAAAACTGCAGTGGTGCCAGGCTTGTACTTGTACTGTCCTTCTCTGGAAATGGGCAAAGAGAAAGGAAAAAGATATCGTAATTCCCATTATGAATAATCAAGTAATAATCACACAATTGTGTTGGTTGTAGCCCAGTAGAAACATGGATGGCTCACTTTTTCCCCTTCTGGGCTGGTTGGTCATAGCCCCTAAGGTACTGAACCCCTGCCTGAGTGATGACACACAGGTCCACATTACTGCCAGAGCCTAAGTCACAGAAAATCCCAGCAACAATGGCATCCCGCACCAGCTTTTTAGCCTCTTCTAGCTGAGCAAGAGACAGATAAGGCAGGTAAGACAGGTGAGCAAGACATTGTATGAAATTAACTGTTCAATAAAAATTAACTGCATCTCACTTCCAGGTTTGGTCTGTATCGGTCTTCAAAGATGGAAATAGCTGCACCTGCTCCCGAACCTGCAAATACAACGGCAGTACTGTTACCTTTTTCTAAGGTTTCAATATTCAATACAACTTACCATTAGAAGCTCTTCCCACAGCCCAGCTGAATTAGTTGATGGCAGATGATTACCAAAGACAAACAATACAGGCATCCATCTGATTATGCTGGACTGAAACACAAGGACATGGTGCAAAAAAAAGTCTCAATCGCTGACAAAGTCAAGCATTGACTAGATAAACAAATGGAGATCAATACCCATAGTAAGGAATGGTAGTTTGTCATAGGAGCCGTGTGGGTAGACACTGTAGAGGTGAGCACCAGTCACATCCACACCGCCAACAATCAGAGAGGAGCCAATATGCCCCTGGTACCTGGAATGGAAGCATTGCAGAAGCCACAATTAAGGTGTAGAGAGCTACAATGTAATAGCATCATCAATGTGTGATAAAATTGTAATCAAGTGAGGGATTTGATATTGAAGGCACTATTGTGGTATTGTTGTCTATTATGGCCTGGAAAGTAACTAGATTGTCAGCATTCAAACCATGTTATGAGAATGGCCACTGTAGAGGTCTTATTTTCCCATCGTCACAGACTCATTCATGCTCTCTCACCTGAAGAGCATCTGTTTCAGTTGTCGGGTAACCGTGACAACAAGGGGAGGACGTCCTGTGCTGAGTGAGTGCAGCTCCACATTGGATGACATCATCTGAGTGGTGACTTCCGCATCTGCAGCCACACCTGCGCCACAACAGCTACAATAAAAAATTGAGATTAGTGGGTGAAACATGGTGGTTCAAATAGACTTCAACAAAATCCCCAGTCTGTGCATGTCATTGTACAGGGGCTGATTCTCAACTACATATGGGTTACACAAGCGACACTTATACTGTACAAGGTCTATTCTTTGTGGTACTTACTAGATGTTGGGTGCAATGTAGTGGATCTTCATGCAATTCTTGTCAGCTACCACCATGTCATCAGTGGCTCTTGTGTCAGCTCCAAGTATCACCCCATCCTGTGGAGGGAGGAAACGCAAACTATAATCATACTTTGTGCGGAGCTCAATCTTGAGACCACTACATCACAGTAAACGGAAAAAGTGTAATGACTGATTCTCACCTTGAATACTATGCCAGCGATGGTGGTTCCAGTCTTCCTTGCCTTAGGAGAACTGTAACCAAGCTGCGACAAATTCCCCTCCAACACAACATTCCTGCAAAGTGAGAACTTGTTATTATGCAATGTTGGGTATATTTAGAGAAGCTGGCTTCGTGTTGGCCTAAGCAGAGCCCGGCCGATCACTGAGGCCAAGCTTCCTGCCACCCAGGACCTATATACACAAGGCGGTGTCAAAGGAAGGCCCTAAAAATTGTCAAAGACTCCGGCCACCCTACTCAGACTTCTCTGCTACCGCACGGCAAGCGGTACCTTAGTGCCAAGTCTAGGTCCAGTCCCCCCCCCTTTTTTTTAACGCTGCTGCTACTTGCTGTTTTATCTATGCATAGTCACTTTACCCCTACATACATGTACATATTGGCTCAATTACCTCAACTAACCTGTTAGCCTCGCACAGACTCGGTACCCCATGTATATAGCCTGGTTATTTTGCATTACTTTAAAAAATACTTTATCGGCCCCCCCCAAAAAAAAGTTGGGCTATAAACCTAAGCCTACTAAAACCAGAAATTAGTCAGGAAATCTTCCTCTGCTAAAACTATTTACATGGTAACAATGTAGGCCTACAGTAATTATCCTGTTTTAAACTACGATAGTGTTAATTATTTTTCTGCAGGTTCACAATTTTACAAAAGCAGACAAATTGAATAAAATTCATAAAATTAAAGGACAATTCTGCCACTTTTCAACCTCAATCTCCTCCAGCACCAAACCTGTCTACAAAAAAATGGTTATTGGTCACACACATATTTAGCAGATGTCATTGCGGGTGTAGTGAAATGCTTTTGTATAAACAGTGTGTTTCTATGATCTGTGGTTAAAAAGATAAAGGTTCTAAAATGGTTTCATCACAGGGTAGGATTAAAAGTAAAGTGATTTTCAAAACCTGCGACAAGGGAAGGTATTTTCTTGGTTTCCACATCTGTGAATCTCAGTGTTTGAAAATGTTTTTACTTGATGTCATCTGGTAGAACTTTGTATTTTTTTCTTCTACAAAACATAGAAAATGTGCCCTTTTCACATATGTTAGCTCCTCCCACCAGCCTCCTTTGGACTATAGGAGGGTGGGCATTGTATTTGGTGGGATGGGAAAAAAAATGGACCTGAGTCACACGTGGTTGCCATATGTTTAATACCATTACAATCAGCCAGTCCTAGTATAGTTCTTCCCAAAAGCATCTGGTTGACATTGGTATTGTGCTGAGATAATGAAAATTGGGTTGACAAGTAAGAGTTGCCCTTTAATTGTGCGCGAATTGGGTCTCGACCAATGTTATGGTCTTGACTCGAACCCCTGGCATACACCTCAAAAACTGTCCCAATAAATAATAAAACATGAGTTGCAGTAAATGTTACTCAAATTACCCTATGGACCACTAAGAAAGGAACTCACCTGCGAGTGTTCTCAAAGGAAAAACCAGCGCTTTGAGGTTGGGGAGGTCGAGAATTATGGAGCATCTTCAATCAAGCTGGGCGAACGAATCCACAACTCGAGAACCCTCAGGTGAGAAGGAGAGCGTCTACTGCACTTCACTTTTCAACACCTTTTACTTTGTTAAACGCCTTCACGGTAAACTGTCTCGGTTGGATGTGTCAGCGTTTCGTGGGGTGAACTTTCACTTTCATTTTTAACACAGCCTCAGACGAATCAAAATACAGTATTGTCATGGCTAGAAGGTTACAGCTTTTGTCAAATTAACTTCAAAAGTAAATTTGTTTTTCATTTTAGCTAAGCCTTTCCCTAGCCTTAATCCTCCTAATCTGCTACGTTAATTATGCTAACCTGCTGCGTAAATTCTAACTTGCTGCAAAGTGTCCAATCTGAAACTATCCCATCTTGTCAAAACAGAACAAAATGGATTCTCAATGGCTGGTTGGTTGATAGGAACGGGATCCTTGGGCGTCCCAATTCTGATGTCACCGTCCGGGTTTGGACGTCCCATGTTATTCAATTATTGCACCCACACTGCTCGAGCGTGTCAACGAGCGTCTGCGTTGCCAAGGGATAAAATATAACTCATTCCTATTTCTGATGCCGATTACGCTGCAAGTCCTGCCTCTCCTCCTCATTGGTTTATAGACGCAGGTACCCACATGACATCTCATTGGTTTTACCCACGTGAAAGTGGACAAATGACTGCAGGAGTGGCATTTAAAGGGGTGTCGCTCCGCCTCTTTCAGGTGGACGTGATTGTTCTTAACAAGCTTTGACAGAGGTGTGTGGCTACCAATGAGGGGAGGTCTCCCCTCCAGGTAGGAGGAGAGTGGGCGGGGTTTTGTTCCAAAAGGAGGACGGAGGAGAGAGGAAGCAGGAGGTGAGCCAATCTAATTGATAAAAGGCCAGCGACTCTTTCGTCCTTTCCACGTAAACTATATGACTGAGCGACATGACCACTGCATGCCGCACCACGTGCAATGAGAATGGAGGGCCATATTGTGGCTTGATAAGGAATGTGAAGCAGAAGACACTGATTTATGTCCCTTTTATGCTCAGTTCTTTCCCCTGCTGCAGAATTACAATTAGATTTGGTTTGGGGAAACTAATGTTGAAGCAGACCCACATTCTGAGTTGAGCAATTCAGCACTGGGAGCTGTCCATGTGCAAACACGGTGTTCATAGGCTGTTCAGTTGAAGAACGTCTGCTACTAGACCACTGTGCAATGGCATTGAGGGCAACATTGTAAAGGCTCCAATCAACAACAAAAAAATACCAACATTTTACTAGTATAATTAATAATGGAGCAGTAGCATGAGCTTTCCGTGATATTGACCTTCATAAAGAAAATAAAACAAAAAATGCATCATGACAAAAAAATAAACAACAATTTGCAATATTTAGGTCTACTGCAAATCTCAACACCCATACTGCCAATAATTGGTACGGGAATCATTTGTAAAGTAACCAACATTTTCTTTGTTTAATGCCTTTATTGCCAAATTTGAGCTTTTTGCTAGAACAGAAATGCAGTATGCTCATTTTTTTTCTTGTCAGAGGATGATCGATGTCCAGTGGATGGTGTTGGGTAGATCTCCATGCCTTCCAAGATCAGCAATCGACCGTAGAACTGTCACTAAACCTGTGATATCTTTCTGTCCCTGCTTTAGTTTGGGGCGTCTCTGTGTGCTACTGGCTACCTGACTGTGGTTATTGGTGACTAAGAGCCCAGATGATTCTGATCCAGAGTTGGCTGTTCAGTTGACTCCTGATCTCTCCTCTAAACCAGTCTTTGTGGATTTGAGAGCACTCTCGGGCGACGTCGTTGGTCGACAATGGCACCTTGGCCAACAGGCGGGCATGGGCAGTGGTCCCGGAGTGTGACTGATCTCCCGTCCGTTTACCACAGTCATGTTGACTGCGAAATCTGCCCATCCACAAAGAAAATGGCAGACGTCCATGTTGAAACCTAGGTCTGTCAGACACTCGTGCTTACTGGTGTCCCCTCGGCACTCCTTCATGAAATTCTCCATGAGGTTATTGAGGACGAGCCCAGTCAGATGGCCAACAATCAAGGTAAACTCGTCTGTTGTGTCGTCCTCCCACTGCTTAAAGACACTCTTATCTCCAACATCTTGAAATGAAGTGAAATCAGAGAGATCTACAGGGATCCCTTTAGACTTGTAATACTGCAGAACTTGAAAGACATTATCGCACACATCGTTGATGAATCTCTCTGCCACATTGAGCCAGAAGGGTGTTATTCCGGTTACTTGTTCTAATTTGTCCATGTTGTAGCCATGTCGCCTAGCTGCCTTAAGTGGGTTGGCAACGGCTTGCTGCAAGTAAATGAAAGAACTGACAGGGATTTTGAAAGTACAGTACCAGTCAAAATTTTGGACACACCTACTCATCCCATTTAATTTTATTTTATTTTTTTGTATTTTCTACATTTTTTAATAATAGTGAAGACATCAAAACCATTAAATAACACATATGGAATCATGTAGTAGCCAACAAAGTGTTAAACAAATCCAAATGTATTTTATATTTGACATTCTTCAAAGTAGCCACCCTTTGCCTTGATGACAGCTTTGCACACTCTTGGCATTCTTTTAACCAGCTTCATGAGGTAGTCACCTGGAATGCATTTCAATTAACAATTGTGCCTTGTTAAAAGTTCATTTGTGGAATTTCTTTCCTTTTTAATGCATTTAAGCCAATCAGTTGTGTTGTGACAAGGTAGGGGATACAGAAGATAGCCCTATTTGGTAAAAGACCACATCCGTACTATGGCAAGAGCACCTCAAATAAGCAAAGAGAAACAGACAGACAATCATTGCTTTAAAACATGAAGGTCAGTCAATCTGGAAAATTTCAAGAACATTAAAAGTTTCTTTAAGTGCAGTCGCAAAAACCATCAAGTGCTATGATGAAACTGGCTCTCATGAGGAACACCACAGGAAAGGAAGCCCCTGAGTTACCTCTGCTGCAGGGGATAAGTTCATAAGAGTTAACTGCACCTCAGATTGCAGCCCAAATAAATGGTTCACAGAGTTCAAGTAACAGACACATCTCAACATCAACTGTTCAGGAGAGACTGCATGAATCAGGCCTTCATGGTCGAATTGCTGCAAAGAAACCACTACTAAACGACACCAGTAAGAACAAGAGACGTGCTTGGGTCAAGAAACACATGGACATTAGACTGTGAAAATCTGTCCTTTAGTCTGATGAGTCCAAATGTGCGATTTTTGGTTCTAACTGCCGTGTCTTTGTGAGACGCAGAGTAGGGTAATGGATGATCTCTGCATGTGTGGTTCCCACCGTGAAGCATGGAGGAGGAGGTGTGATGGTGCTTTGCTGGTGACACTGTCTGTGATTGATTTAGAATTCAAGGCACACTTAAACCAATATGGATACCACAGCATTTTGCAGGAATACGCCATCCCATCTGGTTTGCGCTTAGTGGGACTATGTAACTGTAATTTAATTATGCCAATGTGCTTTCATCAATTGAAAGCCCTTAATCTATTTTATGAGAATTTCTAAGATTTCTTGTTTGCATAAAATAGACGCAGACCAGTCTTTCAATAATAGGTAATAGAATTTATTCTCGGAGCGCGCTCCTACTTAATTACGAGCAGCAGTTTATATACAGATCATGACATCATTTCATTGCTTTAACAGAATCCCCTCCTCTCGACCGGGACAAAGTGAGGTGAAAAGTTCATTCTAACTTACTAACACACTCCCAGATAACTTTAGACCCCTCAACATTATCGATCACCACTGAACTGACAGTTCTAATTAACAGAAAACATAGGAATACACTCACTGTCTTATCTAAAAACCCCAGAGCTAAGTTTCTGTAGGGTCAACCATAGGCTAACAACCTTATTTGTTTACTCAGTCCCCAACCCATTCGTTTCTTCCTAGTTGGAATGGTGTTCATTAACTTTAATTACTCCTTGTCCGTGTCACACAATCCCTTCTTATGAACTCATAATGAATGGCAAGCGTGTACACAGCTGTCATCAAGGCAAAGGGTGGCTACTTTGAAGAATCTTAAGTATAAAATATATTTTGATTTGTTTAACACTTTTCTTGGTTACTACATGATTCCATATGTGTTATTTCATAGTTTTGATGTTTTCACTATTATTCTACAATGTAGAAAATAGACAAAATAAAGAAAAACCCTTGAATGAGTAGGTGTGTCCAAACTTTTGACTGGTACTGTACATGGTTATTGTCAATTGCTATACAAATTAATATGATACTGTATGTCACTGTGTTAACATACATTATCTTTGTAACACATTAGACTCTAAATGACCTAATTTTTTACATACCTTTTGCAATAGGGCCACCACAGGGTTCACCAATGGCTTCATGTGGACTTGCTGATCAGGAACCTGGGTTGGTACAGGAACCTCCACCTGGGCTGTTACAGCATCACTGTGGAGATTTGACCATGTAACCAGGTAAGATGGACTCTTGTCTGTCCGTCTGTCTGTCAGTGGGTGTGTGTTAAGTAGAGAGGTCATTACCTGGAAGCCTCAGTACATTTAGCAGTGATGCTTGTTCTCTCCCGGGTATTGTGAGAAATATGTACACATTGTTAAAACAAGCTTATGCTATTTACATTAGCAGTACATAAATAAACCATCATGGTTTAATAATCATCTGTAATATCAATGGTTACATTTTTTTTTTTTTAAGTATAATCCTGAAACATAAAAATCATACCTTTCTCCCTCTCGGCATGGTGTATGTGAAGGAAATGTGTACCTGTTTGAGGGAAATGTGTACCTGTTTGAGGGAAATGTGTACCTGTTTGAGGGAATGTGTACCTGTTTGAGGGAAATGTGTACCTGTTTGAGGGAAATGTGTACCTGTTTGAGGGAAATGTGTACCTGTTTGAGGGAAATGTGTGTTCTTGGAACCTTGCATGTAGTGGTCCATGTCATAATGGATGATGGAATGAACATTCCGTGCAGAGGTATCAATCCCATAGAATTAAATATTAAAACTCAATCCACGTAATTAAATGGTACACAGTCCATTATATTCACCGAGTGTAGAAAACATTAAGAACACTTTCCTAATATTGAGTTGCACCCTCCCTTTTGCCCTTAGAACTGCCCCAATTTCGTCGGGGCGTGGAGTCTACAACGTGTCGAAAGTGTTCCACAGGCCCATGTTGACTCCAATGCTTCCCATAGTTGTGTCAAGTTGGCTAAATGGCCTTTTTCGGTGGTGGACCATTCTTGATACACATGGGAAACTGTTGAGCGTTAAAAAAAATCTGGTGTTGCAGTTTTTGACACACTCAAACCGGTGCGCCTGGCACCGTACCCCGTTTCAAAGACACTTCAATCTTTTGTCTTGCCCATTCACTCTCTGAATGGCACACATACACAATCCATGTCTCATTTGTCTCAAGGCTTAAAAATCCTTCTTTAACCCGTCTCCTCCCCTTCGTCTACACTGATTGAAGTGGATTTAACAAGTGACATCAATAAGGGGTCATAGCTTTCACCGTCGGTCTATGTCATGATAAGAGCAGGTGTTCCTAATGTTTTGTACACTCACTGCATATGTAATAATAGAAGGTTCAAATAGATCTGATTGTGGACATTAATTGTCTTGTTGTAGTACAACTGTTTTCATTTGAGTAAAAGTGCAGTAGGTGTAGTCTTTGTCAGTGAGTAATGGCCGGTGGTAATGCATAACTATGGAAGGCATTTTATTTGCTCCTTTGCACCCCAGTATCTCTACTTGCACATTCATCTTCTGCACTTCTATTACTCCAGTGTTTATTTGCTAAATTGTCATTATTTCGCCACTATGGCCTATTTATTGCCTTAGCTCACTACATTTTCACACACTGTACATAGATTTCTCTATTGCGTTATTGACTGTACGTTTGTTTATCCCGTGTGTAACTCTGTGTTTGCATCGCACTGCTTTGCTTTATCTTGGCCAGGTCGCAATTGTAAATGAGAACTTGTTCTCAAATGGCCTTCCTGGTTAAATAAAGGTGAAATAAAAAAATACATAAATTGGGACTAACTGGGGAGTTTGGTAGAGTGAGGAGGTTTGGTATTCAACATTTTAAAAAATAACTGTATTGTAACACCTTTTGTCACTGTGCAGTTTATCATCAAGGTCTCCAAATCTAACACCTACTAACACCTAATGAGAACCTCACTTACATACAGTACTTGCTCGTATAACGGTACACCCAGTGCATTTTGTGTCCGCAATGTAAATAAAGACTGATGTTGAACTATTAGCCCATTTACAACACTGGAAGCAGACATAATACACGAAAGCAGAAAGCAAAAAAAATATCAAATCATTTTAATTCTGCTGCCCGTGTTCCACCATCATTTTTTATATTATTGTAGCAACTACAATTTGAGAATTGGGGGCAACAGAAAATACAGGACATACAACCACAAATAAGACAAACAAAGGACACAACTTGAGAATTACCAGTCAAGTACACACATAAATCTCCATTATTCACCCGCTCATTTCCACGGTTGTACCATCATTGCGAGGGGACAATGCATACATTTTCTTTTTTTTTACAGCTGACGAGAGGGGTGCCACAACACTTAGAGTAATAAAAAAAATAAAAAATGGACATTGCAAAGATAATCTAGAAACTGTACAATATAACATACGGATGGATAACTGTCCTCGCTTTAGTCTGGAGAGAAAGGCATTTGGAGATTTTTCAACAAAAGCTAATAGGTGCATGTTCTGTGGGTGGGATTGAGTGTGTTTGCCTGTGTGCTTATGTACAGGAAACTGGCCAAATGAAGGAAACACTTGAGTAAACAAGGGATACAAGGTATATTGAAAGCAAGTTCATCCACACAGGTGTGGTTCCTGAGTTAATTAAGCAATTAACATCCCATCATGCTTAGGGTCATGTATAAAAATGCTCAGTTGCCCCATTATTTTGGCTACCCTGGCTAGAAGAAGAGAT
This sequence comes from Oncorhynchus nerka, assembly GCF_034236695.1. Taxonomy (NCBI): domain Eukaryota; kingdom Metazoa; phylum Chordata; class Actinopteri; order Salmoniformes; family Salmonidae; genus Oncorhynchus; species Oncorhynchus nerka. The sequence goes on along the minus strand of NC_088399.1, from coordinate 63,916,662 downwards.
CTCAGTGACTTTGAAAGAGGGGTCTCAAATGAGCATAGGAGTTTAAAAGTGTGTGTGTGTGTGTGTGTGTGTGTGTGTGTGTGTGTCAGTCACCATATCTCAACCCACTTGAACACTTATGGGAGTTTCTGAAGTGGTGCCTGAGACAGCGTTTTCCACCACCATCAACAAAACACCAAATTATGGAATTTCTCGAGGATGAATGGTGTCGCCTCCCTCCATAAGAGTTCCAGACACTTGTAGAAACAATGCCAAGATGCATTGAAGCTGTTCTGGCTCGTGATGGCCCAACGCCCTATTAAGACACTATCTGTGTTTCCTTTATTTTGGCAGTTACCTGGGGGTTGTGTGTGTGTGTGTGTGTGTGTTCATAAAGTGTGCCTCTCTCCCCTTCTCATTTTCTGTCCACCACTTTGTCATTACCCCTGAGTTGGAGGGGTGAAGGATGTTGGTCTGAGCTTCATCTCAGTGAAAGGGACAGAATAATCCTTGCCTTTCCAGGCAGTCCAGATCAAACCCTGAGACACAAAGAGATAATTAGGTTAATAAACCACCCCAAAAATGTAACTGATTGTAGTAGCTGACTTAGATTACTTGACTTAGATTAATTTGATGATTTAGACTCTGAAATAGTGAAATGAGGTATGAAGTCAGCTGGGATTACCTGGTGATTGACACTGGTGTCGTAGAGGCCATTAAGGTTGGCCTGGTGGCAGTTCTTATACCACCAACCCCCCCTATAGGACATGGCGCAGCGGGTGATGAAAGGCGCGGGGTCTCTGTCTCTGGTAGAGAACATGCGCCCGTTGTGGTAACTCATAGAGTCACCTACCGGGACGAAAAAGGAGAGAGGGAAAGGGGAGATCGAGTGGAAAGACGGATGGCAGGCGCGAGGAGGGGAAAAACAGTAGGTGTGGAATAGAGGGAAAAGGAGAGGGAATAAACGATGGGGTTTAATGATTATGTGGAGATATGCACAATAAGAGGTCAATCGTGTTTTAGTGGACAGATTCTGTTCATACCTGCTGTACCGCTGTACCCAGACACTTTGAGAGCGTAGTTCCTCCTAACAGTGTCCACCGTGAACGTGGAGTACTTGGCAAACACGGATTCGTCCCCTGCACGGAGGTCCACACGTAGGGTCATCGGTGCCATGCTGGTTAGATTGTGTAGGTTCTCATTACCTATATACGGATAGAGATGAGTGGGAAAGAAGGTGTTATAGCACACACAAAAGAAATGCTTACTGCCAAGCCAACTGTAGTAAACTATATGTATTGCCTCTAGGGGGCGCCGAAGACTATTATTTTCATCAGATCTGCGCAGTAGAGCATGATGCCCCTCAATGTTAGAATAGTGGATACTGTGCTGCCGGCGCTAATGCTCAGCCAATTGCTCCAATAATAGTGAAAGGACTTAGTGATAGGCCCTCTGCTACTGCTCTTGGTTTTCCTTCTGTTTGTGCACCAATAGTGCCAGTAGTCTGCTTTTTTTCTACCCTCTTGCCATACGTTTCCACATTAAATTGATCCTTCTCATCTGGCACTGCACTGTTTAATTTCTCTGCCTAGCAATGGGTCTATTTACCGAGTTGATCTGTCACCAGGGCTAGCGCTGTTTACGTAAAAGTGACATGGTTTAGCTTTTGCGTCGTCAATATAGCCGTTCCGTTTGATGTTACGCTGGTACACTGCTGCTGAAGCGGGTGAAAACAAACTTCGCGTGACAAATGACTCTCACCCAGCCAAAATTCCCCACTCAGTTCTCCAAATCCTTTGCTGTAGTTCTCCCAACCTCGGAAGAAGTCAGTTTTCCCATCCATCCTTCTCTGGAAGACCTGTAACACACACACACACACACACACACACACACACACACACACACACACACACACACACACACACACACACACACACACACACACACACACACACACACACACACACACACACACACACACACACACGCACACACACGCGCACACACACGCTCATACAGCTGACATATACCATGCTAAACCAACCCTTAACATGTCAGTTAAAGTGAAATACCACTCTTTTGTTTTGTTAGTTCCCTGTTGATACCGTCCCAACATTTTCTGCATGTCAGCAATCACGTTTTCAAGATAGACTTATATCTTGACAACTTGACTGCTGACATGCAGAACCTTTTTGGGGACTGTATCGACAGTGGACTAATGAAATACCAAAAGATAATTTTTGTGTGGTCTCACAATCATCTTCTCTTACCGTCCAGCCGCCTCCATCAGTCACCTGGTCGCAGTAGACCAACACTGGTTTTCCCTGCCTTCCATTGGGGAAGATCTCCACCTCTCCAGACTCATGCATCCCGTTCAGCAGCTCCTGGGAACAGTCACTTGGGAAGGGGTACCGGAGATTCCCTGAGAGAGAAAAAAATCAAAGAGAGACACCAACTTTATGAAACTGCGCTTTCGATGTACGTATTTAATTTGTTCAGTTTAGTCAAATATATTTGGCCACTTACCTGTGGTGAACTCAGTGGAAATTGCAGCAGTATAGCTCCCTCCCCTCTCTCCCTGTAGCTGCACGGTGTACTTGGACATGGGATGCAGCCTGGTCAACTTGAACTCCGTTACTGTGGAGTCAATGGTAACCTCCTGTTGAGAAGTTAAAAGGTATCTGTCTAGACCAGTGTTTGTTGCATTTTGTCCTCGTGTGCTGTACTGAATAAAATAGAATGTGTGTCTGTCTCCACCTTTTTAATCAGTTCCTTACCTGCATCTCCTGTCCCTCCGCCTGATAGGTCAGCTTGTAGCTTCCCACAGCGACAGAGGGCGGTTTCCACGTCAGCAACGCTGAGCGAGGAGTCACCTGACTGGCCTTCAGGTCACGCGGGACTTCCCCGTCTCCCCCAGATCCTGCCAGAAGGACATGGACACAACCACAAGAAGCTCAGTTGTGGGATTCAATCAAAACAGCAGCCTTCCTTTTCTTCTCTGTCTCGGGTGAGTTGATTGTTTAAAGCATTAGGGTAGTTTGAGAGTGTGTGCCGGACTGACCACTGGCGGTGGTGAAGACGGTGATGGCGGCAGGGCCATCCAGGTTGCCCAACTGACTGGTGACCGTGACGGTGTACATAGTGGAGCCCTGCAGGTCCTTCAGCTGCTGCTCGGCCGCGTTGCCCGACACAGTGATCTTCACATCATCTGACCCTTGGTTGACACAGAAACAAGCGGCAAAGAGAGAGCAGGTGAGTGGCAGTGGAGAGAGGTAGGCTTCAGGATTGAATTGATTTCTCAGTGTTTATATTGTAATGCTGTAGGGGTGGTCATAAACTGGTTGGCCAATACAAGTATTATGATCTCATCTAGAATGACTGTGGCCTGTGAAAGCTCCAACTGGGAAGGGAAATGCTCTAATATGGCTAGGGGTTTTAAAAAGTCCCACAGGATATTGTTGTAATGAATATCCAACCTGTGATACCCGTTACCTTTTTCAGAGCCATAAACTATGACGTAGCGGTCAACCGTTGCCAGTGCTGGTCGCCATAGCAGCAACGCCTTGGTGTCTGTGACATTAATGGCCTGGAGAGTCGTTGGAGGGTCAGGGACTAAGATGGGTTTGGGTTGTGAAGAAAATGAAGGCACGAGAAAGTGAGCGTTAGTTATCACAGTGTGAATTCAAACCCCTTTGATGTATCATTGGATTTCGCAACATATGGAACATAAGAATCTCATTCTTGCTAAATAAATAAATAAAGTATTTAGACATTTTAATTGAAGCAGTTCCAGAATAGACCCTTTGAGAAAATATGAAAATGCACAGATCTTTCCCAGATCCTGCACCTGCTAGAACCATTATCAGAACACAGAACCCATTGAAGAACACACACGAAAGTAAGAAACAAAACACACATCATTCATGTGGTTTTTAATGCTTAATTAACTTAAATTCGTTGGCCGAGACATCACAAAGGACCAAAAAAAAATGGACGTCGATAGTCTTGATAATTTACTATAATTTATAATCGGATAACTTCCTGTAAATTAACATTCATCCGAAAACTGAAAGTCAACAGTAAACTTACGTGTCATAACCAGGTCTTTGATTGCATCGCTCTCGTCCAGTCCAAGGACGGATATCACACTGACCTCATAGGAGGACCCCGGAGAGAGCTTTGACAGTGCCAGAGTGGAATCCCCAGAGTCCACCATTACTGAGACAGGCTCCCCTGGAATAGAGCGGACAAATTGCGAAATATGAAGTGTTTCTACAGATGTAAAGAACACACAATGATGTGACGTGACTCAACAGTCCGGATGTTGACTTCCAGAACATCTGTGTAAGGTCCTACCTTCCTGTGTGTGAGTGTAGGTGACCTTGAAGCCACTCACTGGACTTTTTGGCTTGGTCCAGGATACAGAGAGAGACGTCTCAGTCACTTCACTGAAGACAAGACCTGAGGGAAGCTCTGGGCCTGGGCATGGCATGGGAAGGATATGTGTGATTGAGAGCAAAAAAGAGTAATGAAAGAAGGAAAAAGATATAGAAAGACAAATAAAAACAGGAAGAAAGACATAAAAACAAAGAAAGACAAATAAAAACAGGAAGAAAGACTAAAACATAGAAAGACAAATAAAAACAGGAAGAAAGACAAAAACAAAGAAAGACAAATAAAAACAGGAAGAAAGACATAAAAACAAAGAAAGACAAATAAAAACAGGAAGAAAGACTAAAACATAGAAAGACAAATAAAAACAGGAAGAAAGACATAAAAACAAAGAAAGACAAATAAAAACAGGAAGAAAGACAAAAACAAAGAAAGACAAATAAAAACAGGAAGAAAGACTAAAACAAAGAAAGACAAATAAAAACAGGAAGAAAGACAAATAAAAACAGGAAGAAAGACAAATAAAAACAGGAAGAAAGACATAAAAACAAAGAAAGACAAATAAAAACAGGAAGAAAGACATAAAAACAAAGAAAGACAAATAAAAACAGGAAGAAAGACATAAAAACAAAGAAAGACAAATAAAAACAGGAAGAAAGACAAATAAAAACAGGAAGAAAGACAAATAAAAACAGGAAGAAAGACAAATAAAAACAGGAAGAAAGACATAAAAACAAAGAAAGACAAATAAAAACAGGAAGAAAGACTAAAACATAGAAAGACAAATAAAAACAGGAAGAAAGACAAATAAAAACAGGAAGAAAGACAAAAACAAAGAAAGACAAATAAAAACAGGAAGAAAGACATAAAAACAAAGAATGACAAATAAAAACAGGAAGAAAGACATAAAAACAAAGAAAGACAAATAAAAACAGGAAGAAAGACAAATAAAAACAGGAAGAAAGACAAAAACATAGAAAGACAAATAAAAACAGGAAGAAAGACAAATAAAAACAGGAAGAAAGACAAAAACAAAGAAAGACAAATAAAAACAGGAAGAAAGACATAAAAACAAAGAATGACAAATAAAAACAGGAAGAAAGACATAAAAACAAAGAAAGACAAATAAAAACAGGAAGAAAGACATAAAAACAAAGAAAGACAAATAAAAACAGGAAGAAAGACATAAAAACAATGAAAGACGAATAAAAACAGGAAGAAAGACAAAACCAAAGAAAGACAAATAAAAACAGGAAGAAAGACATAAAAACAAAGAATGACAAATAAAAACAGGAAGAAAGACATAAAAACAAAGAAAGACAAATAAAAACAGGAAGAAAGACATAAAAACAAAGAAAGACAAATAAAAACAGGAAGAAAGACATAAAAACAATGAAAGACGAATAAAAACAGGAAGAGAGACATAAAAACAAAGAAAGACAAATAAAAACAAGACGAAAGAAAGGAAGGTAAAAATAGTGGACTTGGAAACAGAGCTTACAATACATTTGAGAAACAGAAAAGGTAGTCTTGAGGAGAAGGTAAGTCATTACTACATGTGTGGAGAAGTAATAGATTAGAAGGTCAATATCAGTGGAGGCTTCTGAGGGGAGGACAGCTCATAATAATGGCTGGAACAGAGCATATGGAATGGCATCAAACCATGTGTTTGATGTATTTAAAACCATTCCACTAATTCCGCTCCAGCCATTTTCACGAGCCCGTCCTCCCCAATTAAGGTGCCACTGACCTCCTGTGGTCAGTATGCCCTAAACTGTAGGTGCACCCATACTTTACTCACGCTGTTATTATTAGTGCTCCAATTAGTTTGTGTATATATGTACAGTGCAAACATATATACAGTATACGCAGTACAGCATATACTAAAACAGACAAATGTGTCACTGTTAAATGCAGATGTTGGACCCTGGAAAGCAGCAAGGGAAAAGGATGAGATATTAATGTTGAGCTGGTCTTTTGATCCTGAAAAAAAAAAGTTGTCAGGAAAGAGAAAATGAAAATAGTTATAACAGAAGAAAGGAAAAATCTTAAGATGTTGATAACAAATACAGTTTACCGCTAATTGTTTTAAATACACAAATAAGAGAGATAAAGCAAGATAAATCATTTCTAAGGGATAAGAAATGTGTTGACCAACAGATTTTCAACCTTGAGTGAGCAGAAGCCTGCCGTAATGATTCTAAATAACATTTGAGACCTCACCCTCTGAAAAAAAAATATTTAAAAAATAAATAAACGTTAAAAAAATCGTTAACCTTGTGGAATTTAATTATTTTCTTCTTTTTTTAGATATAAAAAGACTCATAGGATTAAAATCTGTACATTTCACACTTAAGATCAGGAAAAACCATAGAGACCAACCATGGTCTTACCCTGGGTTTTGTGAGTGATGAAGGGAGCCAATGAAGGTTGCTGACTTAAAGCTTACCCTAAGTGAGAGAAGATCAGACCAGCAGTGAAGGACGGTTGTGGCTGAATGATTCAATGTCTCATGAATATCAGAGTCATTTTCATTAGTACAGTGCCTTCAGAAAGTATTCACACCATTTTACTTAAAAAAACAAACATTTTGTTGTGTTACAGCCTGTATTTAAAATTGAGTAAATTGAGATGTTGTGTCACTGATTTACACACAATAGCCCATAATGTCAAAGTGGAATTTTTGTTTGTAGAACATTTTAGAAAGTCAAAACAATTGTCAAAATGTGCTTAACATGTCATATAATAAGTTGCATGGGCTCCCTCTGTGTGTTTAACGTGATTTTTGAATGACTACCTCATCTCTGTACCCACACGTACAATTATCTGTAAGGTCCCTCAGTTGAACAGTGAATTTCAAACACAGATACAACAACAAAGACCAGGGAGGTTTTCCAATACCTCGCAAAGAAGGGCACCTATTGGTTAATGGGTAATCAAATTTTAAAAGCAGACCCGGAATATCCCTTTGAGCATGGTGAATTCATTCATTATACATTGGATGGTGTACCAATACACCCAGTCACTACAAAGATACAGGTGTCCTTCCTAACTCAGTTGCCGGAGAGGAAGGAAACTGGTCAGGGATTTCACCATTAGGCCAATGGTGATTTTAAAATGGTTAGAGTTTAGTGGTTGTGAACTGAGGATGGCTCGACAACATTGTAGTTACTCCATAATACTAACCTAAATGGCAGAGTGAAAAGAAGGAAGCCTGTACAGAATACAAATGTTCCAAAACAAGAAATGGAAAACAGCTATAAGCACAGGCAAAATCCTAGAGGAAAACCTGGTTGTCTGCTTTCCAACAGACCCTGGGAGACAAATTCACCTTTCAGCAGGACAATAACCTAAAACACAAGGCCGTATTTACACTGGAGTTGATTACCAAGACGACATTGAATGTTCCAGAGTGGCCTAGTTACAGTTTTGACTTAAATCGGCTTGAAAATGGCTGACTAGCAATGATCAACAATCAACTTGACAGAGTTTGAAGATTTTTTTTAAACAATAATCCTGGTGTGCAAAGCTCTTAGAGACTTCCCCAAAAAAGACTCACAGCTGTAATCGCCGCCAAAAGTGCTTCTACAAAGTATTGACTCAGGGGTGTGAATACTTATGTAAATGAGATATTACTGTATTTAATGTTCAATACGTTTGAAAAAAAAATCTAAAAACATGTATTCACTTTGTCAATTTGCGGTATTGTGTGTAGATGGGTAAAAAAAAAGATTTCATCCATTTTGAATTCAAGCTGTAGCACAACAAAATGTGGAATAAGTCAAGGGGTATGAATCCTTTCTGAATGCACTGCGTGTGCTTAACACACGGATGTGTTTGTGTTGACATACTGTACACGTACAAAATGGAAAACACAGGCTGTATATGATATGTCGTATTTGGACCAGGGAGACTATGTGTTTATTGTGTAAGATGTGTCACTGATCAAAAACCTGGATCTGCAACTGTTACAAATGCAATGATTATAGATTACATTTCGGAAATGACATTTGTTGATGGGACGCACTTCAAATAAGTTTCCCAGTAAACAACTGCCCATTTCCCCCTGTGTGTTTTGGCAATCATACCTGTTTTCCCACAATGCACCCAGTATGAACACCACACATCACAGTTGCACGCATCACTGCACAACATGGCATAAACAAGGGGTTAACATGAAATGCAATTGATTAGCACATATATGCATGGTTATTTGGTCATTGCATATTTTGCAATTAAAGCTTTGGACATTGCTTTAATTAAAAGCCCCCGGTTGTCAAGGACAAACCAAAAGAGACACAGCTCACGGTATCAATAAGCAGATGATGCAAATTAACAGCATACGTGATGAGGTACTGTAATTCAGGAAGTTACAGTATCAAGAGTGTGACGGCTCTTGATATGGATATGGATCAAGCAGTGGTGCAAGTGTACCTCACCTAAAACGGTGTGAGGATGCATCATAGTTCAAGAAAAGCCAAGTCCTGTATTTGAACGATAATGAATAAACCCTTGTAGAGGTTGGAGAGTTTAAACTATGGCCGGTACCTGTGCTGACGATGAGTCGGTGTATTTTGGAGCGTAGTCCGGGACCCTTCCCAAACACAGACAGGGAATAGCGGGTCTGTGGATGGAGATTCTGGAATCGGAATGAGCGAGCTGACCCCGGAAGGACTTTGGAGAACTTGATTGTACCACCGTCGCCAACTTTAGCCGTAGCATTACTGTCGCTGCTCTGTCTTTGGTTATCACTTTTGCTATTGGTAACAGTGTTCTCCTCCCCGCCCTCCTTACCTTGACTCACCCCCATTTCACTTTCCTCCTCATTCCCATTGTTCTCCTTCTCAGTTTGTCCCTCCGCCTCCCCTTCCTCCTGCCTATCCTCCTCTGACTTGCTCTCCTCCTCTTCCTCTTCCTTCTCCTCCTCTTTCTCTGCCTCGCTCTTACTTCCATGCTCTTCCCGGGTTACTATGAAATTTCTGTACATCCCCTCTGGTGCTTCCCAAACGAGTATGAGCCCTCCTGAGGTTATGCTTTGAACCCCCACTGAGTTTAGAGGCTGGCCTGTTTTTCCAGTAGTAGTGACATCTGACCCATTTATCTGGTTTGGGCTGTCTCTTGAGTCAGCGTTCTTACTCACTTGGCTACCTTTGTCAGGATGGCCTGTTTTTGAATCTTGGCCCCTTTGGCTCAAGCTACTGTTATGTCTTATGTGTGTTTGATCTCGTGCTATTTTACCAGCTGTGGCATTTGTTTTCTTGAGGAGAGTTTTGGGCTTTAGGTCTGTGTTTGTGTCATTCTGGCTGGTGCTGTAGGTGCCCTGCTCCCCTGTTTGAGGGGTTTGAACGATGATGCCGTTGTTCCTGTTTGTCAGTTTAGGTGGGAAAGGTCTGCGTATGGGGCCTCTTGATGGATGCCAAGGGGGTATCAGGTTTGTTCGCGTCCTGTTTGGGAATGCTCCCATATTTGGGTGTGGACGGCGTTGCTGCGTCCCCTTTGGAGGTAGACGGCGCAAGGGTGGTGTGCTGCCCAGTGTCAGAGTCCTTGACCTGTTTTGTTCAGTTCCAGACGACACCACGTCAGTTGCCCTGTCCCCATCTCTGCTGATACCATCCTCTGCCACAGCAACATTTTCTTTAGTAAAGTCTGATTCCTCTGAAGTGGATGATGATGATGAATAGCCTTTGCCACTGTGTTCTGATTCACTGGAGGACTTTGGTGCTCTCTCTGGCTGGGCATCTGAAGGGAGGGTTGAGGATTGTGCTGGGGAAACGGTTAATGTCTTTGGAAACACTAGTTGTCTGTCAGTCATGGGTTGACCCGTACCGGTCTTTGATTCATTTTGTTTTGCGGGAGCTGAAAAAGGTGAACGTGTCCTGTTTTGGAATGGTCTCATATTTAGGTACGGGCGGCGTTGGTAGGGCCCCTTTGGAGGTAGGCGGCGAAAAGGTGGTGAGCCGCCCACTCTCAGAGTCTTTGTGTTGTTTTGTTTGGTTCCAAACAATCCCCCGTTAGCGGTTTTCGCTCCATCTTTGCTGGCTCCCACTTCTGCTACTGCAACATGAGCTTTACCCGAGTATGAGTCCTCAGGGTTGGAGGAAGATGGTCCTTTACCATTTTGTTCTGATTCACTGGAGGATGTTGGTTCCCTCTCTGGAGGGAGGTTGGATGATTGGGTTTGGGGAACAGGCAAAGTCTTTGCATTCGCCACGTCTCTGTCAGTCATAGGTTGACCCATACCGGTCATTGATTCATCATGCTTAGCGGGAGCTGAAGAAGAAAGTGACATGTGGGAAGTAGGTGATACTGGTGAAGAGGAAGTTGGATATGTAGGACTTTGGGTGGTGTGTGGAGAAATGTCATCTGCTTTACTCTGTGTGTGAATGACCCGGTTACGCTCATGAATTGTTGTGTTTGAATGTCCTGTTTCGGACACTTTTAGGGCACCGTCCTCTTTTTCAGCGAAACCCTGCCCTGCTGTGGGTTTACGTTGAACTATTGTGCCATTCAACCGCCCTCCAATGACTCTCTCTCCACGTGTCACATTGACTTTCCTGTGTGTCAATTTAACCTTGTTGACACATTTCTTCCCATTCGGGTGAACCGTCGTATTTCTTTCTGATGTGGTGGTATGCTCCAAACCCTCTGTCCCTGGCCCTGGCTCATTTGTTTCAATCTCTGTATCTTTTTGTCTATCGGGTAAGTCCTTCACTGACGGTTCAGAACCAGATCTTGAAGTGCCATTTACAGGAAGGATCCCGACAGGATATGCCTTTGTCAAAGTTTCATCTTTTTCTCCAAGAGGACTCGTCTCCAGGTTAGTTTCTTTCACAGTTAAGGCTACAGTCTTGTCCCCAACAAAGGGATTCTCTGGTTTAGAGTCCGTATCCAAGGTCTCCTTGACCTTTGGCACCTCCATTGGATTTCTGCTCGTAGGCTTTTTCAGAAGACTGTGACCCACTCTCCTCCCACCCTGGCCGACTCTTGTACCATTAAAACGGATAGAGCCTCCAATGTATGGTTTCCTGGGCAAGGTTATTCTATCACCTGGTTTAGGTATAACCCTGTAGTTTGTGTTGACAAGTGGTCTTGTACTGGTTCTAACAGATGTGTCCTCTTTGGTTCCATTGGTGCCTTTGACTGTCACAGAGCCTGGTCCACTCCCATCCTTCACCCTCTCTGGTTCTTCACCCTTGGCCTTCGTGTTGAGGATGTCCTTCACAGGCTTTGTATTCCCGGCTGAGTCTCCCTCGTGGCTTTCTACTCCCGGTGCTACCGGCATGGTCACCCTGGATATTGTCTTTGTGGATTTTCCTAAAGGCATGAAGCGATTGTTTGGAATCAAAGATAAAACTACAGGAGGGAAGCACTGTTAGATCCAAATGGGAAAGTCACAAATATTATCTTTGAACTGAACAATTCGAAAAAAGTATTCTTTCCTACAACACCTGCATTGACATTAGTGCAATAAATAGTTGGCCTATGTGCTGTCCAAACCTGCAGAGAGAAGTGGAAAGATTATTACATATGGTCATCAACACAACCTTGCCATTCACTGTTCGGGTGCTGAAATATTCAATGTTGTGAGTTAAGTGTGTGCTACTATTGTCGAGAAAGAGAGCAGCATTAGTCATACAAAATAAAGAAAGAAAAGGAGAATGTATATTACGAAGAGAGATCAGCTTAGCTCCATGAGGAGGTTTTATATTGTACATAAATTCATTTCAATGTAACATTTTAATTTCACTTCCAATGACCTTCTCGATTGAATAATGACGTGTCTAGACATGTTCACTTTAGTGGGATAACACATCACAGGAGCAGGGCTGGCCTCCCTTGCATATTCACATTGCCAGGGAATCCAATTTGTTTCAGAGATTTCTCTCTTTTTAAACATAGTGATGACGTTCTCTCTCTCCTGCTTCTTCCGCTTTAGTTCACAATATCTTTGTTGTTTCATGACTGTATGTTTGTGCAACTCCCTTATCTCAAAATATAGTATTATAATCTGAACCACTTAATCAAGATCGCTTCTCATACAATCTAGTCCCTGGACCTTTTCATATACAATGTAGTAAGTAAGGTAAGCAACCCCCTCATCCAATAAAACTCACCAGGAGTGACTTGGACTGTTGCTGGCTTGCTCTTGATCCCGCCTTTTTCAGCCACTAATGTGATGTCATACAAATGTCCCGGGTCCAAACCGTCAATCTGGGCAGAGTCCCTCTCAGGGGGCAGGGTCAGGTCTTGTCTTCCCTTGGCTGTTCCGTCTGTCTGATTGGGTGTAACAGTTAAGCGATACCTGTCGATGTCTCCTTGCGATTGTTCCCATTGGACAACGGCAGATGTTGTGGTTGTCTTCACAACTTGAAGGTTTGTGGGACCAGAGATAACTGGGTGAGGGAAAAGCAGTTGTGGGGGGGGGGGGGGGGGAGAACAACTTAGCATTTATGTCTATCGATAACCGAAGTAGCAGATGATCATGATAATAAGGGGATACAAAATAGGCTTTCCTGACTCACGAGTGGTGAATTCTGCTGTGCTCTCAGCGCCCATTCTCCCATCTATTTCTCCATTGATTGTCACCGTGTACGCCTGCCCGGCCGCCAGGCCTGTTTGGGTGTAGGCCGTGAGCTTGCCTCCAACCTGAGATGTTATCTGTTGATCGCCCTCTTTCTGTGTGGCACAGAAAATGATCAAGTCAATGTTAGAACAGATATCACGAGGATTGATAATCCCTTTTCCTTCACAGGCCTACTGGTATTTCAGTTAATTTGTTAAAGTAACTGTAGTTAGAACCTGTTAAAGATGATATGGAATGGGTGCATGTATGCTTACCAGCAGGGGGAGTAGGCTGATTTACAAATTCTGTCATGCTGAGCCTACTCTCTAAAATTAGTAACTGGACTCATATTTATTAATGATCATATTACTATTTTCTTGGCACTGAGATGAACAGCCTCATATTCCAATGATGTAGTAGTAGTAGTATTGTGAAAAGAATAAATGATTAACGTGTCAGGGGGGAATCCAGGTGATCACTAAGCTTTGAGAACTGTTGTCAACCTTTCACGTTCCAACTCTCACAATTTCCTTCATTGATATGTGATCATTTGAGAAACCAACTGAGGAAATATGCTATTAAAACCCGAAACAGTATCAGGTTGTTATTCTTCAACCTATGTGTTGGAAGACGACCATTATTTCCATTCATTTAAAAGCAGTAGTTTCAGGTTTTACTCAATTACTCCAATATGGGGGTGTTCTCCAAGGTTTTTCACAATGGTGTAATATATTCTCTCATATGGGAAATGGAGCCCAGCTGGGTTGCCAGGTTGCCCAGCGTTGACCTACAACAGAGTGCGTATGTGATATGCCTCCAGTTTTGAGCGTGTCATTGTGCTTTATCTTGCACAATGTGGGGTTTGTGTCCTGTTTAGTCTGCGTGTGTTGTTTATCTGTAAACATGAGAGATGAATGTGTATCTCCCTCATTCATTCCCTTCCGCTCTGTCACAGCTGCCGACCAGTGAAGTCATTTGTCTGGCCAGGGCCATGTTTTTGACAGTGTTTACGGTTGCCCTAGCAACAAGCATCCCACATCTGCATCTTTTCTTCTCCCTTGCTGTCCACTCTCTCTATCTCCCATTATCCTTCCCTTTCCCTAACTATTGTTGCTATGACTTTGTCCTTTGACTCTCCTATGACTAGTTTAATTTATTCTCTTTATAAGGATATCCTCCCTTCATCCATATTTCTTCTCACACCTACCAATGTCATGTACGGAAAATAGGCTGTTTCCGTTGCTGTTTTGCGGTGAGCTTTTGGAATGCATCCTGGTGCTGATGCTGTGGCCAAACTTCACTCTAGTAACCTCCAATAGTCTCTGTTTTTCACAACAACAACAAAAAATCACTCTTTTTTTTCCGCCCGGAAACCCCTTTATGAAGAACAACAATCTCATTCACACATTGAAAGAGTTCCATTAAGTAGGAAAAAGAGTGTGGTTTAATCTTGTTGCACTTCCCTACTTTTGGTTGTCATTAAGGTGCTTCTCTTTGTTTCAGTGTTGGAGATTAAACTTTTACAGACATGGATACAGCTTCTCTAGAGTGCGTGTGGACTACTGTAATAGCAAGGTCCAACAATATGTGCATGATGAGTATCAATCCAGTTTGTCATTGTGTACATCTGACATCACTCCTCTGTGCAGGTTGGGAGCATATGTTCTATTAAAGGTCCAATGCAGCCATTTATATATTAATATCAAATCATTTCTGGATAACAATTAAATACCTTACCTTGATTATTTTTTAATTCAAATGGTTAAAAAGAAACAAAAATAGCTCCTTCGCAACAAGCAATTTCTCAAGCAAGATTTTTGCTAGCACTGTCTGGGAGTGGTCTGAGTTGGGAGAGAAACATTGAAAACTAGCTGTTATTGGCAGAGAGGTTTGGAACTCTTTCTTATTGGTCTATTAGCTAATTTACCGCCTGGTGATGTCACAAAACTCCATCTCACCAAAACAGGCAAAAATTTCAGGCAGCCTTTTCAACCAGCTCTTACACTAAAAGGGCATTATCATCATTTTCTAAATTGCACAGTATTATTCCATCCTCATAATGTTGAAATATATATAAAACACAAGAAAATCAAGTTTTTGACTGCACTGGGCCTTTTTTAAGGCACAATTACAGTGGGAGACCTCACATGGCCCGGATATTGTATTAGATCATCACAATGCATGTTCTTTATACATAGTGTCCAGGCTACTGTATGTTTACTGAACTTGAACTCAATAGGAAGTTATTCTGTAATGCAAATCAGCGAAACACTAATAACATCCTATACTCAAAACATGGAGTACAAAGGCAGCTTTGAATACAATTGGTAGCATATGTCTCTGTGAATCCACTGGAATTCACTTATTGCATCGGTTAGCTACCTTTGATATTGGATACTGGATGTGCTCTTTTTAGTCCACTGATTGATACCATGAGCTGCTGAACAAATTTTAATACAACAACACACTTATGTCATGTTATGATGTCCCGTCATATGTTTTACATTTTATGTAATGCTTTTATAGTCATTTTCTATTATTATTATTATTATTTTATATTGTATCCTCCATTCTGTGGTTACTATGGCTGTGAATCCCAACCATATAAGCTAAACCAGTATAGAAGTATATCAGCTGAAACTAGTATCTACTGTAGTGACAGTTTGTTAACACCAAACATCATTAAACAGGAACTGGAAAAATGTCCACGGCTATGTCTTTTTGCAAAGCGTTTGAATATCTGCACTTTTACATGATCTATAAACCTCGCTATGTACTCCAACAGTCCACTAAAGTGTTTTACGCAGTGAAACAATGGTTTTGCCATTTTAAAAGTCTTTCAAGGCTGAGTGAAATTAATGACTGAATTTAAAATAGGAAAACACAGGAATCGTGAGTTAAGAGGGATTGAGAGTCATCTGTTTCTGACATGGTCTGAGACTCCCCTGCCAGTAACTTCTGTGATGGACCTCTGCTGCTCAGCTGTCAGACTGTGGTGTGTTATTGTTCCCAAGATCAATCTTTGCATTGATTTATTTGGCATAGAAAACGAAGGGCTCTCTATTCAGTCCATATCGCTGAAGTTCAACGTTACAGTGTAATTGAAATTTAAAGGCAATGTCCCGGCGTTAGCGGAGACTGCATCCACGGTAAAAGCTATGTATATCGGCTCAATTGGAAATTACCTTTAAATGACCTTACATATTATCCACTAATGGCAAATAAAGGCAGGCAAATGTAACACTTATCTACCTACTCAGAGCATGTGCTGACATTTCCAACCTCTCCCTGACCCAGTCTGTAATACCTACATGTTTCAAGCAGACCACCATAGTCCCTGTGGCCAAGAATGCGAAGGTAACCTGTCTAAAAGACCATCACCCCGTAGCACTCACGTCTGTAGCCATGAAATGCTTTGAAAGGCCAACACCATCATCCCAGACACCCTAGACCCACTCCAATTTGCATACCACCCCAACAGATCCAAAGATGACACAATCTCTATAGCACTCCACACTGCCCTCTCCCACCTGGACAAGAAGAATACCTACGTGAGAATGCTGTTCATTGACTATAGCTCAGCGTTCAACACCATAGTGCCCTCCAAGCTCATCACTAAGCTCAGGACCCTGGGACTGAACACTTCCCCTCTGCAATTGGATCCTGGAATCCTGACAGGCTGCCTCAAGGTGGTGGGGGTAGGCAACAACCCATCCGTCAAGCTGACCCTCTAGACGGGGGCCCCTCAGGAGTGCGTGCTTAGTCCCCTCATGTACTCCCTGTTCACCAATGACTACATGGCCGCACACGACTCCAACACCATCATTAAGTTTGCTGACAACACAACGGTGGTTGGCCTAATCATCGACAACGATAAGACGGGCTGTAGGGAGGAGGTCAGTGACCTGGCATTGTGGTGCCAGGACAACAACCTCTCCCTCAACGACAGTAAGGAAAAGGAAATGGAGGGCTGAGTGCGCCCCCATCCACAACGACGGGGCTGTAGTGGAGCGGGTCGAGAGCTTTAAGTTCATCGGTGTCCACATCACTAAGGAATTATCATAGTCCACACACACACCAACACATTTGTGAAGAAGGCACTCTCGATGCCTCTTCCCCCTTGGGAGGCTGAAAAGATTTGACATGGACCCTGAGATCCTCAAAACTTTTACAGCTGCACCATTGAAAGCATCTTGACTGGCTGCATCCCCACTTGGTATGGTAACTGCTTGGCATCCGACCGCAAGGCGCTACAGAGGGTAGTGCATATGGCCCAGTCCATCACTGGGGCCGAGCTCCCTGCCATCCAGGACCTCTACCAGGCGGTGTCAGAGGAAGGCTCCTAAAATTATCTCTGCTACTGCACGGCAAGCAGTACCGATGCACCAAGTCTGGAACCAACAGGGCCGTGAACAGCTTCCACCCCCCAAGCCAAAGGCATAAGACTGCTAAATAGCTAGTCCGGGTAGCTATTGGTTAACTATATAGCTATCGAATTGAACTCTTTTGACTCATCACATACAGTACACTCCTGACACTATTTATTATCTATCCGGTTGCCTAGTCACTTTATGCCTACCAAAACTGCCTTCAGAAAGTATTCACACCCTTTTACTTTTTCCACATGTTGTGTTACAGCTTGAATTTACAATAAATTAAATTGAGATGTTGTACTACTTATCTCTGCACCTGTACATAGCCCATCTGTAAATAGCCCATCCGATCTACCTCATCCCCATACTGTATTTATCATTTATTTTGCTCCTTTGCACCCCAGTATCTCTACTTGCATATTCATCTTCTGCACATTATACCATTCTAGTGTTTAATTGCTATATTGTAATTACTTCGCCACCATGGCCTATTTATTGCCTCACCTCTCTTATCCTACCTCATTTGCACATGCTGTATATAGACTTTTCTACTGTATTATTGATTGTATGTTTGTTTATTCCATGTGTAACTCTGTGTTGTTGTATGTGTCTGCTTTGCTTTATCTTGGCCAGGTCGCAGTTGCAAATGAGAACTTGTTCTCAACTAGCTTACCTGGTTAAATTAAGGTGAAATTTTAAAAAATAAAAAAATAAAACATCTACACACAATAGCCCATAATGTCAAAGTTGAATTGTGTTTATATAACATTTTAGAAATTAATAAAAAATGAAAAGTTGAAATATCCTGAGTCAAATAAGTCTTCAACCCCTTTGTTACGGCAAGCCGAAATAAGTTCAGGAGTAAGAGTTTGCTTAACAACTCACATAATAAGTTGCATGGACTCTGTGTGCTGTAATAGTGTCTAACGTGACATTTGAATGCCTACCCTAATTCATCTCTGTACCCCACACATACAATTATCTGTAAGGTCCCTCAGTCGAGCAGTGGGCTTCAAACACAGATTCAACTACAAAGACCAGGGAGGTTTTCCAATGCCTCGCAAAGAAGGGCACCTATTGGTAGAAACAGACAGACATTGAATATCATTTTGAGCATGGTGAAGCACTCTGTATAGAGTGCATTCAGAAAATATTCAGAGTCCTTGACTTTTTTCAATTTTACAGGTACAGCCTTATTCTAAATTTAAGGTACAGCCTAAATGTACAGGTACAGCCTTATTCTAAATTTAAGGTACAGCCTAAATGTACAGGTACAGCCTTATTCTAAATTTAAGGTACAGCCTAAATGTACAGGTACAGCCTTATTCTAAATTCAAGGTACAGCCTAAATGTACAGGTACAGCCTTATTCTAAATTTAAGGTACAGCCTAAATGTACAGGTACACCCTTATTCTAAATTTAAGGTACAGCCTAAATGTACAGGTACAGCCTTAATTCTAAAATGGATTAAATCAATACACTTTCTCGTCAATCTACAAACAATACCCCAAAATTACAAAGCGAAAACAGTATTTTAGAAATATTTGCAAATTTATAAAAAGCTAAAAATACTGAAATACCTTACTGGCATACAGTTCAAGTTTTGATTTGATTTGAGATGATTTGATTTGAGATGTTCGATCGGTTCAAGCCCGGACTCTGGCTGGGCTACTCAAGGACATTCAGAGACTTGTCCCGAAGCCACTCCTGCGTTGTCTTAGCTGTGTGCTTAGAGTCATTATCCTGTTGGAAGGTGAATCTTCGGCCCATTTTGAGGTCCTGAGCGCTGTGGAGCAGGTTTTCATCAAGGATCTCTCTGTACTTTCCGCGTACATATTTCTCTTGATCCTGACTAGTCTAGCATTCCCTGCCATTGAAAAACATAACCACAGCATGATGCTGCCACCACCATGCTCCACTGTAGGCAGTGGTGTAAAGTACTTAAGTAAAAATACTTTAAAGTACTACATACAGTTGAAGTCGGAAGTTTACATACACTTAAGTTGTAGTCATTAAAACTCGTTTTTCAACCACTCCACAAATGTCTTTTTAATAAACTGTAGTTTTGGCAAGTCGGTTAGGACTTCTACTTTGTACTTGACACAAGTAATTTTTCAAACAATTGTTTACAGACAGATTATTTAAATTATAATCACTATATAACAATTCCAGTGGATCAGAAGTTTACATACACAGCTTGGAAAATTCCAGAAAATTATGGCATGGTTTTAGAGCCTCATTTACATAATTTGAGTCAATTAGAGGTGTACCTGTGAATGTATTTCAAGGCCTACCTTCAAACTCAGTGCTTCTTTCCTTGACATCATGGGAAAATCAAAAGAAATCAGCCAAGACCTCAGAAAAAAATTGTAGACCTCCACAACTCCTCGGGAGCAATTTCCAAATGCCTGAAGGTACCACGTTCATCTGTACAAACAATAGTACGCAAGTATAAACACCATGGGACCACGCAGCCGTCATACCACTCAGGAAGGAGACGCGTTCTGTCTCCTAGAGATGAACGTACGTTGGTGCGAAAAGTGCAAAAAGGTACAGGGATTGGACTGCTGAGGACTGGGTTAAAGTCATTTTCTCTGATGAATCCCCTTTCCAATTGTTTGGGGCATCCGGAAAAAAAGCTTGTCTGGAGAAGACAAGGTGAGCGCTACCATCAGTCCTGTGTCATGCCAACAGTAAAGCATCCTGAGACCATTCATGTGTGGGTTGCTTCTCAGCCAATGGAGTGGGCTCACTCACAATTTTGCCTAAGAACACAGCCATGAATAAAGAATGGTACCAACACATCCTCCGAGAGCAACTTCTTTTGGGATTCAGTTCATTTATTTGCATGGCAAAGAGGGACTTTGCAATTACTTGCAATTCATCTGATCACTCTTCATAACATTTTGGAGTATATGCAAATTGCCATCATACAAACTGAGGCAGCAGACTTTGTGAAAATGAATAGATCTGTCATTCTCAAAACTTTTGGCCATGACTGTATATAGTCAAGTTATCGTTACTCGCTGTGTATTTATTCCTCGTGTAATTTTTTTTTTAAATAAAAAATATTTCTCTTTTTTTCTATCACGAAGCATGTGACAAATACCATGATTTGATTTGATTTGATTAGAAGCCACAGAAGTCAATGTCTTTTTCCACGAGAGGTTTTTATTTACTCCATGCCACCATTGAATTCCCTTGGGCTTTCAGGGACATTTTAGGCAAACGATTTGGGGATTTGTCATGGAAATAACACACCACCGTGACCTTTTCAACATTTGCCCCCAAAACAAGTCTTAAAACCTGGAATGAGAACCGGGCTTCCTGCCATGAGAGCAACCTTCTGTTCATTTTGGTGACTGTTCATTCTCAGCTAATACATCTGTTGTCTAACAGTTGTTTCTCAAGTTCAGTTTACTTTGTGCTTTAGTTAAGACCCAGACTCACAACTTCATAAGAACTTGTGAATAGAGTGTGTAGGGTGTTGTTACCTGGCTGGCGAAGGTGACGTGGTAGGTGTCATACTGGACTGGAGGTGGGGTCCAGAAGAGGGTGACAGAGGATTCAGTGACATCCTTGGTGTTGAGCTGGGACACACCAGACATGGCTAGAGGGGGGTAGGTGCTTAGTTCCAGTTATTCAAGCCAACAATGTCATGCAATGTTTACCGCGGAATTGATTTTAAAGGCAATAAGGCCTCCTTTTGACCAGCTGTCACATTTCCCCCATTTATCTGTAAAGTCAATGTAAATGTAAGTCCATGTGTAAGTAACATCAAGCTGCAACATATGGTAGAGGTCTACATACAGTCATTGAACGCGTAACATTTATAACAGTATGTCGACTTGGATAGAAGTGAATACTATATTTCCATTTGACTCATTTAGCAGACACTCTTCTCCAGAGTGACTCACGGGAGCAATTAGGGTTAAGAGCCTTGCTCAAGGGCACACCGGCAGATTCTTCACCTAGTCAGCTCAGAGATCTGAACCAAGCACCTTTCGGTTGCTGGGCCAACGCTCTTAACCGCTAAGCTACTTGCCGCCCTATATGCCACACTGACTGAACACTGATGTATTAGTACTGCCCTCTGGCTAACACAGTGTGCCCTCTGTTTCACTGGACAATATAAAAGCCAAATACAGCCGAGAGTGTTTTATGGAGAATATTTGGATGACTTACCGGTGCCACAGTCAGCTCCAGTGAACCCAGCTTCACACTGGCTACAGTCCGGGACGGCGAAACCACGGCGACACACACACCTCCCCTTCACACAGCGCCCTTTGTTGCTGCAGTTATCGGGACAGCCCTTAGCGGCGCAGTCCTGTCCGCTGAAGCCCACTTCACACATGCACTTCCCGTTCACGCACCTTCCCTTGTTGCTGCAGTTATTGGGACATGCTTTGGCGGAACAGTCTGGCCCCGTAAAGCCGCTATCGCAGACACACTGGCCGTTCACACATTGCCCCTTGTTGTTACAGTTACCAGGGCATGCCTTGGTGGAGCAGTCGGGCCCTGTGAAGCCAGTGTTGCACACACACTTGCCGTTCACACATTGCCCCTTGTTGTTACAGTTACCAGGGCATGCCTTGGTGGAGCAGTCAGGCCCTGTGAAGCCAGTGTTGCACACACACTTGCCGTTCTCACATTGCCCCTTGTTGTTACAGTTACCAGGGCATGCCTTGGTGGAGCAGTCGGGCCCTGTGAAGCCAGTGTTGCACACACACTTGCCGTTCACACATTGCCCCTTGTTGTTACAGTTACCAGGGCATGCCTTGGTGGAGCAGTCGGGCCCTGTGAAGCCAGTGTTGCACACACACTTGCCGTTCACACATCGCCCCTTGTTGTTACAGTTACCAGGACAGGACTCTGAAGAGCAGTCTGGCCCTGTGAAACCTGGGTCACACACACACTGGCCGTTCACACACTTCCCCTTGTCATTGCAGTTGCCGGGGCAGTCAGACAAACTGCAGTCTGGCCCACTGAACCCTGGGAAGCAGACACACTTGCCATCCTCACAGCGTCCCTGGTCACTGCACTCGTTAGGACACTCGTCTCCCTCCGGCTTGATGGAGCACTCAGTGCCTAAAGCGGGGGTTCGGACAGAGACAAAGAGTAAAACAGTAAGACAACCAGAGTGTAAAAGGAACAACAGAGTGTAAAATGAATATCAGCCCACAGAGAGAAGCACGAGATTGAACTTCACTCAACTTTCTAAACTCTTCCCTGTTAGTTATTAACACTATCTATGTTTCCCTTCACTGTGGCAATTGTGATCGAATCAACGCAATATGAACCACTTTCAATGCAACACAGAGAAGAAGAAAAAAGATGCAAGAACGAATCAGAGTAAGATTCTATTGCGCAAGACTCGGGCCATACTCTACACAGGCCGGTGCGGCATAACCAATCAGAGCTGCAGTAGGCCTATATGAAAATAGATCATTGCCATATATGAATCTGTGCCGTTTACTTTGAACTGGACTGTGTTTACAGCTGTGGCCGTGAGTAGATGCGGTTGTTTCGAGATCAAAGAATTATCTGCATGTAGCCACGTGCGCACATTGTGTTCATATCCTTTACTAGTTAGTGAGTTATTAGCCCAGTTATAGATCATTTGTCGTCATCAATAGGGGACTGATTGCTTCCTACAAGAACATTTCTAGACATCTTTGAAAGCAAGTCAGGTAAAGAGTTTTTTTTTTTGTCTTAAAGGTGCAGTGTTGTATTTTGAGGTAGTCAATAGACATAGGGCAGCATCATTTGTCTGATTCTATGTAATAATGGTATGGGAATAATAATGGATTTTGTTTTGTAAAGTGGTTTCTTGCATCAAACAACACAACAACATTTTCAGTCACCTCCTTGTCTGAAGGACAGGTGGATAAACAGGTTAATGTCAAGCCCTGCATGTTTTCTTTGTTCAGTCTCATGGAATGTAGGCCCACATTGAACACCACACATTGGCTGCTACTGTAGGCGGAAGGATAGAACAGCTGTTTTCATGTTAAAATGTTATGGGATGCATTTTCTCCATTGTTTTTGATGGTAGGCCACTCAGATAGGCCTACGTTATGATCAAGTAGACACATTAGTCTACTTGGACACTGTTAAAACGGTAACTTATAGCAGATACAGCCTCTGTTCACAGTAAACGAGCGCTGGATGTTGCACAGAATGTTCAGAATGTTCAAGTTTGCACTCAGCAGATCTGAAATTTACTCTGTGCCTCCCCCCAAAAAATGTGAAGGAACGTTGCGAGACTGTATATGATATTTTAAACAGATTAGTGGATAAACTATCCCTGCTTTTGCAGAAAGTGTCCCACATTGAGAGAAGGGTGGAGAGCTAGATTGGGAGGATTGTCTGAGATCACATTGGGCACAAAGTTAGAGCTGGACTTTTTTCTATACTTGCTCTGATTGGTCGAACCCATTAGTAGAGTCCTCATTACTCAGGTCAGTTAGATCATAATATGAGCATGGCTGTAGTCTGCCAGTTTTATAAATGTGATCAGGATTGAGGTCAGTAATGGATCGTGTGCGTGTGCGTGTGCGCGCCCAAATTAGAACCAGTTGGGGGATTTCAGCGAGATGAGAGATTCTGTGTAATGGTCAAAACCAGACCAATTTGATCAGTGAGTCACCTGGCAGCAGTCCTACTGTACCTTTGCTCTGCTGGGACGTGCAGCAGCCCCCCTCTGGGCCTCCACACTTCTCCCTCAGGGCAGACACCTCCTTCTCCAGCCTCTCCAGACGGTCTCGCAGGGCAGCAAACTCGGCTTCGCACCCGCCTCCGCACGACCCCGGAACCAGTCGGATCCGATGGGTAAGGACTAGAGGGGAACCAGGCTCAAGGTCCAGTTCCTTTCCCTGGTTCTGACTGGAGTCCCCCTGAACACATGCCTCAGAGATCACCACTTTGATTGGCTGCCCGCCACCCTCTGGCTTTGTGTTCCTGGGTGCCCTTTGACCCCCAGTCTGCAGGCTCTGGGAACCTGATAGGGTCAGGAGGGCAGGGCAGGCGAGGAGCAGGAGGAGGAAGGATGGGACAAGAGGCATTTTGGGTAGGAAGTCGCCTTCAGGTGGAGGGGGAGGGCAATTCACTTAACAAAATTAGTTAGTTATCAAAGACAGGCTGGGGCAGAGGGATGAACTCTGCTGTGGAGGTGCCTACAAGTCAAGGGTTTTTGTCATCAAGGGGTTGCCTTATTCATGTGACTCTGTAGAACCGTCACCACTGTATCCCTGGGAAACAAGACAGTTCAGAATAAACATTCACCTGAATTCATGTAAGCACAACAACTATCACAGTGGCTATAGTGAGCTGGAATAGCCTTCTAGTTGTTTATGGCCCTGTCAACACACCATGTTAGCTTGGAAAAAATGTTTATCTAGAAGAGTAATTCAATATACTCTGTGACCAGTGCGTTCCTATTTTCCTACGGCAACGTGATTGTGGCACATGTGGAACCACAAACTGGTTCTGAACTGTTTGCCATTCGTGAACAGCCCACAGTGAACTGGGCATGGGGTCATCCTCATGCCCAGTTGGTGTTGGTTAAGCTTGTGTTTGGACAGGGTAGAGCCATGCAGGATAATGTGATTTACCGGTGGGACCCAATAAGGTCACTATCCTCATTCCAGCAGGGGGTTTGGATGCAATTGTCTGACCTGGAGCCAGAGTCTCAGTCTGTACCACGTAGGCCAGGGGCAGTGTACCCACAATCCCTCCCTCTCTCACCTGACTGAACCCTAACCAGCCTATCCTCAGTCCTCTCAGGCATTTTTCATACCTGCCCGTGTATCACAATATGGAATGCTATGGCTGCCATATCACCAGCCTAATGCCTCGACCTGCTATCTGTCCAGTAACATGTGCTATGTATTTTCTAAATGAACTAGGTTAAGTCACAACCTACCTAACATCCCCAGAATGTATATGCACAAAAGTGGATAATGTTCAAATGATCTATGCACACACAGTTCAGCTCAAATGACCAGAGTGGTAAAGCATTAAGAGCAGCATAACGTCATAGCACCTAGAGAGTGAGGGAAATAGATAAATATACAGAGATTTTAAAAAATGAGGGGGCAGTAAAAGAGAATAGGAAATAAAATAGCACCAGGAAATGACAACATGTTATTCAATTTCCGGCAGCCTAGAAAAAGCTTATAAATCGAGGCCCTTGGTGGGCAAATACAGTGCGTTCGTAAAGTATTCAGATACCTTGAATTTTTCCACATTTTGTTACGTTACAACCTTATCCCCCCCCCCCCCCCCCCCCCTATCAAACTATACACGATAACCCATAATGACAAAGCAAAAACTGTTTTTTTTAGAAGAAATACCCTTCCCCAGATCTGTGCCTCGACACAATCCTGTCTCAGAGCTCTACGGACAATTGCTTTGACCTCATGGCTTGGTTTTTGCTCTGACGTTTACTGTCAACTGTGTGGACCTTATCTAGACAGGTTTGTGCCTTTACAAATGATGTCCAATCAATTGAATTTACCACAGGTGGACTCCAATTAAGTTGTAGAAACATCTCAAGGATGATCAATGGAAACAGGATGCACCTGAGCTCAATTTTGAGTCTCATAGCAAAGGGTCTGAATACTTATGAATATAAAGTATTTCAGTTTTTTATTTTATAAGAAACATTATTTTTTTTCTAAAAACCTGTTTTCGCTTTGTCATTATAGGGGTACTGTGTGTCGATTGACGAGGGAAAATATTAATTTAATCCATTTTAGAATAAGGCTGTAACGTAACAAAAAGTGGAACAAGTCAAAGATTCCGAATACTTTCCAAATGCACTGTATCTTGTCGGCATGAGGAGACTCACAGACACACATCACTCAGGGATAGATTCACTCAGTCCCTCAGAGCTACACTGCTTCCAGTCCCGCGAGGCTATGTCGCTCAGGGTTTACAATCATATAATATCTCTGGAACGGGGGATACCAAAACATAACACCAGCCTTACTCGCAGTCACAACATACGGCCAACATCACAGAGTGAGCGAGGTAGGAAGGAGAGGATTAAGGCAGAGGAACAGAATACTAAAGTCCACCTAGCTACTACGGTGGCGGTTGCTACTGCGCTAGTTGACTGAACCCAACTCCACGGTGAAGGAAGTTCTGAGGAACTCCACCAACGGAGTTGAGCAGGGGCCAGGCTTTGTGGCTACGGTGCTTACTGCCACCTCTCTGAATGATAGGCTGCATGGTGTTTCCAACTCTCTGTCATTTCCATCCTGGTGTGGAACTCCGTAATAGACTCAAAAGTACTGACATCCTCCAACGGTTTCCTACCTGTCACGGCTGGTAATAAGTCTCTAGTCACAGAAGAAAGGGGTATATTTTACAGCACCTCTGTCTGCAGATGTTTTAGTCAAATGGACTGTGAAGCGTTTCCGATTGCTTTGCATCCTTTTTTTGGTATCTGCATCACCTTCCCACCTCCCCACCTCCCTCCGGCTCTCTCGCCTTTCAAGCGCCCTCAATACACACATTAAAATACACAATGGAATATCAAAACTATTTATGCCGGTCAACACACCTTTTGTAGAGTGGTTTTGGATTGTATAACGGGTAGGGATGGCATGCTTTTGTGCATTGGCACTAGTGACTCACTCTCTTGCATTTGAAGTCTACACAGACACTATGAACGACATCACAGACTTGTGCAATACAACGTTTGCAGGGCCAAAGTCATATGGATTTGATCCTACCTATAACATATTTAAAACCGTTCCCTCGTGTAGTTATTCAGTACTTACACTAATATGTGTTGCTTACAAATGTACATCTAGGATGCCCAGATCATGTACTCCACTCTACTTTTTTATTCATAGAACTAATAATGAATCAATTTCATACTTATTGACATGAATGAACCATCTTTGGCATTTATTGTCAATATACATTTGAGCATAAAAGCATTGCTAATATAAAGTACAAATGCATAGGGCTTACCTGGATACTCTGCCTCTCTCCCTTACCAATGTCTTGTCAGTCAGTCCAAAGCTCCCTCTCCCTGCTCTTGGAAAGCTCTGATTGACTGACCGTGAGAAAGGGAGGGGGGGGATAGGAGAGCGGGAGGGAGGGAGAAGGAAAGAGAGAGGGGAGGAGAGCAGTAACATTTTCTCATACTTCAAGAATTTTTCCTCCCTCTCTCACTTCTCTCCCTCTTTCTCTCTGATGTAATTCTATGTGCTTTACGGGTCCCTTTTGGGCGTTGGATTTCGATGGAAAACATTTTTTGGGATGTTTTGAACAACTGGGCCCAATCTGTAATCTTTTTTTGAACTCATCTTTGTCCTCTCCTTGGACACTTTAGGATGTTAGTGAGACATTCCTGCTTATCTCCCGTTTGCTCTTTTTTGGCAGTTGACAAAATCGGAATGTTTTATATCAGTCGTATTTGCTTCTTCGGACAGTACATTTGCACATACGGCTTGAGGGTGCATCTGTTTTCAGACTTTTGCAAGATGCATCCTCACTGTATTTTCTGTACTCTGTATGGCCATAATAAAAACAGTCAGAATATATAGTTCACTTGTGCTGTGGATGAAATGTGGTTTTGGGCTTTAGGGGTATCGAGGGATTCTGGGAAGTGAAAATATGGAATTGTCTGATGTCTGTCGTGAGAAAAGGGGAGCCATCTCTAACTTGATGTCTTTTATACGTGCATGGTTGAACGTATGTAAAGCTCACAGTAAAGTCAGATGACATAAGCAGATAGCACCATCTATCTACCAACCCATAGCACATCCCCAACTTCATTCATTCTGTTATTCTTACAGTAAACACTCTCGCCTCTTCCAAAAGAATCTCACCCTAACTCGCCTAGTAGAGCTACACTCTTTTCCAACTCCGAAACCATGGAAACGCATCCTTCGTCCCACAATAGTGCGACTCCTCATCCATCCACTCGTCATTGTCCTCCAGACTTTCCCACCTACCGTATCGTCCGCATTCTCACCCCAAAGTAGTTTCTAGTTTTTACAGATGCCGTCTTCCTCACTTGTTGTTACCACTCCCATGTGGTTAATGTTCTTTCCCTTGCAATCTGTGTAGACTACAATTGAAGAGCTCCATTGGCAAGATATTCTGTTGTGGTTAAAACCATCTACCAGGGTAGGGGTCATTCCTTTTTAACATTTTTGATTTCTAGGAATCAATTGAATTTAAACTAATTTGAGTGTTTGCCTCTTTCCCATCCTTCCTCCTCTTCCTGCTCCTCGCTCGGCCCACGCTCTTGACCCCATCAAGTTCACAGAGCCTGCAGACTGGGGTCAAAGGGCACCCTGAGACACAAAACAGGAGAGTAAAAGGTGAAGTGAGAGGGTTTACTCCGGCCAAAATCTGTTCATGAAAAAAAGACCACTAAGTGAGGAATTTTTGTGTCGGATTTGGTAAAAGAACATTTTTGCTGGTTTGCTACATGAAGCTTATTTGATTGAATAGAAGTTTCATAATGGCTAGGTCGTTACGAATGCACAGATATAAGTAAACGCACGTGGAATTTCTGATACTTGGGAAAGGAACACGTTATAAAATGAGTTGTGCCTATTGTTCACACATGTATCTGCCCTCTCATTGGCTAGAATAGTCCCACCTAATCTCGCCTCCTCCCGCCTGCCTTCCATCTTTGAGGACGTGTACTTCTATTGTTAAAGCGGTCACACGACTATCTTGTCAATGTAATAGATCATCTTTGACGAAACCAGAGGGTGCCAGGCAGCCAATCAAAGTGGTGATGTCAGATGCAGTGTGTTCCAGTTTAACCAGTGATGTTTCACTTCAATTTCTGGGTTGAGTTTAGGATGGAATGGACATAACCCGGTGCAGAACTTCAGTTGGCCATCCCACTCAGGGATAGGAGTCTAATTTGAGTCAGTTGATATACTTTATGCACGTATAGAAAAGCTAAAGGAAAAGCTCAACTTGGCAGGTGCAATTTCTGTTTAAGGAAATGTTGAGCAGGTCACAACAAAAACACAATTGGTCTGTGCTACAGTAGCTCTTATTTCCCCTCTGTGTTTGTGTCCCATGCTAACACACTGGCAACGAGTTGTTTTTTCCCCAAACCTTTATGTCAACTCACTATCAGCACCTCTTGCCTCATCTCTTGAGCTGTTCTTATCGTTAAACCAAAACACATTTCTCAATTTGTCCTCTATTCATATTTTAACATCATTTAGAAATTATTGTGGACATATAATGTTTACCGCTATCTTCCCCTCAATGTCATCATCCAGTCTTTTTTTGTTTGTTATCCTTTATCATCAATATTATGCCATACCCTCATTGTGATCATCATGATCATCAACTGACAGTCATCCTGCACTTTCTAATTGGTCTCTGATGATGACACCCATGTTTCTCCTTTTTCATCTGAATACGTTATATCACTCACGGGCTGCCCAATTCGGAACTTTTTTCACACTAATTGGTCTTTTGACCAATCACGTTACATCTTTTCACATCCATTCTTTTTCAGATCTGATTTCTTAAAAGATCAATTATTGGGAGAAAAAAAGTTTAGAATTGGGCTCCCTGTCTAAACGCAGCCATGATGGTCAGACCTTTCTTTCATCTACATTGTCAGGCCACTTCATCTTTCATCTGTATTTCCACCTTTCAAATGCAAAGGCGTCAGTCTGAACCAAGCACACAGCGTTCTTTGTTCAAAAGCTCCTAGCAGGCTCATATTGTGTCAAGTGTAACAGAATAGGTACAGATGTTACTTTGACATTCGTGTCAGTTTTCTGGGGTCACCACATGACTTTCACCAGCCATGATTTCTTAAGGAGGGTTTGTACATCAATAATGAGAACAAAGGGTGACAAGTAGTCACAAAAACACAATTTACATGGCATTAAGTCTACTTTGGTTCATAGTGTGCAAAATAATTCCATTGGGTCAAATTGGCACCTTTGGGTTATGTACTGAAGACATTTACAGGCCACTGCATATTTGGTGTGGGATAGAAATTTGAGTCGTTTCAGGCCTAGAGAAAAGGGCTTAAAGGGCAATTGAGTTTATTCTTGTGCTCAAAAAGATGGTTGTCCTCTGTAGACCCATTAACACTTCTTTATGACTTGATCTTTGAAATGTGTGAGGAAAAAGCCCCCATTTAGCCTTTGAATACACATTTAAAATTCACTGTATGTCTAATAAATCAATATATTTGTTTTTTAATGAAAAAAAAAAGATATATATGTAATTTATTTCCCTGAGCCTTCTTTGGCCCTTTCAATGCTCAGTCTGATAGTGTGGGCGTTAGGAAACAAATGTAAAGATATTTACATACATAGCCCTGATTGTTTTTTAAATTATTTTTTATTTCACCTTTATTTAACCAGGTAGGCCAGTTGAGAACAAGTTCTAATTTACAACTGCGACCTGGCCAAGATAAAGCAAAGCAGTGCGACAGAAACAACAACACAGAGTTACACATGGAATAAACAAGCGTACAGTCAATAACGCAATAGAAAAATCTATGTACAGTGTGTGAAAATGTAGTGAGGTAAGGCAACAAATAGGCCATAGTAGCAAACTAATTACAATTTATCAGATTAACACTGGAGTGATAGATGAGCAGATGATGGTGTGTAAGTATTGATACTGCTGTGCAAAAGAGCAGCAAAGTAAATAAAAACAATATGGGGATGAGGTAGGTAGATTGGGTGGGCTATTTACAGATGGACTACGTACAGCTGCAGCGATTGGTTAACTGCTCAGATAGTTGATGTTTAAAGTTAGTGAGGGAAATGTAAGTCTCCAGATTCAGTGATTTTTGCAATTCGTTCCAGTTACTGGCAGCAAAAAACTGGAAGGAAAGGCGGCCAAAGGAGGTGTTGGCTTTGGGGATGACCAGTGAGATATACTTGCTGGAGCGCATGCTACGGGTGGGTGTTGTTATCATGACCAGTGAGCTGAGATAAGGCGGAGCTTCACCTAGCATAGACTTATAGATGACCTGGAGCCAGTGGGTCTGGCGACTAATATGTAGCGAGGGCCAGCCGACTAGGGCGTACAGGTCGCAGTGGTGGGTGGCATACGGCGCTTTGGTAACAAAACGCTGTGATAGACTATATCGAATTTGTTGAGTAGAGAATTGGAAGCTATTTTGTAGATGACATCGCCCATCGCGGCGTGAGTGAAGAATTTGTAAGTCGCTCTGGATAAGAGCGTCTGCTAAATGACTTAAATGGATACTTTTTTGCTAAATAGAAAGCCGATTTTAGATTTGATTTTGGATTGGAGATGTTTGATATGAGTCTGGAAGGAGAGTTTACAGTCTAGCCAGACACCTAGGTACTTATAGATGTCCACGTATTCTAGGTCAGAACCGTCCAGAGTAGTGATGCTTGTCGGGAGGGTGGGTGCGGGCATCGAACGGTTGAAAAGCATGCATTTGGTTTGCTAGCGTTTAAGAGCAGTTGGAGGCCACAGAAGGAGTGTTGTATGGCATTGACACTCGTTTGGAGGTTAGTTAACACAGTGTCCAAAGAAGGGCCAGATGTATACAGTATGGTGTCGTCTGCGTAGAGGTGGATCAGGAAATCACCCACAGCAAGAGCGACATCGTTGATATATACAGAGAAAAGAGTCGGCCCGAGAATTGAACCTTGTGGTACCCCCATAGAGACTGCCAGAGGTCCTGACAACAGGCCCTCCGATTTTACACACAAAACTCTGTCCGCGAAGTAGTTGGTGAACCAGACGAGGCAGTCATTTGAGAAACCAAGGCTATTAAGTCTGCCGATAAGAATACGGTGATTGACAGAGTCGAAAGCCTTGGCCAGGTCGATGAAGACGGCTGCACAGTACTGTATTTTATCGAGGGTGGTTATGATATCGTTTAGGACCTTGAGCGTGGCTGAGGTGCACCTGTGACCAGCTCAGACACCGGATTGCACAGTGGTTTAGGATGGTTTAGAGCCCACCCACTTACCCAGCTGAACTGTTATCGGTCTATTATAATCAGATCACATTGCGATGTCATGATGTGGGCCAAAAGTTCCATTCCACCTGAACAGGCTGAAATTACAGGCAATTCTTTTGAAAGAGTTCTTACACCAAAAGGTCATTATCATCATTGTCACAATTTCAGTGTTATTTCGACCTCATAGTGTAGAATTATCATTTAAAAAAGCAGGAAAATCCGTTTTTTAACTGCACTGCCGCTTTTCTGGATTTTAGTTAATGTATCATGCATTTTTTTCCCCCTTCAATGATTTGACCTTCAAGTGGCCAGGGGTGTGGCTTAGCGAAGGGACACAGGTATACATTCTGGTTCAGCTCAACTCTCCTTTCAACTGAAATAGTTTTCTCAACAGACTCCTGTCACAAGCTGAAATCGTCCAGTTAAAGAGTCAGGGATCAGAGGAAGGAAGGAGAGGGGTCACGGATGTTTTCCAGCAATGAGGTCCGCTCAGTGTTGCTCGCAGTCAAAAAACTTCAATTAATACATCACTAATGTGCAGATGTAGTCCTCTAAGTATTTTTCCGCAGCCAAAGTCGTTAGTTTTCCTTTTTTTCACCCTCACTACCAGTCCGTTTCCTGTATTTGCAAAACGTGTTTCCCTCTAGACCATTTCCCCGGGGCCTTGTCAATGACAAAAACCAAACCCTGCATGTTTTTACTTTGTTACATGGCAGCAAAATTGAGGAGATGGGGGGGGGAATCTGTTACGCTCGTTTAATGTTCAGCTGTCCAGGCCAGGCTTTTGACGAATGTACCGTATGTATGAGCACCATCGGCGATGGCAATCAATCAAGTGAAACGATTCAAACACATTGTAAACAGCCTCTCTGTTTTGACATGAAGGGTTGGACCGTAAGACAAGGGGGATCGTGGTGCATATAAAGAGGGTGTCTGGTTACTCACGCTAATGAGGTGTGTATATTTGGACATTTTCAGCCTGGTTTGTTGTGGTCAATTTGTCACTGAATGTTTTTGCTGTGGTTAACCCCAGTGCGTGTGTCAATCAACTGCAGGTAAGGCACTGAAGCCAACTGACATCGGCATGCTGAGCATAAATCGGAGCTGTACAGAGGATCCTGTAAGTTTATCAGTGTTTCTCCACCAGCTGCTGCGTCCATGTCTTATCACATCATATCTCTGTAAGGATATCAATCGGTCAACGACAGCTGCAGCTAGCGTTGTGGTTTTTATTCGAGGCAGACCGTATTACTCCAAATCATTTGCAACGCAACAGTTTCCTAATTGGATCATGTGCATACACTATCTGCACCAGTCCATTCCTTGCCCCCGTGAATTTACAGTGAAATTAACGGCATTGGAAAAACAGCCAAAGTGCCATAAGCGCAGATGATTTGTGCTGTCAAAATGGGTCCTTTTGTGTAAGCTGCCAAACCTACTGATCCTAGATCAGTGTCTTACTTCCATTTATCAGAATAGAGAGCTTGCGGCCTAGTGTGACTGAAAGGGGATTCTGTGGCTGGCTCTGAGTGTGGGGCGGCAGTCCTAGACGTCTTGGGTGTCATAGATGTGACTCTGTGACGTTATCCACCTACGGCAGTGCGTCTCAGGCCACATGAAAGAGCCCCCTCCACCCTTCCCACAAAACCACATCACAGACCCTCCAGGTCGACTCTGTACTTACAGTTCCCCATGCTAATACATGCAGGAGTGCCCCATCAAAGGCCTGCAATGATTGGCAGGCATATTAATGCCATGCATATATATGCAATGCATGTTGTGCCACATATACTGTACAGCCAGTTTAGATCAACTGGGGCATTTCAAATAAAGGGTGGGGAAAGAAAGAGGTACTTCAAAAGAGGGTAGTCATCAGCCTCACTTGGCAGTTATGGTTGAAAGCTTTAGGATGAAACTGGTTTGGTGAAGGTATTTTTTTTTCTTCAGAAAGCACTCAAATGTGGGGCGAACATGAATGGAGTGTAATAACGTAGGGTACATCAGACTTCAAGAGTTTACCTATAGTTCATCAACCATAACAAGACAAATACTAATGCATTGTCATGTGCTATTCAAGTAATTTATCTGTCACATTAAATAAGAAATATGTGTAATTGCAAGTTTCATATTCAGAAAGTTTACCAGTAGCATCTGTTGAAGAATTCTGAGCACATATCCTAGAATGGCCATCCATGTTGTTCTCTGGATTGGGGTCTCACGTAAATAGTAAGTGATTCGATGCTTTATGTCACAGAGGATCACATTTTTATATATGCATTAATATCCTGTTTCACTGTACTATCAGGACGTGGATGTCTGGCCCTGAGCCCAGTTGAAATCCGTTAGGACTTACCAGGCAAGCGCCCTCTACTCATGGGCCGTAATATTGTTGATTGACACCACGGCGGGTCAGCCCATTGACTTTATGGCCCACTGGACGATAGAGACCTCACTGGTCTCTGAGGCGGAGTCGGAATATTAGAGCTGGTCGTTTGGTACTTGTAGCACCGCTTTGTGTTAGCATTACTCAACACTTGTTAAAGCATTACTCAACACTTGTTATAGCACCGCTTTGTGTTAGCGTTACTCAATACTTGCTAAAGCATTACTCAATACTTGCTAAAGCATTACTCAACACTTGTTATTAAAGCATTACACAATACTTGTTATAGCACCGCTTTGTGTTAGCATTACTCAATAATTGTTATAGCACCGCTTTGTGTTAGCATTACTCAACACTTGTTATAGCACCGCTTTGTGTTAGCGTTACTCAATACTTGCTAAAGCATTACTCAACACTTGTTATTAAAGCATTACACAATACTTGTTATAGCACCGCTTTGTGTTAGCATTACTCAATACTTGTTATAGCACCGCTTTGTGTTAGCATTACTCAACACTTGTTATAGCACCGCTTTGTGTTAGCGTTACTCAATACTTGCTAAAGCATTACTCAACACTTGTTATTAAAACATTACTCAATACTTGTTATAGCACCGCTTTGTGTTAGCAATACTCAACACTTGTTATAGCACCGCTTTGTGTTAGCGTTACTCAATACTTGCTAAAGCATTACTCAACACTTGTTATTAAAACATTACTCAATACTTGTTATAGCACCGCTTTGTGTTAGCGTTACTCAATACTTGCTAAAGCATTACTCAACACTTGTTATTAAAACATTACTCAACAGTTGTTACAGCACCGCTTTGTGTTAGCATTACTCAATACTTTTTATAGCACCGCTTTGTGTTAGCAATACTCAACACTTGTTATAGCACCGCTTTGTGTTAGCGTTACTCAATACTTGCTAAA
Source organism: Oncorhynchus nerka (assembly GCF_034236695.1). Lineage (NCBI taxonomy): Eukaryota > Metazoa > Chordata > Actinopteri > Salmoniformes > Salmonidae > Oncorhynchus > Oncorhynchus nerka. Next base: position 63,881,075 of record NC_088399.1, on the reverse strand, counting down.
GCATTACTCAACACTTGTTATTAAAACATTACTCAATACTTGTTATAGCACCGCTTTGTGTTAGCGTTACTCAATACTTGCTAAAGCATTACTCAACACTTGTTATTAAAACATTACTCAATACTTGTTATAGCACCGCTTTGTGTTAGCAATACTCAACACTTGTTATAGCACCGCTTTGTGTTAGCGTTACTCAATACTTGTTATTAAAACATTACTCAATACTTGTTATAGCACCGCTTTGTGTCAGCGTTACTCAATACTTGCTAAAGCATTACTCAACACTTGTTATTAAAACATTACTCAACAGTTGTTACAGCACCGCTTTGTGTTAGCATTACTTAACACTTGTTAAAGCACCACTTTGTGTTAGCATTACTTAACACTTGTTAAAGCACCACTTTGTGTTAGCATTACTTAACACTTGTTATAGCACCGCTTTGTGTTAGCATTACTCAACAGTTGTTATAGCACCCCTTTTCTGAAAGACATGGGCTCACACCTACGCAAACACTAACAAAACATGCACATATCCATCCACACGTGCCATACAGACGTGACCTGCCTACCCTCTGTGATCCGATATACCCAGGTTTTTTTCAGGGGTCAGAGCTTTCTGGCCACACTTAGAGATAGAACCACCATCCACTCTGTCCTGACTCAGACTTTGCAACGTTGCAATCCAAACTAGCACCGCTCCAGGTAGGTTAAACGGAATGCTCGTGCACATACACAAACACACAGGCACATATACCGAAGCTTCAAGCAGCTGTGATGTGAGATTTAATCAAAGAGCTTTCTCACTTCAAGACGACTTAAATCATTCAAAATGACTTGAACGCGTATTCTGATTGTTGTTCGCTCATGCAGGACTTGCCTTGAATTATACTATTGGTGGTTGCACACGTAATACACTGTTGGATACACAAAAAGATGTGTACATTTTATGGGGCAATTGCTATGGAATTCCAAACAAACAGCGAATGCCATATGGTGCACTAAGTGGGGGCTTGGAAAGAAAATTCTGTTTTGTCCATCTTCAGAAGGCAGAGTAGGGACTGGAAGGACATCAAGAAACAACAGAGAGAGAGAGATTACAAGTCAAGCCACTATCGCTCTCATTCACAGATTTTTTTTTTATGCCATATGGTGCTCTTCATTCTATGAAAGCCTGGAGGACAGGGAACCTGGAGTGAGCATGGCCCTTTTACAAATGGAACGTAGGTCTTATACCAAGGCTACTCACTTTGAGTTTTAGAATGGTGTCGGGTGTGTTTAGTCCCCCTCCGAATGAATCCTTATTACCAGTGATTTGATTGGTTTCATGTTTAACAGAACTAGAGACTCTGAAGTAACTACTGAATTAAACCAGCCAGGATAGAGGCTTTGCCAGGCCTACTGAATATCCTTATCAAACATTTCTATTAGATACTATAATACCTTGCTTAATTTGAGCCAGTTTGCTACAGCAGGAAAATAATCCTGCAACAACAGAAAATGTTAATTGTTATGTGGATTATAATTAATGGACATTTTTGTAGAGGTTGACAAACATTTCGTAAGGGAAATTCAAGTGTAAATTACAAACTTCAGAAGCCGTTTTATACTTCAAATACACTCCAAGTGTTACATTTCCTGCATTGCAGGAAAGCTATCCTGCAACAGGTTGATCAAATGAAGATCCTACATCTGTTTCTGCTTCGCTTACAGACGCTAATATTGCTGTAGCAACCACATCATTAAGGCGCCTATTCTATGACCTCACCGTAGGGATAGGGTTCGGACTTATGATTAAAATCCATGTCTTTGCCTAAAAAGCTCAAGATCTCTGGTAATTTCTGTTCTCTGTCCAAGCCACCCTGGAATTTGCTACTGGTCTACTTCAGAGCATGGATTTGTCAGTGGGCTGGCTCTTGAGGAAGGATTTCATTAGCATCTTAAAGGGTAAAAGTTTCCCATTGATTTAGGCGTGTCTTTGCGATTGGATGTAAGCCAGGAATGGGGTATGTTTTGGCTGCATAATCCTCTGGGAAAGGAAGGTTAGCTCCAGGGGCGCCACTTTGGTTTTAAAAGTGGGGGGGACATAACCTGGCGTGGGGTCTGGGGGTCCTAACCCTAAATTGTTTTGGCCATGTAAAACTAATTTCCTGCATTTTTACACAATCCAATATACCGTCACTATTTAGAAAAGTAAGAAAAAATGCCCACTGTCATCAAGCTAGGTAAGGGATCATGTTTTAGTGATTAATAAGATTGAACTAGATCAAAGTAATAATAAATATTGCGTTGCACCTTTAACGAACAGCCTAACAAATGAACAACTCTTGAAAAAATTCAAAGACTTTTGATTGTCTTTATTAAGACATCCTCTATATCAAATTTCAGCCAGACCGACCAGCCAGCCAGACCGACCAGCCAGCCAGACCGACCAGCCAGCCAGCCAGACCGACCAGCCAGCCAGACCGACCAGCCAGACCGAGCCGACCCTCACGCCCGAGCCGCCCTCACGCCCGAGCCGCCCTCACGCCCAACCCCCACAAGTCTAGTCAATAACTCAACTCTCTCCCAACACAATTTCCTTTCCAGTTCACACCGTACATTTTTCTAATTCCCAAGGGAAAGGTTTGGAAACAAAGAACTTAACAAAAAAAACAAATACACCTCAAATATACATTAACACACAGAAACATCAAATCCTCCATATCGTTAATCTCATAGGATGAACAGTACTGTAGAGCTCTTTTTACTTGCACACAATATAGCTGGGTCGCCCCCTTCCTGTCCGTAGTGGTCTAACACCCTGCAGCGCCCAAATCCAACACACCCCACTCAGCTATAGGATCTTAGTGAAACATTCATTATTTCGGGTGTGTTAGGCCAAGACAGCAGACCCCCAGGGCCAGACCCAAAGGGCCAGGACTGAGCAGCCCAGCAGCTACAGCTTGCCTAAATTGTTACCTTAATCTTGTAATAAATCAAATCTTGTGATACATAACTTGGACATTGTGGGAGGATCACCAACCTTTCAATTAATGCCAATGCATTACTTAGCCGCTATAAATATAGTACGTTCTATGGTTTTAAACTGCAGTAATTTATGTCTGAGTTGACAGGAACATCAGCGGGCATTCAAACACATCTGTATCCATTCATCATCATCATCCTCATCAATAGCCTACACCAGGTCTTCCTCATATTTCTGTTTGACATGTTTTGTGTCGTGGGGGAAAAACCCTTTTATCAACCCCATACAGTTTGGAAATCAACTTTGGAGGTTTTGTCCGACTGCCTTAAAATAGCATCTGGCTTGTCCAGTGTTTGCTGCACAAGGAGAATAACGTGTGCAAAGATTCACCTCACCTCCGTCATAGACTGGTCTTCCCTGGCTGCCTGAGCTTGCTGAGACTCCTGTCACCATCTGATCCTCTTAAAATGACGCATGACAAAGAATTACCTTGGTGTACATTTTTACATGATATTATCCAACAATCGAATCAATGGTTCAGTCATTTAAATGACCATTACTCCCAAATCCCAGACTGTAGCTTTAAGATTAAACTGCTGTCCTGTAGCTACTATAGGTCTACCCATCAATTCAAAATGGAACTTTGTATCATTCACTGATATTGTTAATATACTGCTCCGTAGACTGGTCTTCCCTGGCTGTCTGACCCTGCTGGGACCCCTTGCACCAGCTGATCCTGCTAAAACATAATGAGCATAGTGTTGGGTACTGACTGCACCAGAGGGCTGAATTCCCGCTGGGATTATTGCAGCTCGGGCGCTCAGACAGAAGATTAAAATATATTTTTTATTTTTTTAACAGATTATTTGGAAACGGTACTCTTTCTGCTTTGTATGCGTTAGCCTACCTATTATATTAAAAGCACATGTTTTTAGGTGCTCAAACTTCAGTAGCCTACCCCTCCTAGTTGGGCGTGAGAGTTCAAGTGTGCCTAGTATGTGTGGTCTCACTGAAATAGTGTAGGCTGCCAACATGGGCAGAGAATCACGTGGCAGTTAACTTGAATATAAAATGTACTTAAATATGATCAGGCTAGTTTGCTACAGTGTCTTTAAATAAATATTTATAATGGAAGAAGTGGAGGGCGCTCAACCAACGTGAGTCAAGTCAAATCAAATCAAATGTTATTTGTCACATGTGCCGAATACAACTGGTGTAGACCTTACAGTGAAATGCTTACTTGCCAACAATGCAGTTTTAAGGAAAAACCTACAAATAAAGAAAAGTAAGAGATAAGAATGACAAATCATTCAAGAGCAGTGGTAAAATAACAATAGCGGGCTATATACAGGGGTAATGTGCAGGGGCACCGGTGTCGAGGTAGTATGTACATGTAGGTAGAGTTATTAAAGTGACTATGCATAGATAATAACAGAGAGTAGCAGCAGCATAGAAGGGGGGCAATGCAAATAGTCTGGGTAGCCATTTTATTAGATGTTCAAGTGCAATCAAAAAATCTAATAATCATTGAAAAGGAAAAGGCACAATGCCCACAAAGGTTTTTCATTGCCCACAAACCTTTTCATTTTGAATAAGAATTGAGTACCCATTTATTTGTCTCTGCCTGCAAATCGTCCTTCTAAAAGGTAGGCTACAGCGCATTTGGAAAGTATTCAGACCTGTAACGGTATTCATAGTCTGAAGAAGAGGAATCATCGGACCAAAGCGCAGCGTGGTAAGTGTTCATGCTTTCTTTATTAAAACTGAACACTATAACAAAAGAACAAAGGGAATAACCGAAACCGTCCTGAAAGGTGCAAAACACTAAACAGAAATTACTACCCACAAAAACCCTGTGGGAAAAAGCTACCTAAGTATGGTTCCCAATCAGAGACAACGATAGACAGCTGTCCCTGATTGAGAACCATACCCGGCCAAAGCAAAGAAATACAAAACATAGAAAAAGGAACATAGAATTCCCACCCAAATCACAACCTGACCAAACCAAAATAGAGGCATAAAAAGCTCTAAGGTCAGGGCGTGACACAGACCCCTTGACTTTTTCCACATTTTGTTACGTTACAGCCTTATTCCAAAATGGATTAAATAAATAAAATATCCTCATCAATCAACACAAAATACCCCATAATGACAAAGCTAAAACAAGTTTTTAGAAATGTTCCCTTGACTTAAAATAGAGTTCCGGTGCATCCTGTTTCCATTGATCATCCTTGAGATGTTTCAACAACTTGATTGGAGTCCACCTGTGGTAAATTCAATTGATTGGACATGATTTGGAAAGGCACACCTGTCTGTATAATGTCCCACAGTTGACAGTGTATGTCATAGCAAAAACAAGCCATGAGATCAAAGGAATTGTCCAGAGAGCTCTGAGACAGAATTGTGTCGAGGCACAGATCTGGGAAGGGTACCAAAATGTTTGTGCAGCATTGAGTCTGTGATAGAAGATTGGAACCACCAAGACTCTTCCTAGAGCTGGCCGCCCAGCCAAACTGAGCAATCGGGGGAGAAGAGCCTTGGTCAGGGAGGTGACCAAGAACCCAATGGTCACTCTGACAGAGCTCCAGAGTTCCTCTGGGGAGATGGGAGAACCTTCCAGAAGGACAACCATCTCTGCAGCACTCCACCAATCAGGCCTTTATGGTAGAGTGGCCAAACAAAAGCCACTCCTCAGTAAAAGGCACATGACAGCCCGCTTGGAGTTTTCCAAAAGACACCTAAAGGACTCTCAGACCATGAGAAACAAGATTCTCTGGTCTGATAAAACCAAGATTGAACTCTTTGGCCTGAATGCCAAGTATCACGTCTGGAGGAAACCTGCCACCATCCCTACGATGAAGCATGGTGTTGGGGATGTTTTTCAGAGGCAGGGACTGATAGACTAGTCAGGATTGAGGGAAAGATGAACAGAGCAAAGTAAAGAGAGTTCCTTGATGAAACCTGCTCCAGAGCGCTCAGGTTCTCAGACTGGGGCAAAGTTTCCCCTTCCAAAAGAACAACGACCCTAAGCACACAGCCAAGACAACGCAAGAGTGGCTTCGGGACAAGTCTCTGAATGTCCTTGAGTGGCCCAGCCAGAGCCCAGACTTGAACACGATCGAACATCTCTGGAGAGACCTGAAAATAGCTGTGCAGCGACGCACCCCATCCAACCTGACAGCGCTTGAGAGGATTGTGAGAAATTCCCCAAATACAGGTGTGCCAAGCTTGTAGCTTCATACCCAAAGAAGACTCAAGGCTGTAATCGCTGCCAAAGGTGCTTAGTAAAGTGTCTGAATACTTATGTAAATGTAATTTTTTTATATATATATTTCTTTACATATATACATTTGAAAACATTTCTAAAAAGCAGTTTTTGATTTGTCATTATGGGGTATTGTGTGTAGCTTGATGAGGGGAAAAACAATTTAATCAATTTTAGAATAAGGCTGTAACATAATAAAATGTGGAAAAAGTCCAGGGGTCTGAATACTTTCTGATTGCACTGTATATCCTATAGGACTATGCAAAACATGTCGCTGTCATTACTCTTGTTGCTTCCAGTTCAGTAGCCATACCTATGAGATCAGATGTGCTTGTGGTCTCAATTAAATAGAACAGGCTATAGCCTATGCATGGGCAGAGAAGCACAGGGCAGTTATCTTTCCAAGGAAATGTACTTCCTAAATAGGCCTATGATTAGGCTATAATTTACTACATTGCCTAGATATAGGACTAAATATTGATCACTCATATTTCTCAGTCTGAAAATGTATATAAAACTGGCTCAAGAGAAATTGCAGCCCTGTCGATGAGAATCGGGGCATGCCCGGTCCTCCTTATCCTGTAGATGATTGTGGACTGTGGAACAGGTTGAGAGCTTCAAGTTCCTTGGGGTCCACATCACCAACAAACTAACATGGTCCAAGCACACCAAGACAGTCGTGAAGAGGGCATGACAAAACCTATTCCTCCTCAGGAGACTGAAAAGATTTGGCACGGGTCCTCAGATCCTCAAAAGGTTCTATGTCTGCACCATCGAGAGCATCCTGACTGGTTGCATCACTGCCTGGTATAGCAACTGCTCGGACTCCGTTCGCAAGGCAATACAGAGGGTAGTGTGTAAGGCCCAGTGCATCACTGGGGCAAAGCTTCCTGCCATCCAGGACCTCTATACCAGGCGGTGTCAGAGGAAGGCTCTAGTCATGGACTGTTTTCTCTGCTACCGCACGGCAAGCAGTAGCCAAGTCTAGGTCCAAGAGGCTTCTAAACAGCTTTTACCCTCAAGCCATAAGACTCCTGAACATCTTATCAAATGGCTATCCAGACTATTTGGAATCCCCCCCCCCCCCCATTCTCTTCTATGCCACTGCTACTCTCTGTTTATTATCTATGCATAGTGACTTTAATAACTCTACCTACATGTACATATTACCTCGACTAAACGGTGCACATTGACTCTGTACCGGTACCCCCTGTATATTGTCTCGCTATTGTTATTTTACTGCTGCTCTTGAACTACTTGTTACTTTTATTTCTTATTCGTATTTTTTTTTTTTAACTGCATTGTTGGTTAGGGGCTTGTAAGTAAGCATTTAACTGTAAGGTCTACTACACCTGTTATATATGGCGCATGTGACGAATCAAATTTGATTTGATTTGAAGTCACTCCTACTCTGCTCTCTTCAAATTACATCTATCATATTGGCTGATATAGCCCAGTAAATACACTGTAAGGGCCATGTGAGAATCTCTGATAATTTAACATATTTCTTAAGTTCCGTTTGCGCATTTAATATTGCCTGATAGGGCAGGGCGCAAAATTGGGACCATGGCTGGCAAAGTGAGCTGTGTCACATACTGTACGCTTCAAATAACATTGCAGGACTGCTGTTGGGTTTGGGACCAGTTCATGCGGTAGCGGGTGGGAGTCGGACAGAAAGCCAGCGGGTGAAGGCGGGGGAGGGATGGAGAACTCTATACTGCGCAGATTCAGGTCTAGTGTGATTGAGGCAAGAATAATAGCTAAAATGATCTCTCTCTAATGGTAGAACAACTGGCGAAAGCTAGCCAAGTTCATTTACTTCTGAAACGGGACAAAACAAAGGCTACAAAACACTTCCAATACAAACAACAGCTGTTAGATAGTAATAATAGCCACTTCATATCGCTATCTGACAGATAGTTAGAGGCTAGAGCTGACCTGGCTGAAGTAGCTATGCTAGCTGGTAGCTTAGAATAAGCTACCAGCTAGTGTAGCTTACTCATTCACCCCAGTTAAGAGGGGGATGAAATATTAGCAAATGTTTTATCCCCTAGTGGTTAGAGCGTTGGGCCAGTAACCGAAAGGTTGCTGGATCAAATACCCAAGCTGACAAGGTAAAAATCAGTTGATGTAGCTGGCAGTTACCTTGCCAGCTACATCAGTCAACTAAAGAGTAGCCAGTTTTTGCCCTGCTTGCTTTTAAAACTTGGTGAAAGAGCACAACACAAACACAATGTACTATGCTCAACTCGCCAGTGCTGGTCCATCCAGCCTTCGAGATGCTTTGCCTTCACACAGCCTGTCAGTCCACTCTGTGGTGTCGGTCCTAAATCCAGCCAGCTGACCGCTCCAAACAGTCTTAAAGCACAGCATTGCCACTGAAACTGGGGGGGGACAAAAATGCAATTTCAGAATGTGGGGGGGACATGAACCCCCCATCCCGTCCGTCCGCAATGACAGTTGCGCCCCTGGTTAGCTAACTATTCACATGACATACTGTATGGGTAATAGTTGGCGACTATCATTGTAATGAAACAGACAATGATGTAGGTGGCAGAAGTTAGGCATTGGCGAAGGGACATTTGGAAACAGAAAAAATGTAATTGAAAAAGACCTTTCTGTCTCTCCGGGGACGTGAAAGGGCACCATTGTAACAAGGAATAGAGGAAAAGTTGTTTTTTTCTCAAACTCAAAGCCGACCATTCAGAAAAAAGGAGTTAAAGAATCTGAGTAATGCTGAATGTGTGTGAGAGAGAGGGGGGAAATCAAGGGATGCAGAAACATTAAATAAATATCACAGCTGGGGCAGTAAAAATGAAAAAAGAGAGGGGGAGTGTTGCGAATGAAATATTTGACTTCAGTGCTTTGAAGGAGGGCTGTTTACCTGGCTGTTGACTCAGAGTTAATGAGCAGGTTAACGTGACATTAGGCACAGTAGGGCCTAGTGTTGGTGGGACAGTACACCTAGTGTTTGTCCCACCAGTCGCTTTGGTCCCACTTTGTTCAGTGAACTTGGAACATGCTAATTTCACTGAAGTAGCTACGGTATATAGAAATGCACTTAACAAATCACTTTCCGTTCCAGATTGTTAGGGATATTGCAACACACAGTGCTTGTATGTGAAGTGTATGAATTGAACCAAATCTGGTGAGTTACGGCAAGCTCCATATAAATACCCCTATTGAGACTACTGTAGGTCATTTTAGTTAGCAAAACACAGTCAATCTCTGTTGACACTTGCTGACCTCTAAGCCACAACCTCTTCTGAGGGGGCACATGAGTCCACAGCACACAGAGTTCCCTAAAGTACTTCAAGTACTGCTGGCCAAAAAGAAACAACAAAAATGTGTCAAATAAATAACAACAAATACTCTCGTGAAGTGGGTAGAATGTTTATTAGCGGTATAATTTTTATTAGTCTAGTCTCATAAGATACATAACAGAATGCGTATGTGTGTGTGTTCCATTAATAGGCATTTAATAGCATTTTATGTGAACAAGCTAGAGAACATTTGAGAATGTTTGCTCGTATAGCTTTGCTCAAACTATAAATGTGTTTGTGTTTTTATTGGCATATACAGTGCCTTCAGAAAGTATTCATACCCCTTGATTTAGTCCACATTTTAATGTGTTACAGCCTGAATTCAAAATTTATGAAATTTTTCCCCCAACCATCTACACACAATACCCCATAATGAAAAATGAAAATGTTTAGTAAAATTTTTTGCAAATTAATTTAAAGTGAATAAAGAAACATATAATTTACATATGTATTCACACCCCTGAGTCAATACTTTGTAGAAGATCCTTTGGCGGCGATTACAGCTGTCTTTTTGGGTAAGTTTCTAAGAGCTTTCCACACCTGCAGTGTGAAACAATTGCCCATTATTCTTTTCAAACTTCTTCAAGCTCTGTCAAATTGGTTGTTGATCATTGCTAGACAACAATTGTCAGGTCTTGCCATAGATTTTCAAGTAGATTTAAGTCAAAACTGTAACTCGGCCACTCAGGAACATTCACTGTCTTCTTGGTAAGTAATTCCAGTGTAGATTTGGCCTCGTGTTTAAGGTTATTGTCCTGTTGAAAGGTGAATCCATCTCCCAGTGTCTGGTGGAAAGCAGACTGAACCAGAGTTTCATCTAGGATTTTGCCGGTGCCTAACTCCATTTGTAGTGACTGAGTGTATTGATACACCATCCAAAGTATAATTAACAACGTCACCATGCTCAAAGGGATATTCAGTGTCTGCTTTTTACATTTTATTCCCCATTTACCAATAGGTGCCCTTCTCTGTGAGGCATTGGAAAACCTCCCTGGTCTTTGTGATTCATTCATGCTCAACTGAGGGACCTTACATATAGTTGTATGTGGGGGGTACAGTGGTGAGGTAGTCATTCAAAAATCATATTAAACACTATCATTGCACATAGAGTGAGTCCATGCAACTTATTATGTGACGTGTTAAGCACGTTTTTCCTCCTGAACTTATTTATCCTTGCCATAACAAAGGGGTTGAATACTTATTGACTCAAGACTTTTCAGCTTTCCATTTTTAATTAATTTGTATTAAAAAAAAATGAAAATACAAAATTCCACTTTGACATTATCGGGTATTGTGTATAGGCCAGTGACAAAAAAAATCTAAATTTACTCAATTTTACATTTAGGGTATAACACAAGAAAATGTGTAAAAAGTCAAGGGGTGTGAAAACTTTCTGGCGGCACTTGCGTTTCTGTGTGGCCTAGCTAGCATATATTACTGGTTAGTCACTGTAGTAGAGAGCAAAGGAGGCTGGATGCCACTGAACCAGAGGTGAAGTATTTCACTCCTGGCTTACTCCCTTTAACTGTGACATGGACCATCTCCTGAGACTACGCGGTCTTCACACAAACACAACTGTCTGCAGGAGAAATAACCCAACTGAGGCCAAACAAAGCTGACATTGTATCTCCATCCAATGAGTTTCCCTTGGCCAAACAACATACTGTAGCTATCCCATAGCGGTGATTGAATTAAGCAATAAGGCATGAGGTGTGGTATATGGCCAATATACCACAGCTAAGGGCTGTTCTTAGCACGACGCAATGCGGAGTACCTGGATACAGCCCTTAGCCATGGTATATTGGCCATATACCACAAACCCCTGAGGTGCCTTATTACTATTATGAACTGGTTACCAATGTAATTAGAGCAGTAAAAATTAAGTTTTGTCATACCCGTGGTATACGGTCTGATATACCACGGCTGTCAGCCAATCAGTATTCAGTGCTCAAACCACCCAGTTCATAGTTGGTTTGTTTTTTACATTGTAATGGGTGTGTGTACTTACTTAATCTCTACATTGTAATGGATAAAACACCAAGTATGGCAAAGTTGCTTGCAATTATTGGATGAAATCGAGATTAGCAGTTTCTTATTTCTTGTATTTTCATTATGAGCTAATGATAGACCCTAGAAAGCAGCACTTTAGTAAGTGTTTGAGATATATCAATTCATATTAGTTGTCTGTGTGTGAGAGCCCCTTTTACAAAGTATGGGCCTGTGTTACATTATCGATGCATATTTCACAGCAGCTGTTAAACCCACCAGTGCAAAACATCTGGCCATGGGGGGGACCCTTTTATTGGGGACACATGACTGCTCGCATCCCCCAAAGTCCCTCCCCCTTGGAGACGCAGCTGTCAGGTTAATGGTTTCCAGGTGAGTGTCTCTTTTTCCCTCTCTTTTGCTTCCCGTCTCTCTGCGAGTGAGTTTATAATGCTCAGCCTGAGCTTCTGTAGAAAGGGCGATGGCATCTACAGTGTATATTTATACACAGTTTCTTCCCGTCTTCTCCCCTGCTGGCGAGTGCGCCAGTTGCTAATTCATCACTCCGAGGTTTCCCTCTGTAGTCCGACATGACACCGTAATTTCCACATTAATCTGACATGATGTCAGTTACCTATGTGTCTCTTGGCGGTAGCCTTGTTGACATTGGAACCTGTTTGGAACTGTACTGTACTATCCGTCACATAGTGTAGCCATCTTATCTCCACATTACCAGGCTGTGAATGGACCCTGGGGGACCCAAGGGCCAGGCAGGTTCCTCTATCCCAGACCCACTCAGCTGTGCATTGCTATGTGGATGACGGTGCAATGAGGCACGGTAGCTATGAGTCAGACCCCCCACTAACCCTCAAATCAGGTGGTTCAGGTTGAAGTTACCCATTACATTAGCACTCTGGATGTATGGGAAGGTTTGCTGTTTTACCTCCTAACGAATTGAAGTAAGAATAGGTAGTCCTGCACTTGAAGGTAGAGCGTCCCAGCTGATGATTCTTTATAGGCGACAGCTAGTCCCTTCCCAGGTTGTGGAAAACACTTCCAATCTCCAATCAGTCTACCATCTTATAGTGCGGACGGATTTAGATCTAGAAGTTACAATAACACACGTCTGGCTTATAGTCAGTCTTCGTTGAACTGTCTGAGATCATAATGACATCAGCAACATTCCTTCCCGGAAGCAGAGACGGTGACAATGAATAACGATGGACAAATCCATGTAAGTTCTTAGCAACTTAGCAAAGTATTCATGTAATACTTCATAATAATATATCATTCCAATTCAGTTAGATGCTTTTCAAAAACACAAAGGGATTGAGTATTGAAAGATTGAGTATTGAGAACTCAACATGCTGTGGAAGAACAAAAAGCTGTAAAAAAGATCTCCAAATAAAGGTTAAGACAATACAGTAAAGCAACTGCAGACCACAGTTTCATGTTTTCAAAGTGTTGTTCTTCTGCAAAAATTTGTTGCAAACTTTCCACTGGTGTATAAACACAATTCTGTCCATAAAACATGCTATAAAATGAAAGCCTCTCTTTGGACTATGAACACCATCTCATGATGCAAAATGGTACAGAGATACTGTACTTTACCTTCACTCGACAGGTCACTGAATTCCCATGAACCCATTTTAGCATATGTTCCCATTGCAGTAAAGCTCAAACATTTTATTACTGGCAATATGGCACAATGAAACGGTAGAGTGACTATGTTCAGGACCTGAAGTTCACATACTGTGAACTCAACAGCGGCTCGTACAGAGAAACATTTGTTTTACAATCGATTTTTTTTCCTTCACATTTCCACAAAGGCCAACAATCTGAGTCAATTTGATGTATCATGGAGTTTTAGACACTTTTGTGAACAGGCCATTGTCATCGGGAAATATGGCTTTTATTTACCCTTTGACCTTTCTGCATTACGCTGAGGTCATGGCAGAGCAATGCAATGACAGCAACTGATGAGATATGTAGCTCACCAATGATTTCACTCCATGACAGTCCAGTTTATGTGCAACAGGGAAACTTCCTTTTCATCCTCCGCTCTCAGTTCCTCATGTCCTTGTACTAACTCTGGCAGGTGTTGCCTTTCACACTTTCTCTATTCCAGAAAGTTAGCCAATTTGGCTGCGTGGTAGTGAAAATATAGAAAATTGGATTGTGGGATGGTTGGTTTGCACATATCAGGAAATCTGATTCGATGAGGTGATAGAAGGCTGTCTTGTATCCGGAACGCAAAGTTATGGAATCAATAAAGGGCTGGACGTCATGGTTTCAGATGGTGACATAGCTCTTTGTAGCCTACCAGCCAAATCCCTCCTCCCTTCCTCCCACCCAACGGTTTCCGCAGAGCTGGTGACACCGCTGTCTGAAGCTCGGAAAAAAACGACTGACCGGTGGAACGCAAAATGAACGTAATGGCTTTGTCCAATATTCTGTTCCCTCGCCTTTGTCTTTTGTTTTCCTTTTCTCCTTCCTTGTGTCTCCGCCTCTGCTCTTCTCAACGCTTAAAAGCAACCGTCAATATTCTTAGCACCATGTCTCCATGAAATTCCCTCGTGGAGTGTAGCATTTTGAATAAATTAAACTGTTTTGTTTATTACCATGACTCTAGCACTCTTTCATTTAGCCTGTCTCTTTCTCCATGTGCAGACTCCCTTTTGCAGTCTCGTGTGCCCTCCACCCTGTCTCTTCGTTGTCTCTCTCCCACTACTCTCTCTCTCTCAATAATTCAAAGTGACTTTATGGCTATGACAGCAATATTCCATCTTTGCCAAAACACTTAAAGGTCATAGTCCAACGCACGTACACTCAGTTCCAATAAGAGCTCGCTCAGCTTTCAATCTTTTTCTTTCTTTATTTCCCTGCCTCTGTCTGGTGTTCTCACCCTCTCCCCATCACTTAAGGACTCTAATTGAATTTTCCTTGACCATTTCGTTTACGTTTCTCTGCAAATCTTCATGTTTTTTTTTTTAAGTCCTCCCTGCCTCTCCATCATCATATTTTTCAATAAGAAGGCTGAATATTCTGAGGGGGCATCTCCCCTGAAGTTTGGCTTGAATTGTCCAAACTGACATTTATGGGAAGCCTCCCTCCTCTGACATGCCTCTCCCTTCCTCTCTGTGTCCCCTGCTCGCTCTTTTTCCACTGCAGAGAAAGATATAACCCATGAAGCGCTAGAGCCAAGATGGACACATGCCTACTGCCATAGTCCCCATGCAGAGCCATTGAAATAGAGCCAACATGGTCCCTGGACCTAGCAGCCTCTGCCTAATTTACAGCTCTCCAGACTCAGGTGGTTATAGGCACTATCGCATACACGCACACAGATTATCTCGGTCTCACTTTTAAAGCAGCCCCAGTTGACTCTTATTACTCTGGAGCCAAAATGGTGGCACATACCGTGTCAATCATTCAGGAAATAGAGAAAGAGGCAAAATTGTCAGGACAAGGACAGTCAGTGAAGAAGATGGCTGTCTCTTGGAGGTCAGATCCATACAGTACAGTACATGCAGCAACAGATAAAAAGGGAAGAAAGTAAATCAACGCCACATGATGTTATGATTTGACTGTTTTGAATATTGCTATAATATCCAACACATTGCATTTTTTTCGTGACTGTAAAATTTGATGACAGATAGAGACAGACAAAGAGACAGTACCTGTACAGCGGGAGGAAGACTGTATCTCGTGTAGACCCGGGAGCTCTGTGTAACGGCTTTCTTTCTGGGAAGGAGAGGACCAAAGTGCAGCGTGGTGGGTGTTCATCTTATTTAATAATAAATCCAAACTGAACACTTCAAATTACAATACAACAAATGTGAAAACCGAAAACAGTCCTATCTGGTGCATAGACACAAAGACAGGAAACAATCACCCACAAAACAACAGTGAAACCCAGGCTACCTAAGTATGATTCTCAATCAGAGACAACTAACGACACCTGCCTCTGATTGAGAACCATACGAGGCCGAACACAGAAAAACAACCTAGACACACAAAACATAGAATGCCCACCCAACTCACGTCCTGACCAACTAAAACAAACAATTAACACAATAACTAGGGTCAGAACATGATACTCTGGGTCTGGGACCGTTGGCTTCGGCGATTTTACTTTTTTCATCTGAGGTTTGAGAGAAGACATGAGGTGGATTAAGTACACAGTAAAAATACATTAACAACAAACACGCCCAATCCATGACATTTAGCATTATTTCACACACACACACACACACACACACACACACACACACACACACACACACACACACACACACACACACACACACACACACACACACAGACACATACAATAAAGCACATTTCCCCACACACACATATACACATTTGACACTTGAATGCATGTATAACTGTAAACCATACCCTTTATAGCAAATGGTGAATTCAGATGCAGTATTCAATCAAAGCAGTATCCACGTCACGTTGCTACTCTTAAGTCTTCTATAAAAGACTTACCTCCTGCATGTACAAGCGTTACTGAGTCAAGCCCGTTTGACAACACATTCACCACATCCAGTGCAGACACACTCATACATAACATCCATCCATGGACACATGTGCCCGAACACACACAGACACACAGATGCCCGCAGACCTGTGGCTTGGAGTTAGGACACACACAGACACACAGATGCCCGCAGACCTGTGGCTTGGAATTAGGACACACACACAGACACACAGATGCCCGCAGACCTGTGGCTTGGAGTTAGGACACACACACAGACACACAGATGCCCGCAGACCTGTGGCTTGGAATTAGGACACACACACAGACACACAGATGCCTGCAGACCTGTGGCTTGGAGTTAGGACACACACAGACACACAGATGCCCGCAGACCTGTGGCTTGGAATTAGGACAGACACACAGATGCCCGCAGACCTGTGGCTTGGAGTTAGGACACACACACAGACACACAGATGCCCGCAGACCTGTGGCTTGGAATTAGGACACACACACAGACACACAGATGCCTGCAGACCTGTGGCTTGGAGTTAGGACACACACAGACACACAGATGCCCGCAGACCTGTGGCTTGGAATTAGGACACACACACAGACACACAGATGCCCGCAGACCTGTGGCTTGGAGTTAGGACACACACACAGACATACAGATGCCCGCAGACCTGTGGCTTGGAGTTAGGACACACACACAGACACACAGATGCCCGCAGACCTGTGGCTTGGAGTTAGGACACACACAGACACACAGATGCCCGCAGACCTGTGGCTTGGAGTTAGGACACACACACAGACACACAGATGCCCGCAGACCTGTGGCTTGGAGTTAGGACACACACACAGACACACAGATGCCCGCAGACCTGTGGCTTGGAGTTAGGACACACACAGACACACAGATGCCCGCAGACCTGTGGCTTGGAGTTAGGACACACACACAGACTTAGGGGTCAAAGCCCGTCTGGGGCATCTGATGCATCTCGGGCCCTCATGTCAAAAGAGCTGATTGTGAGGGTAGCTTCAGCAAAGGCAGCATATTGGCCAGAGAGTGCACATGAAACCCAATGCAGCCTTACCATTGCAAGAGGAGCTGGTCTGAGCTACCAACTTTATTTCTCCATATAGCTGTGTTGGCCTAACATCTCCCAACACATACCAAGCACTTTAAATAAAAATGTATGGGACGTACATTTAACCGCATTGTTACAAGAGATCGTTGATGGCTTTTAGCCGGGAGCGGGTGACATGATAACAGTGCTAATGGTGGGATTGTGCAGAGGCTTGTTGCCATTGTACTCCAGTGTAGGAGGCTGGCTCTGACACAAGGTGTTTATGAGGGAAAATGCCCTGAAATGAGCAAGCCAGAGCCTTGTTTCCACCCTTGCTGTGAGCATGTGGAGACATTTAACAGCTACCTTAAATGCTGCTGTCCTTAAATTGCTTATAATTGCCACATGTTCAAATGAGAAATGATAAACAGCATTTAACCGGCATTAGTGGAGAATTATAAGTCCAGCGGGAGAAGGCTTGGCCACCTTTTACGGCTCTGTGTGTTCATCAGATCTCAATCTGTTATCGTGTCCGAATATGTTCATTCCCACAAAGTATAGGCTCACACAGAGCAGACATATGCCCAAGGCAGACATATGCCCAGGGCATGTGCACAACACTTAAAAAACAAAGCAAGCACATATTTCCCTGCATATATAAACAGTGAGAACATGTGCTGTTTCAGTGCTCATAGTACTGGCTCACGTGCTCACCGTGTAAATCACAGTCGCCAGCTAGGACAAGGTGGCATAAATCTTTGCGTGTCCCCCTCACACGTGGGCCCTGCACGCACATCTACACATACTGTGGGGTCCGAAATTATCAGCCTGGTCTCATAGACTAGACGTAAAATAGTAAATGTAAATCCGGGGCACTCAAATTAGTATGCTGTGTTATGTTTGGTATGGTTACATAAGACATGTGATTACTTAAGGCAAAACAAATGTAGGGTGGTTGGTTGGGATGGATGGGTGGGTGGGTAAATAATCCTAACCTCTAACCCTAACCCCTAGCCTGGCTATACGTTTTGCAAATATGTTACATATACTATGTTTTGCAAATTCGTGACATTGTACGTTTTGCAAATTCGCAACATATAATATGAACTGTAATTCGTAACATATCATATGAAATGAGCGATGAACATCCACAAGTTAATACATACCGTACGAAACGTAACATAATAAATGGAGTGTCTCGGCTTTATGTACAGAATAATACGAAATGCTCTGAGACCAGGGTGAAATTACTGACACCCTTGATATGACTGTATAAAATGAAGAATTGAAATACTGAGCTATATTGTATGCAACAAAAAAAGGTGAAATGATATTAATTTATACTAGTACAATTGATCAGACAAAGATATTTGTTTAACAAGTAATATAGAATTTTTTCTCAAAAGATAATTATCAAAATTATTGACACCCCTAAAGATTTTAATAAATAAAGTAGTCAAAAGTTAAGTATTTGGTCCCATATTCATAGCACGCAATTACCACATCAAGCTTGTGACTCTACATACGTGATGGATCCATTTGCAGGTCGTTTTGGTTGTGTTTCAGAATATTTTGTGCCCAATAGAAATGAATGGTAAATAATGTATTGTGTCATTTTGGAGTCACTTTTATTGTAAATAAGAATATAATATGTTTCTATACACTTCTACATTTTTGTGGATGCTACCATGATTACAGATCATCCTGAATGAATTGTGAATAACGATCAGTGCAAAAGTTACAGAGGATCAAAGATCATACCCCCAAGACATGCAAACCTCCCGTTATTGAAAATGGTGAGAAACATATTATATTCTTATTTACAATAAAAGTGACTCCAAATACATTATTCACCATTCATTTTTATTGGGCACTACATAATCTGAAACACAACCAAAACAAACGACAAATGCATCCAACAAGTTTGTAGTCACAAGAATGATGTAGTCATTACATGCTAGGAAAATGGGACCAAATACTAAACTTCTGACTACTTTATTTATAAGAATCTTTAGGGGTGTCAATAATTTTGACCCCTAGATTTTTTGAAAGAAAATAAATGACTTGTTAAACAAAATCTCTTTCACTAAGCAGTGGTATTAATATAGAATAATATAATTTCCCCATTATGTTGAGCATACAATATAGCTCAGTATTGGAAATGTTTATTTTATACAGACATTACTGCTCATCTTTATCAAGGGTGCCAATAATTTCAGACCCTACTGTACACACACACACACTGACATTGCCCATCTCACATACTGTCTATCAGCGCACACAATCCTAGTTGGACCGCCAGTCGTAAATCAGGAAGCCAGTTTTATGTAATGGAAAGTTTCCACTGCTTTTAGCCCAAGTCAACCAGACTCAGTCAAATAAAAGAGAAATGAAGCTCAATTGAATTAAATGACTGGAGGGTATACATTTTTAGGGGGGCAACTGAGAGAGGCCTAAACATGCTACATGTTAAAGGAAAAGGGGGATACCTAGCCAGTTCTCCAACTGAATGTATTCAACTGAAATGTGTCTTCCGCATTTAACCCAACCCTTCTGAATCAGAGGTGTGGGGGGGCCGCCTAAATCGAGATTCACATCTTCGGCGCCAAAAGGCGAATCAATGCTTTGCTCAGGGGCAGAACGACAGATTTGTACCTTTCCAGCAACCTTCCGGTTACTGGCTCAACGCTCTAACCACTAGGTAAGCAAGCTAAATGAGCACAGTGCTTAGTATACCTTACTTAGTCTTTTCTGTCTGCGTTTATAATTCAAATCAAATCAAATGTTATTGGCCACATACACATGGTTAGCAGATGTTAATGCGAATGTAGAGAAATGCTTGTGCTTCTAGTTCCGATCGTGCAGTAATATCTAACAAGTAATCAAAACATTTCACAACTAATTGCAACAACACATAAAATGGTGTGAATACAGAACGACATAACCCCCATACTAAGTGTAATAACAGATTTCCAAACTCGTCGTCGCTCAGAAAGGTTCCAAACTCGTTGTCGTTCAGAAAGGTTCCAAACTCGTTGTCGTTCAGAAAGGTTCCAAACTCGTTGTCGTTCAGAAAGGTTCCAAACTCGTCTTTGCTCAGAAAGGTTCCAAACTCGTCTTTGCTCAGAAAGGTTCCAAACTCATCGTCGCTCAGAAAGGTTCCAAACTCGTCGTCGCTCAGAAAGGTGGAGAGCGACGCAGGTGGATACACAGCACACAAACATAAACCAATGTCCATTCCCTGACACTTCCTCAACTTCACCTGGAGACAATGTAAACACAAGCAAACAGATGTACATGCCTAGACAGTGGACACACACACACACACACACACACACACACACACACACACACACACACACACACACACACACACACACACACACACACACACACACACACACACACACACACACACACACACACACACACACACACACACACATACTGTATAAACACACACTCACACATACTCACACACGTTCAGCCAGCCTGTGGCAGAGTGTTTACAAGTCAAGGCTGTTCCGGGTGGTTGGACTTTATCGCCGTCTTGACATAAAAGCTATTTGTGCTCCAGGCCCATTGTTATTATCATGAGTCTATCTTTCCCTCACCCACATTGCAGCAGCTCTAGTTGGGCCTTTGTTGACATTTAATAGGCATGTATTTGAATGGACATCTTTAGCCCATTCTTGGTCATAGTATGAATTTTGCATTAAGGTAGGTAGGTAGGTAGGGTAGGGTAGGGTAGGGTCGGGTCGGGTCGGGGTCGGGTCGGGTCGGGTCGGGTCCGGTCTGTCTGTCTGTCTGTCTGTCTGTGTGTGTGTGTGTGTGTGTGTGTGTGTGTGGTCTTGTGTGGACGTGTGTGGATGTGTGTGGACGTGTTTAACAATACTGTTGGGGACCAGAAGTCCACACAACAATAGTAAACAAACCAACATTTGACCAACTGGGGTACATTTTGTTGGTCCCCACAAGGTCAAATGCTATTTCTAGGGGTTTAGGGTGAAGGTTAGAATTAAGGTTAGGAACTAGGATTAGTTTTAGGGTTACGAGCTAGGGTTAGGTTTAGGGTTAAGGTTAGGTTTTTGGGTTAAGGTTAGGGTTAGGGTAAGGGCATGGGTTAGGTTTAGGGGTTAGGGAAAATAGGATTTTGAATGGGACTGAATTGTGTGTCCACACAAGGTTAGTTGTATAAAACTGTGTGTGCGTGCGTGTGTGTGTGAGAGAATCTCTTTGCAGGTTTGCATGTGTACATGCCTGTTATGTTCGTGTGTGAATGAGAATATCAAAACAGTTTGAAGTGCACTCTGACATTGTTTCAGCAGCAATAAGACAATAACTGGACACTGTCGTAAAACACAGTGGGAGAGAATGAGAGACGTTCCCGTACACACACACTAGTCTGTCATCAGCAATTGGTTTCAAAACTACTCTTTCTCCCTGTGTGCCAGAAAGAATAATAGTAGAAAAGGGAAAGAACTACAGAAAAAGTACAGAAAAATAACCCCCATTACTGTATTATAAAAATCAGGAGAGTAATATATTTCAAATGACATCATCTGTCAGGACCACAAAATAAGGAAATGATGTCATGGGGACCTTTTAATCGTGTTAAGCAAACTTACTAATGAGTTTCCATCCCTGACATTATCATGATCATTTTTACTCTACTCTTGAACCCCATTTGCCTTATGTTTTCTCTCTCTCTCTCTCTCTCTCTCTCTCTCTCTCTCTCTCTCTCTCTCTCTCTCTCTCTCTCTCTCTCTCTCTCTCTCTCTCTCTCACACTCTCATTAAGATGGCTGTGCTGGCATGACACTACTTGTGTCACTCCTGCCAAAGTACTGAGGGATGGGGTGTACATTTTCTCTCCCTTCTCTCTGCAGAGAGTTTGTTCTGGAAGTGGTCAGTAACTTAATGTCTGTAACTTTCTATTGAGACTGTGGACTTGTTGATGCATGAACTTAAATGTGGTCTCAAGAATCAATGACCATCACCTCGCCTTGGATCCAAAGGGTTCTCTGTTAGTGATGAATTGCTCACTAGATTGACCTGTTTCAATGTAAAGTATGGGCATCAGAGGGCACAGGCACGCAGAATGACCTGAAGCATGAAATACTGTCATAATAAATGTTTACAGACCAATGTCATTAATATTATGTAAATCAATATCTATGGTGATGTTTGCAAACAATAAATGCAAATCCTCTTAAATATCTAAAACCCAGGAATTTAGTGTAGTGTTCTCTGCAGTGGAAGTGCATAAGTGCATAGAAATGGGATTGGCCTAGTAGTCAGTTTGATCACACCTTCAAACTAAGTATATTTCACTTGCAGTGCTTCACATAATATGACACTAAATGTTTGCTGGATCGCTGAACTGTGACTTTTATCACCCACATTGTCATCAATCAGTGATTGAATGAAAAGGAACACTGTGTGGACAGACGGGAAGGGAGGATGGAACAGATAGACCCCACGAAGCACCGCCCGACACCAATGTCTTTTGGACGTCTTTTTTTGGTCTCGTCTCTTTTTAAGATTTTCCCCCCCCCGAAACGGACATGATTTCAACGTCCACGGACATTGATCTTTGGTCCAGATCGGCTTATATTTGCCCCGAACATAGACTTCTATGATTGGTTCAGATTTGGATCTATGTATCACAAGTTTGGACAGAACAGTACAGTAGAGTACAGTAGAGCACAGCAGAGTACAGAAAATACAAATAAAATATATTTCAGTAGAGTACTGCACAATAAAGTATAGTGTAATTTGCTGTATTGCACCCTCCTTTACTCTAATGTACTCTACTCTACTGAACTAAACTGTTCTGTACTCTATTAAAATAAACTCAACTGTACTGTACTCTACTGAATTAAACTCTACTGTCCTGTACCGTACTGTACTCAATAGTACTCTACTGTGTTCTTCTGTACTGAACTGTGCCATACTATACTGTCCTGTTCAAACTTGTGAAACATAGCCTAGACATCTATGATTTGTTAAGATTTGGTCTGGATCAACCTAAATGTTGACTTGTTTGGCGGCGGAGCTCATTAGCATAATACCCAGCACGTTTTGCAAGTGTTCATTTTTTTACATTTTGGTAATTCAGCAGACGCTCTTATCCAGAGTGACTTATAGTCAGGGCATTCAACTAACGTAGGTAAACAACAACATATTAATCATAGCAGGAAAATAAAATCTGTAACCATTACTGAGAATGTTATTGTAGAACCTGAAATAAACTTGATTTCCACATCTGTATTTTCATCTGTATTTTCAAATCCAGTAGTGATAGGGAAATTAAGCTTCCTGAAGCATTGAGGCTTTCCAGACAATTGTGTCAAACAGCTTCATTATCCGTTCACAATGCAGATTAGTGACATCTGCTGGTCAGAAATTTTAATTTTAATTTCACCTTTATTTAACCAGGTAGGCTAGTTGAGAACAAGTTCTCATTTGCAACTGCGACCTGGCCAAGATAAAGCAAAGCAGTTTGACACATACAACAACACAGAGTTACACATGGAATAAACAAACATACAATCAATAATATAGTAGAAAAGTCTATATACAGCATGTGCAAATGAGGAAGGATAAGAGAGGTAAGGCAATAAATAGGCCATGGTGGCAAATAATTACAATATAGCAATTAAAACACTGGAATGGTAGAATGTGCAGAAGATGAATGTGCAAGTAGAGATACTGGGGTGCAAAAGAGCAAGATAAATAAATAAATACAGTATGGGGATGAGGTAGATTGGATGGGCTATTTACAGATTAGCTATGTACAGGTGCAGTGACCTGTGAGCTGCTCTGACAGCTGGTGCTTAAAGCTAGGGAGGTAAGAGTCTCCAGCTTTAGTGATTTTTGCAGTTTTGACCTCATACCCTCATGTCGCTGAATGTTCCATAGTTCATACTCTACCTGCTAAGTTAAATCCTAACTTTATAAGGACGTTATTTTTGTGGAGTCCCATAGGGCGGCGCACAATTGGCCCAGCGTCATCCGGGTTTGGCCGGAGTAGGCCGTCATTGTGAATAAGAATTTGTTCTTAACTGACTTGCCTAGTTAAATAAAGTTTCTTTATTTTTTTTAAATACAAAAATACATTGGAATGTCCAGGAGGCAAAATTGTCATGTTTACAGTATCACCCCCAAGAGTTAGGGTGTCACCCCCATCCATACTTTCTCAAAGCCAAAACACTCCCCGTTGAACCTTTTACTTGATCAAAATTGGTTGTAGTCGTCCCTCTTTTCCCATGTTTTCTGAGCCAAAAGTACATTTTATTACCTCCAAAATAGGAGCAAATGTTTCCAAACGAAAGTAATATTTCCCTGCAGACCGTTCAAGTGACCAGACCGAAATGTCTCCAAATGTTATGGACCATTGTGAGATCCTGTAGGGGTCTAACATGGAGATTTCTTTCTTTGGTCAGACAATATCACCATTAGACTGGGGTCTGATTTACCCAGTTGCCACAATGCACAGAACCCAAGTGCCCCCTAGCTGTGAAAGATGCCTAATGAAGACAAACATGTTTTGAGTCTCTGTTGTATTGACCTTTACCAACGCGTTCTTTGATATCCGTACAGCCGGATGAGCAAGAAAAGCCACCGAAAAAGAACCTGACTGATTACGTCGACATTCCCTAAAGTTAATGTCAAAGACATCAGTCAGGCGGATTCTTATTTTGTGACTGTTCTTGACTCGTTTCTCGGAAAATACCTCAGGAACAGGATCTGTGAGTGTGTGAGCTGAGTTTCAAACTTTTGTCAGTGTGTAAGAGGCCTCATCCTGCATTTACGATGGATAACCTCTCCCTCTTATTTGCCCTCCATCATCTGCCTTCTGCTTTACAGCTGGGCATTTACTTCAGCAAGTTGGCCCCTGGTTCTCTGTCAAAGTAGTGCCCCTGTCCTCTGGGAATTCAAACATACCGATGACGTGAGATAGTAAAGCATGTGCTGAACGTTCAGCTACCTCAGCTTGGCCCTGAATTATAATGGGTTCTCGTACTGAAAAACATGGCTGCCAGTCTACATGACGCTGTTGCCTTTACTTTTAAGTTGTCCTTTTGCATGTATTTCCCCCCCGATGCAAATGTCTCTTCCTGCTGCAAAGACAAATTTGACTTGTTAATCATTTGCATTTGTCAGGCTACATGAGACGAAGCGGAAGCATTCAGTAGAGAGGGCGTTATGTTTATTTTCAGATGATTTGGACCAGACTAAACCAAGGATGTTCTTTGTATCAACTGACAAATACAAGGATGCTGTAACGAGACCTTCGGTTTAAGAGAGAATCAAATTAGGGTTAAAGAAAAAGTGTGATACACTGGATCCGTAAGAAGAATTCTAAGCAAAACTGAAACAAAGAAAGTTGGATGATAGCCACTAGTAATGTTCCAAGTTATGCTTTTTTGGTATGGGTAGCCTAGTGGTTAGAGCGTTAGACTAGTAACCGGAAGGTTGCAAGTTCAAACCCCCAAGCTGACAAGGTACAAATCTGTCGTTCTGCCCCCGAACAGGCAGTTAACCCACTGTTCCTAGGCCGTCATTGAAAATAAGAATTTGTTCTTAACTGACTTGCCTGGTTAAGTAAAGGTTAATAAAAAATAAAAAATTAAATGTGCGAAAGAAATGAAACTGACTTTTTTTTTTAATCGCTTTATTTATAAAATTCAATGTTCATTTTCTACAAAACAAAAAAAGGCAGCAGTTCAAACCTCTCGTATAATCAGAGAAAGATCATTTTTAAAGTTAGAAATTCATTTAAGAAAAAAAAAAAAAAGGAGGCATTGACCATATGTACATTGCTACCATTACAACCACCAATTTTCATGCTTAAAGTTTTTGCCGTGTGTATGTGTACATATAATGTGCATGAGTGTGGCGAGTGTGTTTGTGTGAGAGAGTGCATTGACATGTGCATGCAAAAGGGAATGTCTTGGATCCAACACCATATCACTAGTAGCATTGTGTTCCTGTATTCATGTTGGCTAAAGTGGGTTCTGAGGCTAAAGTGGGTTCTGAGGCTAAAGGGTTCTGAAATGGAAAAACTACTAAAAAAAAGAGACCTCAACACCCCCTAACATAACTTGTACAGCTTCATATAAAATTGTATTTTTTTTTTCTTTTTAAATATTTCATTTCTTTTGATAAGAATAATTATATTTTTTATATAAAAATGAAAAACAATGGGTGGTATTCCCGCAAAACGGCATTATCTCGAACAAAAACACTTGCTGAAGAAGTGTGTGCAGTTCCTCAGGCAGAGCATGACAGACAAAAACAGCGAGAGTTCACAGACAGAGTTTGCAACTAATGAAAATGACTTCAAATCTCATTGTAGATTCAGAAACCACTTTTGGTCAGAAGACTCAAGTTGACTGCATTTGGGGGGGGGTAAAAAAACCCAAATACAACTGAAAACGATGCTTACAGAATTACATTACATAAACCGTATATAAGAAACACAATCAATTCTAGAATTACAGAGTACCTGGATGATTCTGGATAAGGTGTCAGTAATTTAACGTCGCTATATTGCTGATGACATTGAGAATGTATTCAGATGTTAACAGCCTATATATTTTTTTTCTGCACTAATTACATGGAGATACAGTGGATCAAGCTCGATGTTGCAAGACTTTGTGCCAAGTGATTAAAAAAATGACAAGTATATACAAACACACAACACACTGTATGATCAAGGTGGTCGTCTGCATTCAAAGCAAATATATTTAGGCCGATCCATGTACTTAATGTGTTAACTTCTGGAGTATAGGAA